>NC_052027.1:20632243-20932243 GCF_015832195.1 Motacilla alba alba | reverse complement strand
TTGAATTAATCAAATTATTGCCAAAAAGGGGGATTTTGAATGCTTTTGGAGTTGAGAAGAAAAGGATTGGAATGCCTGCTCTAGGAATGAAAGCAGCTTTTGCAAACAAACAGTGACAATATGTTGAAGTTTGCTGTAGTAGAACATCTAACTTTTTTGTTTAATCCATTGTGTGGCTAAGGACAAAGGCAGGAAGACATCCTTGCAGTTGCCAGAGGAAGAAAGGAAGAATGGTTTTAAATTTGTATTTTATTTAAGTGTGTATTTCTTGCCAAGAAAGCCAGATAGACTCTGTTTATATGGTGAAACAGGAGAAATGGACTTCTCTTGATTACAAGGAGTTTTTGCTCTCAACCAAAAGAGTGTCCGTTTCACCATAAGCAGGCAAGCCCTGTTTTAGGAAAACAATCTTAAAAATATGCTTGGGAAGACTTAAGTGAGACTTGACTTTTAATACATGATTCCTAGAAAGTGAGGGTTCTTTGTCACTGTGTGCTTTGGTTCATCTAGATTTTTAGGAGAGAAAGATGAAACAGATCAGTTGAGCAGGCAGAATTGATTGTGTCTATAATTGCTTAGGTATCATCAATAGGAAAAAATACTCAGAGCGGTGAACCTGTCCCCCAAGGTCCTATTAAAAAGATATTATCTAGAGAATGCATAACTGTTGATACCTTTATTGCAGAGTCACTGGAGCTGATATCGACAGCAGCAAACCATTCCAATGCAGCCATCCGGAAGATGGTGAGTAGCAATTCCAGAACGGAATTGTGATCTGACTGAAGCACTTGGCTAAACTGAGGGCCTCCCATTGCAATCGGCTCAGTATGATAACTGGAGAGGAATATCTGCCTGTCACTCAGGCTTTAAACATGTGTTGGATGTCTGAGTTCTTTCTATTGTAAATGCAGTTTTCTGTGGCTTGTTTGGCTTAAATTCCACCTCCCTCATTCTTAAGGACCCAATGAGTTGAAAAAGGAAGTCTGCATAAAACTCGTTACTTGCTTTTCCTTGAAAAGTGTTGGAAGTATTCCAATTAGGCCCATTCACAAAGTGTCCTTGCAGATTTTCACACTGATTTTTTAGTCCTACAGTTCTTCAACAGAATGAAGGTTGCTTTGATTTGATTTTGGCCCATCTTAAGTTCACAGAATGTGCATTTTGCATGCATCAGTAGCTTCAGAAAGCTGTGCTTCAAAAGCCGGGTAGTCAGACTGTGGAGATTTTGGACATTAGCATAGATTTTACATATAGAAGAGCTAGTGCATTACTGTTAAAGTAAATGGGCTTTACAGCTGCAGATGTTATCCCTTTGGTGCACCCAGGTGTCTCAGGACATTTTGTATCAAACAGACCTGAAATGCTGTCTATCTGGCTTTAGCACCCATTGAACATTTGGGGGTCCAAGGTTTATATTCACTTCCTTATCAGACCATTACTTCATCCCCCAGGTGGTGGGGACACCATGAGACCACATTTCCTGTGGCTGCTATGGGGAAGTAGCCAGCTGATGTCTGTGTATTGCCAGTATGTCTGAAAACATAGTTAGGAAACCATCTGTTTCTATTTGAGTCTGGCATGTTCTCTTGATAAGGATATATTTTGGTGAAATTTTTTCTGGTTTTGGGCCCCTTAACTCCTGGGAGCTTTGTGCAGTATCTCTGCAGATATCAGGAATATGAAACAACTTGTTGGCTCATTGGTTTCTGAGTCAGTTGCTTTTTCTGTTTGTACACAAGAACCCATTGGAAAAGGCTGCTATAATAATTCTGCTGCATGAGGTCCAAGCCAGACTGAAAAGAAAGAGAATGCTGTAGCAAAATCCCCAAAAGTTAGTGGAGGGTTGATTTAATTAATTGTTGTCTGCTTACTCTTGTTGTGGTGCAGTAGAAGAAATAAATCATGCTTCCGTTATTTGGTAACGTAAAGGTCTCCAGCTTGGCCATTGATTTTATTGGACATTGCTTCTAAAGTTCCAAAGATTAATATTTGGACTTGATGATCTTAGAGATTTATTTCAACCTTTATGATTCTATGATACATATTTATTGTTGAATAGTAATAGTCTAAAAGTATCAAATAAATTTATCTCAAAGTGTCATTAAGTGGTACAATCCAAGTATAACTAATCCACTATGACTATTCCAGAGTGAGGAATAGCCCTGAAGAGTATGCAATGGGTTTTAATATAAATGCAAAGCTATAGTGGAAGTGAAAGACTGTTTTCTTTCAACATACATACATTTACCATAGAAATTAAAGAGTGGGCAGTAGACCACATGCAATTTTTTTTTTTTAATTTAAATTGCTGGGGGTTTGTACTGGCAGGAAAAGATGCACAAGCTTTTGGAAGTCTATGAGCGCCTGGGTGGTGAAGAGGATATTGTTAACCCAGCCAACGAGCTCATTAAAGAAGGACACATTCAGAAACTTTCAGCAAAGAATGGCACAGCACAGGATAGATATTTATTCCTGGTGAGTGTTTCAGTTGCTCTTTTATTTTCAGGGCTGTGCTCAGGTTGGATGGGCCTTAGAGCAAACTGGTCTAGTGGAAGGGGTCCCCTCTCATGGCACAGGGTGGAATGAGATAGGCTTTAAGGTCCCTTCCAACCCAAACCATCCTTTGAATCTATGATTCTGTGGTACATTTCCACCTTCCTAAGCTTAAAGACAAAAAGCATTCACCAGCTGAGCCCAGCTACTCCTTCTGAGCAGCAGTTTTCTCTTGTAGCTTTTTCCTCAAGGATTTCCTTCTTTCTTTCATGCTGTGCCTTTGCTGGCCCAAAGAGGTCTTTTCTATCTCCCTCCTCAGAGGCTGAGGTTTTGCAGAGTGCCGCAGGAGGTGGTTTCCAGCCAAACCACCTTGCTGCAGGAGATGGCCAGCTCTCACTGGCACTGGGAGAAGAGCTCTCATGCTTTCAAGGCAGTCCAATTCAGACAGAGGGGCAGAAGGGAGAAGTGACTGGCTGAGGTGTTTCTGTCTGCCGACTTCTTTCAGTAATGATCCATCAGTCTCACTTTCACCTTAAATCTCTTCTTGCCCTTTCACCGTAAATCTCTATAGAGCCCTAAACTTTCACAGTGCAGGCTGTGTCCAGCCTGTAACTTCCTAAGTTAAACTCTTGCCTCATTGCAGTTTAACAGCATGGTGCTGTACTGTGTGCCAAAACTGAGGCTGATTGGCCAGAAGTTCAGTGTCCGAGAGAAGATGGACATTGCAGGACTGCAGGTTTGCATCTCTTCTTTTCCCTTTTTTTTTTAATGTTCTGGTTGATAGCTTTGGATCCCTGCTGAATCTAAATACATAACATTATATGAATGTAAAAATATAATAGAATTCTAAAACCCAGCTTTGGATCACTTTGGATCAATGCAGTTTTTCCACTAAAAGAAAGATCTTAAGGTGCTGGAGTGTGTCCAGAGAAGCAAAACAGAGCTGGGGAAGGATCTGGAGCACAAGTCTGATGAGGGAGCTGGGGGGATTCTGTCTGGAGATAAGGAACGAGACCTTCTTGCTTTCTGCAACTGCCTGAAAGGGGGCCAGGTGCAGGTTGGCCTCTTCTCACTGGTGACAGGATGAGTGGAAATGGCCTCAAGTTGCACCAAGGGAGGCTTAGGTTGGGTATTAGGGAATATTCCTTTACTGAAGTGGTTGTCCAGCCCTGGCACAGGCTGCCCAGGGAAGGGGTGAAGTCACCATCTCTGGAAGTGTTCAGAAAACATGTGGATATGTCACTTGAGAACATGGTTTTGTGGTGAATGTGATGGTGCTGTTTTGATGGTTGGACTTGAGGATCTTAAAGGTCTTTTCCAATGTTAGTGATTCTATGATTTTATCTCTTTTTGGGTTTTTTGGTTGGTTGGTGTTACAAGCCGGTTTAACACAGAAGACCATAGGAATCTAAGCCTCTGTGAATAAAATGGATCAAACCCAGAAAGGTTCAAACTATACCCCAAAACTTGATTAAAACCAAATGAAGTTAGATGTTGGTGCCAAAAAAAGGTGATATATTTTATGTAATAGTAAAAGAGGCAAAGAGAAAGAAAGAGAAAATAAGGACAGAAATAGAAAAATAGGTGTGCCTGGATGGGGAGAAAGGGAGAAGGTGACACCAGTTAGGTGGAAGCATATCACCCTTCCCAGGGTCCCAACAACATCTCATTGCTCCCTTCCACCTGCTCTTAGTGGTGAGGGTCCCCCTGCCACCTGTTGCTGGAAAGTATGGAGTCCAGTGGATTAATAAAGTGGTTTGGGCCAGGTGGGAATGCCCACATGCCTTCCCTGAGTAGGGCACGTTTTACACTGTCCTTTGCAGCACTATGGATCTGTTGCATCATCTCCGGTGCAATCTCAGGGTCTGGGGACTCCTTTGGGTGGGGGTCTTTGATGGGCCTGGACTCTGCTGTCCTTCATGTGGATGTGACTTTTGCCAGGATGAAGGGGCCCACAGCTGAGTTCCTCAGCACAGCAGAGGATGGGTGTTCACTGCTCAATCAGAGGCTTTTTCATCACACACCCAAAGCCTCTTGTCCCCCCACCCTTTGGTGTGAGGGTCTGATCGAGCCTGGCAGCTGATAGCCCCGAGGTTGTGACCTCCACCCTGAAGGTGCTAAGCTTGATCCCTCTCTGAATGTATTCTTCTCCCCTGAGTCACTTTATCTTATCTTCATCAATGAGCAGTGTAGGGCTCCATTCAGGGTTTTGGTGGTTTTCTCCTCAGCTTTTGTAGTTTTGCTATAACAAGCAAAAGTCTTTCATGAAGATGTTTAAGACATAAATTATAACTTTTCAGTGTCAGACAGCTGGGCTTTTAAAATTTTTATAAGAATCTTTCAAAGGGGAGCACAATAATGGTGACTGTGTGACATGTTTGGATTGAGAGCCTTACCTTTTCCCCTGGCTGGCACACCTCCCCCTACTGCCATAGGAGTCTGATTGGTGATACAGACACACAAGTTTTGTAGCAAGACAGGTAACTATGGAAACAGTCCCTTATTTTTTCTACTTCTATACTTTATTCCAAATGATCCTTTTGACTAAGCATTTCAAAGAATTACTATATTTATAAGTCATTAAAATTGTTGGAAAGACAAGTTCAATGAGTGAAAAAGATGATGTGCTTTTTACAGGTCCAAGAAATTGCCAAGCAAAATGTGGCTCATACATTTTCCATAACAGGAAAAAAGAGATCATTGGAACTACAAGCCAGGTATGATACTTGTTCTGTCTTTGAAGGTTTGTGAAATTGATCTATGGGCTGTGCTAGTGTGACAGAGCTTTAAATCACGAGGTTAGCAGCAGAGGTGGGTAACTTAGATATGTAAGAGAATGTTGGTCTTTAGTCAAAGTGTGTTGATTGCCTTTATTGAATGCTTACAGTGTTTATAGTAGTGCTTGTAGGGTCCACTGTGTCAATAATTAAAGTATTTTTGGCATTAATTATTAAAGTAATTATTACTTATTAAAGTAATTATTTTGGTAATAATTACTGTCAAAAATTGTCAATAATGTTTTTTAAATAGTGGATAGCAAAGCTAAAAATCTAATGAATATAAAGCTGTGAAGCTGTGAAATGAATTTACTGAAAATATTTTAAGTAGAATTATTATATTTTCTCTATTTTTCTTTTGTTTTAACAGGACAGAAGAGGAGAAGAGGGAATGGATTCATGTTAGTACAAAGCACCAATGATAAGGAGGGCAATCACCATGCAGGCAGCATTTGAAATCATCATATTGGGGTTCTGAATTAATGTGGCTGTGCAGGGAAGCTGGGTGGGCCAGTGTGGTGGAGTTGCTCATGGAGAAGTGTGGAGCTCAGTCAGGGTCCCGGTGCTGACCAGCTGGCCCCAGAAAGTATCTGGGGGCTCCAGCTGGGCTCCCCTTTCCTGCATTCCTCAAGCCCAGTATGAGAAGAGACTGAGGCATCCCACCTTGTATATTCTTCCAGTTTGACTTGTAGAGATACTGTCTGATGGCAGTCTTAGTTTTTAACTGAAAAAATAATGGGTTTAAGAGCACCACTTAAGGTTTTTAAGTTTCCCTTTCATTTATACAAGTGTAAACGTTTTTCACCAAATGATAATTCTACTGATCTTCCATTGAGAGAAATATTTTTGTGCTGACATCTTTGTCTCAGGTCATTCAAGCCACAATAGAAAAGCACAAACAGAACAGTGAGACCTTCAGAGCTTTCAATAGCTCTTTTTCACAAGAGGAGGAGCATCCTCCTGATTCCTCAGTAAGTATCAGTGCTTCGTTCTCCTTTGCCAGAACAGTTTTACCAGCAGTTTAGACTTGCACAGCTAACTTTAAAATAGTGGAGTCTTGTTCTGGATATATGACATTACAGGGCAGTAATCTCCATTTCTCTGGCTCCCAAATGTGTATCAGTCACAGTTACTCAGCCATGCAGATACAGAATAAATTACCCAGGACAATTCAATTGCCAGAGACCCATCAGGCATGTTTTCCAGGCTGATGGCTTTTTTTAGCAGAACAGGTGTAATTTCTCAATGTTATAAGTGCTTAGCAGTCTGGAATGTTATTTGTGTCCCTGAGGGATTTTGTTCATTACTTTTCCCCATCTCATCAGAGATGCATTTTGGGATTATTTCTTTGATGTTATTTTATTATTATTTAAAATATGTTAAAGACTGAAGGAAAATTATGTATTTTAAAAGGATCTTAAAATACTGTCTTATAGATAGTAAATATATTTCAGAAAAATACTCTTCTACTAAATATGTAATAAGTCTTGAAAGTTTATTGTTTCTCTACAGCCATAAGGTATCACTCTGTGTTTGCTAGGAATTTTGTTTTAGAAGAACTGACATCAGAACCGTATCTCTCCATTCAACTTGAAAATGATGGTGATAACCTTAGCCACAGGCATTTGCTACAAACTAAAGAGGAATGGGGCCTGAGAGAGTAAAATATTATGAATATCATATGGTGCTGCCTATGACTTTTATGACTTCAGACATGGTAGGTCTTGGAGCAGAGGGAGAGAAGGTCCATCTGCAGAGATTGAATTTTGGGAGCTTTTTATCTTCCCCATCCCCTGCCTCCTAAATTGTTTGTGTGGGGTTTTTTTGTTTTGGTACCTAGCCATTTTTGACATCTCTCCTTGGACATTCAGGACTGATTTGGTGACTCAGATAAAAAAAAAAACTGGATTTTTTTATCTGCCTGATTTCCCAGGAGCCTCAGGAGAGATATTGGATATGCCTATTATCCCCACATAATCAGATTGACAGTGAAGATCGTCTCAACACTCCATAGAGTCTAGAATACTGCTACTGATAGCCACCAGCAATGAGCCATTTTCAGAATCTGGCGTAGTTTACTTATCCTGAACTATTCATCAGCTAAAAATACTTGGGGAAAAAATAGAAAATAGTCAGTTCATGCCTATATTTTTCAGTTAACTTATGGCTGCATTCACAGCCAGGCTGCATTCAGAGCCCAAATAATAAGCAAACTAATAAGCACACTTCTTTCTATATAATTAAAACACAGCATCTGGTCAAGTTAATTATTATTATCTTGCTTTGTAAATTCAATTTGATTTTGCTTCTGTGTTCATGGTGTAGCCTCATATTTTTATTCTACTATTCATAAAAACCAAGCAGAGCAGGAGTCTGGTTTATCCCTGGCTGTGATATTAATGCAGTCTATACTGTAATTTCTTTAATGCCAGAATACTAACCTGCATTTTTAGGAGATGATCTTCTCTAGGTAATCAGCTTTGAAACTGATGTCACAGCTAAATGTGACAAATTGCTGTAAGTTAAAACAGGCTGAAAGTATTTCTGTAAGGAAAACTGGACAAATACTGAGAACATTCTAACTGCAATACACTGCACTAGGTAGCATCCACCAGACATATCATCTGTGGAATACTGGGCAGCAACTTTAGAGGGAAAAGTGACCCTTTTTTTTCTCTCAAGAAATGGATATGCACTCATGGATTCCTGTCTGGATCTGTATAGCTACTGGAAATTAGCCTGTAGAAAAAGAGTCAAATTCGTTTTTTCCCCATCCTTGGTCAATCATTTTCTCTGTTACAGTGCTTAGGACTGGTTACAGTTCATGACCAGTGCATGCAACTCTGACCATGCTTGTGTTTCCCTGCTGACTCACATGAGCTCATACCAGCATTTTGGGTTGGTGTCAGCCTGAAATCTGCCTACAGAAGACTTGTGGTTTCTGAGAGCCAGAGAGATCTGAAATTTGACCTACTCTTAAGATTATGCCTGTGCAGGTCTTCAGCAATTAATGAACTCTCACCTGTCAGGAGGGGACTATACAGTGTCATTGCAAATCAGTGCCAGGCTAGGTAATATAGCAGCAGTAATTTTAAAAAGGGTTTTTAGAAAGGTTTAGGGTTTCTTTGTGGTTTAGTTCCTCCATTTTCACCTGCAGCATTTCCAGGCTATGAGAAAGGTGTTTTTAAAACCATCTAAAAATGTTTCCAAGGAAAAGGACCTCTTTCACCACTGCTTCATCTCAGAAGAGTTGGAGGATCCTGGTGTGGTGACGGACCCAGGTTGTGCAGTCTTGGAAGGCTGGCAAGGAAAAGTGCTGCAGAGAGCTGAGCTCTGTGGAAGTGACATCCCTAGAATTTGAGACTGAGAATGCTTCTTTTAGTTAAATCATGAATGTTAGATGCCGCTGTTTCTTTCCCCATAGATCTGTGAGTTTCTGATAAACATGTCAATAACTGTATTGTTACCAGCTCTGAGATACTGTGAGTGGTAATGGTAACATAACAGGGAGAAGTCCTTTTGAAATATTTTCCACGTAAGAGTAGAGGGTATTTGATTTTTAGCCCATTATTCCAAAGAAACAGACATGGGGATCTGAATAGGCAACTGGAGGAATTTACTCTTTTCCCTAAATTTGCTAGGGGTTTTCTCAAGCTCTTCTTCCAACCCTGTTTTTCCTCCACATTTTTCTTTTTCCAAGTCCCATCACAGCACACAGATGCCCTTTTACTAGGCAGAGTAAAACCCTGGGTTGATTAGGATTCCAGTGAAAAGAACCCCCTTTGCAGAGGACTGAGGAACAGATGATGTGCACACCTCAGGGTTGCTGGGTTTTTGCAGAGGCAGAAATAGCTGGTTAGAGCTGAGTAGTGATGCTTCCCTTAATTAAATTATATTGCCTGAGGAAGTGCTCTAGGGTGGCACAGCCCTGGTCCCAGGGGATGCATTTACTCCTTTCCTTGTTCTAAAGAGTTGATTGATTGTATTGGAATATAAATAGATCCAATGAGGCATCAGAATGAATAGCTCTTCAATTTGGCCACTCAAACAGAGATTAAACATTCTTGCTTTAAAATGAAATGAAGCCAGAGTGCCAAAATGCACTGGCCATTAGGATAATCTTGAAATAAGAGATGTTGTCTGATTGGCAAAGGAAGAATGATCCATGGAGAATTTATCATAAAGAATCTAATCATTTGAAAACCTCATGTAAACTAGCAAACTCCCTGTAAATTAATTTGCAGATAAGGTGGTTTTCCATTCTTTTTAGAATGTAGCCTGTGATTTTGGTACTCAATGTACAAAGCTTGTTTGCCCTTTATATGTATTGAATACTATTGAATGTATATATATGGCATATAGATACATGATTATTATATATGAACTCTCTAGAAATACATATATAGATATAAAAACATATATGTGTATTTAGTACATATACATCTCCATAACTATAAATGGAGATGCCACTTCGCATTTATTTAGGGATTGAAATGTATTATGAAGAAGAGAAACTTAACTGTATGGTGTTTAATAGAGTAAATTTTGTTCCTCTCAGAATCAAGTGCCTTCACAGAGCTTTTGCTGGTCTGGCTGGCAGGCTCCAATAGAGAAGTGTCCTTCAAACTTTGGCACTGGCTTTCTGCAGCCTGTGAGGGACAGGCACAGGTTGCACCCAAAGGAAGGTTGGCAATTCAGTGCCATCTGTAAAATCACCCACATCAGAGCCCACCCCATATCTGAGGATGGCTGAGCACATGTTCAACATGTGCACCTGGAGTAGTGGAAGGTGTCCCTGCTCACGGCAGGGGCCTGGAACAAGATGAGCTGTAAGGTCCCTTTCAACTCAGACCATTCTATGATTGTGTGATCTGATTTTATGAATTAAAGTGTGCTCACAAGCAAAGAGTTGAGGGGCTGAGAGCAAAGTCTTTTTCAGTTCTCTTCTCCCCACCACCCCCACCTTGTTTTTCTTTTTTTTTTCTTTTTTTGTTTTTTTGTTTTCTTTTCAGTGTTTAATATATTTGAGGAAGAATGTCCACATTGAAACTGTTCTGTGTCATTCTCTTTCTCCTCAGATAGCCGGCACCAGCTCAGTCGAATCAATGCCAGGAGCAGATGGTGGTGGTGCATTAGGAGGGGTGAGTAATTTGAAGCTAATACTTTAGTCAGAGCAGTGTTGGGAGGTGGGTTATGTTTATTTTATAGGAGGAAAAAAATAATCATACTTCAATATAGGTTTTATAGGGTTTATATCCTGCTGTCTGTGGCCTCAGCTGTGCTGTCATTAGTTTCCTGGCCAAGTTATACCCACAGCTAGTTGCCATTTGCAGCATCAGGGAATTTGAATCCTGCTCAGATGTGTCACAAAACCCAGGAAATAAACTCTTCAACCAATTTGCTGGGTTAGAAAGTCGACATTACTTTATTAACAGTGCTGGATGCGAGGGGGTTTCTCCTCAAAGCATGAATAGACTTCTTGAAGCAATATAACTCCTTTGGTAGTGGATATATGCTGCACGCACATCAGAGTTGGTTCCTTCAGTTTGTAGCACTGGGTTTGGAGAGGGGGAGATTTGTATGGGCTTTTTTTGTTGGTTGTTTTGTGGGGATTTTTGGTGGGGTTTTTTTGCGCTTTTTTGTTGTTGTTGTTGTTGTTTGGTTTTGTGTGCATGTATTTAAATTGTGATAGGGAGCTGCACTGATTGAAGGGAGAAGGACAAAAAGATACCAGGAAATCTATCTGATTAATGCTGTTGCATTGTGTAACTCAGAATTTCATATCCAGAACCACATTTTGAGTAACACTTCTTCCACAGTACAATTTCCATGTTTCTGCTAGTGCAGAGGAAGAGATGATAGTACTTTCATATGACTCTGGCCTGTAAAACATTGGCTGCCATAAAAGCAAAATATACTTTCAAAGGTATTATTCATTTTGCTCAGTAAAATGGCTATAACTGCTGCTGAATCAAACCAAGGGTTTGAGTCCTTAATAAGATCTATTTTTTATTATTCTTATCTCTCTCTTCCAGATTAAAAGATTTTCAGGAAATGCCTAGGTTAGTTGAATTTACTGAAAAATAAGCCTCAACAAGAACAAATAACCACCAAAAATACCCTTACCTGTAGAGACGTGCTGTAGGATGTTACGTATTACCGGGACGATTTTAGTAACAAAGGAGCCATTTAGCAGCACCTCCAGACCTCTTGCCAAGCCTGGAACCTTCTGGTAGAGTGCACAGTGTCAATGCAAAGCTGTTAAACAAGCCAGCAACCTGACCTGTAAAAAAACCAAGTTATAAGAGTTTGTAATTAGTGTGCTCCTTGCTGGTTATTTTTTGTCTTCACTTAATATTTTCCCTTAACAATTTTTAATTTATTTACAGTCAATTTTGTGATTAGTGTTTTGTGCCTTGAGTTACAGATGCTGTATTTAGTGAGCTACTTAAAAAAAAAAAAAAAGATGTTTTATAGTATTAAAAAAAACCCCAAGCCTACATAAAAATTTTTGTTGGTCTTAAGTATATACATTTTATTTGTAATTAAATAAAAAACATGTATATTTTTAGTTGATTATAAATTGTTGTGTCAGTGATTTGCATATGATAGCATATCTTGACATGTTAAGTAATTTTCCTTAAATCATGTATTTAAAGAAAAATGTAATTCCCAACATAGAAAAAAAAAAATGGAGTTGATCAAAAAGACAAAGTTAAAAATACCCCAAATTGTGTAGTATTGATTCTGGGCTCTAATTTTGCTAAAAATGAATAATATCAAGAGAATAATGAATAAAAATGTTAGTTGCATCTTCAAAAAATTATGAATTTTTAGTGCTGACATCCCTTTAGTACAGCTCAGTGAGAGCACAAGCAATACATTGTGTGCTCAACAGCTTCACGTGCAAACCACTTGGTGGCAGTGGTGGCCAGCACACTGGGAGCTCTTTCCTGTGCTTCCCCAGCCTGCCTGAGAGGCTTCTGGGATTTTCTTCAGCATTCACATTCACGTTTGCATTACCAGACAATGAAGTCCTACTGTAGGAAGGCTCATCTGCTTGTCTATTGCATCATGGTACCTCTTTGCTGAATTCTCTTGCTGCTCTGCCCTGCTAGTGCAGGTTATGCTCAGACTTCTGTATGCAGGAGGAAATATGAGCCTGTGGAAAATGTCTTACACATAGTCTTGCCAGTATAATGTTGGCATGTAGAGAAACAAACTAAAAGATTACGAAGTACAAAATCTGCTATATAATTTTAAAATATTTTTCACTTATAGTAAGCATTTCCATAAACACTTGCTGATTGCAACCCCATTGTGGGTTGCTCCAGGTAGTTAATTTATAAATGGAAAATACACCTGTAAGAGCATAATGAGAAGGAAAATATTTAAAACTGCTTTTTAGCTCATGTGTCTGCTCATGTTAGAGTCTTGTCAGACTGTATGAGTCTCATGAACAACATTGGGGCTGAATTTCTACCTGCTGGCCCAGACAGAATGAAATACCTGGCGCAGAGCAGCTGTGGCTGCCTCTGGATCCCTGGCAGTGTCCAAGGCCAGGTTGGACACTGGGGCTTGGAGCAGCCTGGGAGCAGCCATGGCAGGGATGGAACGGGATGGGCTTTAAGGTCACTTCCACCCCAGACCATTCTGGGACTGTGTGATTCTCCAACTATATAGCTAGTAATAAATAATGGTAACAGCAGTCTCCTAAGCCCACTGCTTTTCTTTCTGTTCCTACCAGCTTTTTGGTGATTCTCCCCTGCATTTCAGAAGCAAATGGAGGCTGCATAGTTCACTAAGTTCAGATGTCTGCTTACTCAGAAGGCCTGCCACAGGCCTTCATCTTGCAGTCACCTGAGGTGTACCTCTTGCTGGGATACATGCTATTTTTCCACCAAAATTTTAAAATTCAAAGAAACTGTTGAGATTTAGAGAGTTAAATGCAGTAGAGTAAAAGCAAATTAGTACTCAAAACAGCCTAGTCTGAAAGAAGTAGATCCTGGCTCTGAACAGATTTTATGTGAGATTTTATGTTTTTTCCTGTCAGACTCAGTGGCTTCAAAACAGAGTTGGGTATATTGAGAAAGGTGAGAAATATGGCAATTATTCAAGCTCATTATTATCAAGATGCTGAAGCAAGGGCAGCTCTGTGTTAGCACTTCTTTTAAAAGGTATCAGCAGTAAATAAAGTAGCTTGTGTAATAAAAGACATAGTTGCAAAGTGACTGTTAAATTTATCTGCGATGAACAATGTGAGTTACAATGCATATCCTTGTTTGCTACTAAAGCCTTTTTGTTCAGACTGTGTTATGAGTCTGTGGTAAGGTCACCTGATCCATCACTGGGTGGGATGAGGGCACTGCCAGTGCAGGAGGGTCTCCTCTTTTTCACAGGAATGGAAAGGAATTTTTTTTTAATTCTTTTTCAGTGTCAGTAGTTAAATAACATTTTGTTGAAAAGGTCTTTCTTTTATAATAGCTCTCTGGAATTTGCCAAGTAATAAAGACTTTTTCATTTTTATTATCTTTTCTGCATCTACAATAGCAATGTTTCAAACTCTTCTGTTCTCACTGTATTCTGACAATGTTGAGAAATACTGTGAAATATTGCTGGCATTCTTCAAACACTTAAAGACATCTTTATACAGCACGTTGTTTTTTTGTGATCTGCACGTTGGCATGTTAATCATAGAATCATGGAATAGTTTGGGATGAAAGGGACCCTAAAGATCATCTCATTCCAACCCCCACCATGAGCAGAGACACTTTCCACTGGACCAGGTTGCTCAGAGCTGAATCCAACCTGGCCTTAAACACCTCCAGGCATGGGAAGTCCAGTTCATGCTGGATCCAGTAATGCTATTCAATTTATCAGGAAATTGTGCAATAGGGTTTGCTGAGTGACTTTAGGTATTGGCTTGCATTTAGAGGCTAACCTTGCCTGGCCACCTAGACAGCAGGTCCCAGATAGTGCAGGTCCCTGGCGCAGGTGTCCCTGCTTTCCTGAGGAGCCTTGTGCTTCAACTTGGGCTGGGAGGGAGACTAAGAAAACTCCTAAATTAAGCATTTGATGTTGGGTGGTGCAAAGTCCACTCCTAACACCATTCACTTCTTCAGTCAAGCCATTTACCCCCAAGTCTTCACATCTTCCCATCAAGGGAGGGAAGTTTACAGCGCACTCACGAAGTCAACATGTACCTTGAAAAAGGAAGAGGTGAGTGCTGGAAGGGAAGTTTTCTTGAGACGCCCACCTTGGCCATTCTTATACCTCTGTGCTGACAGACAGGGAGAGGAGATTGCTCTGTGGTGGTAAGGAGATGAGTGGGCAGAGATGGGCTGAGACCACATCATGTCCCCCCGAGACCCCTGATGGTTGAGCCAGCCCTCCAGCTGAGGCAGGCAGCAGAGTCATGCAAATTCTTTCCTAAAATGGTGTGAACCCCAAAGAGGATCTTTGTCAGTAGAACTGTATGAATAATGTTGCCATTATTTTTTATTATTTTTTAATCACTTACTTGTACTTTTAATTTCAGAGTGATTCTTCTAGGAAATCTTCCAAATCCAAGCGAGACAAAGAGAAACAGTCTTGTAAGAGCTGCAGCGAGAGCTTCAACTCCATCACAAAGAGGCGGCACCATTGTAAGCAGTGTGGGGCAGTAAGTATCCCAGCATGCTCAGCTCTTGAGTTTCTTCTGCAGAGACCATAGAAGACAATTTTTTATTTTATCAGGGGACTAAAAGACATTCTGGTTCATGGCAAGTCATTGACAGAGCAGGTTTTTTCGCTTGCTTTACTCTCTGGATATCAGGGGGGAAAGCAGCAAAACTGGTTCAAGAGTCCTAGTTTGTGCTGGTTTAAAGGCAAATTCAGTGCCTCAGTGGATAGAAAGAAAGGTGGTGCTTTTCCTGGGGGTGAGTGTGTATCTGGGGAGGGGGTTTTAGTTTGTTTGCAGAAGCAGTGGCCTGGAGACAGGCTCACTTCACCCAGACAGCAGCTCTTCTAAAATGAACAGCTGAACATGCAATATTAAAGATGGTATTAAGCTATTAGAGAGCATCCAAAGGAGGGCAATGAAGATGGCGAAGTGGAGCCATGTGAGGAGCAGCTGAGGGCACTTCTTCTCTTTAGCCTGGAAAAGAGGAGGCTGAGGGGAGACTCACTGGGGTCAACAACTTTCTCTGAGGGGAAGAGGGGGGGCAGACTCTGATCTCTCTCTGTGATCTCTTTCTAGAATGCAAGGGAAAGGCGTGTGTCGGGGAGGTTTACGGTGGATGTTAGAAAGAGGTTCTTCCCCCACAGGGTGGTCAGGCACTGAAACAGGCTCCCCAGGGAGGCAGTCACAGCACCAAATCTGCCAGAGCTCCAGGAGAGTTTGGACAACACTCTCAGGCACAGGGTGTGATGCTTGGGGATGCCCTCTGCAGGGCCAGGAGCTGGACTTGGTGATCCTTGTGGGTCCCTTCTCGCTCAGCATACTCTGATTCTGTGTTTCTTTCCCTAAAGAAATGTTGTGCAAAAGTGTTTTCCTCCTGCTTGGGAAACCAAAGAAAATCCATCCCAGAGGGCTGGGTAACTGAAGGCCCTTAGCCACCTCCCCTAGAGCCATTTATCAATGGCTGAATTCCCTTTTTTTCTGTAAATCACAACCATGGCCAAGATGAGATGGATTTCTGCAAAATTATTTGAAACCTCATTCAGTGTTCCTAATGTAACTAAGAGTAATGTTATTTAAATAATGTTAGTCATTTGAAGTAGAGATAAATTTTCAGCTGCAGAGAGATCTAAATGTATAGTTAAGGTGTGTAAAGAAAGCTCAGTCTCAGCAACTGAAATTAAATTGTGAAGGAGGCATTTCTACCCTAGAGTTCGGATTTTCAATCTTCTGGGTTTGCTTTTATTAAATAATGAAATAATTTCTGGGGGTTAAAAATGTCCCATTGCAAAGTCAGTGTTACTAAAGAAATGAAATAATGGCTTTCCCCCAGGAACAAAGAGATAACAAGAATTACAAAATGAATAATTTATCGTTAAACCATCATTTGTTGTGCAATGCCTTGTAACATGGCAATAGCATTCGAATTAAAGAAGTTAATTTGTCTGAAGGAAAGACTGTCATGCTGCTAAAAATGCTGTCTTGCTTTTGTTTGGGTAACACTTCCTGAATTAAGGCAGTCCTCTTCATATAGTAATTAAAGTCTTACAGTGAACCATCTAACAACATATGTGTGTGCTTTGCATTTTTGGTTATTATTGTACAGAAATTCAGAATCTATGTCCATCAGGCTGACACCCTGGGGACAGTTTGTCTCCCTGGATCAGGTGTATTAGAGACAAATGTTTAGCATGAAAACAGGTTCTGGAGCTGAAGATCCAGCATTGTTTCCAAGCACTGGTTCTTCGGGCCCAATGTGCCATTGCACGCTCTTGGCAGCTGAGGCAGACAAATAATTTTTAATGGATAATATATTGGACTGTGTTCTTAAAATAGTTGGTACTTTCTGGATTACTCAGTTCTTCAGGATGTTCTTGATTGATGAGGAATGTCAGCCACTTTCACTCTGAAAATGAGTCCTTCTCAGACCATTAAAAAGCACTAATTGCTTTGCCAACTTAAGCTCTTTTTGACTTATAAAATGTTGTTTGAAAAGGCAAGAAAAGCAAACTTGTATGATGTTAGTCATACAGTATTTCCCCAAAGACATAAGTTTTCCTTAACTTGGTATTTTGGTATATGGCATAGGATCACATGCACATTAATTATTAATAATGGTAGATATAGTGAATATTATATTGGTCTCTCTATCTTACATTTAGATAGCTTTCATAGAATTTTGCTTTACTAACAACCATTCTGCAAGTCAATTTCTTTGATAAAGGGTTGTGTTTTAAACATGGCTAATTAAACACCATCTATCTGTTGCAGGTGATCTGTGCAAAATGCTCTGAGTTTAAGCCACTTGCAGATAACAACCGCCATAATCGAGTGTGTAAAGAGTGTTTCCTGCAGCTCCCAGCAATACCCTGCAGCCCTGGGATGGAAGCAGTTGGGGAACAGAAGAAAAGACTAGCTGCAGAGGTATAGTCTTTGGCTAAGAAACTTTGTGAGACTCTCTCTTTTTTTAGTGTACTCATTAAAAGTTAATTAAATTAGTTTTCTTTTCTGCCCCACCACACTATTTAATCCTCTGTATACTCATTGAACACGCCTGCAGCCTGGATGCTGTTTGTAGATGGTGAGCATTCATCATAGGATGCTGATCACACAGTGATGCATACAGGTTTGGTGGCTAAGCTTCAGCTTCCAAACTTACAAAAAAAAAAGGAAAACCCTCTGACTTCTTTTTATTATGGTGTATTTCCAATCTTGAGCTGTGCACAGTAACTATTAAAAAAATAATACCTGTTTTTTTGTGTTTAATGTAGCAACTCTATTTCCTGGGGGCTTTGACAGCTTTGTACCTAAACATGTGCGAGATCTCAGCAATAGGGTGGGATAAAGCCAGAGGTCCCCCTTGGCCTGAGCTGCCAGGTCTGCAGAGCGCAGAAAAAGTTCCAGATCCAGAAACTGACCCCATCAAAACCTTCAGATATGGTATCAGATATTGTCCTCTGTGGCAGGAGGTTGGAATGTGATGGTCTTTACAGTCCCCTCTGACCCCAGCCATTCTGTGATTCTGTGATATATGTTCCAGCTGTGACTACAGATGATGAGCTCTTCATGGGTGCCAATGCAGTCTGTGATATCTCATGACAAAATTTGCAGCACTGTTTCAGTAGGAAAAGTTGCAGGCGCAAACCTGCACCTACACAGGGAAGAGAGAGCCCTGTTAATCTGAAAAGCTGAGAGGCAAACCAGTGAAATGGGACCCAGGACTTTACTTCAGAAAGCAGATTACAACAAAAAGCTGTAAAAACCCAAGGAAAAGTGTTATTTTTCCCTCCTCTGCTCAGGCTGCTAGTTTTATTGTTAAATCTTCAAAGGATAAGGTAAAATGCAAGAAAGCCAGTGTATAGAAAGAAAAGATCAGAAAGGCTTTTTCTTTCCCTTCTATTTAGATTAAACTTTTTTAACAAGTTTAGTAGAAGCTGAAGAGATTGCCACTTAACAAATGTTATTAGCATCTGCCAGAAATCTTCGGAAGGCTTCTGTGCAAATCCTAATGCAAACAGGAATTTTGATTTTCTTTGCTTTCTATGAGAGCACAATTTCTTCCAATTTTATTTTTTACACTCTGATTTGGCTTCACCATGCACAAGAGGTTCTGTTAATAAACCTTTTGCATTAATTTGAAGTCATCTCCCAGCCTGCTTTGCTAAGCAAGAAATGAGGTGCATCATCTTAATTACCATTTTCAATTTATGGGTAGAAGTTGAATTTAGCTTCATGTCTGCTGGGAATGGTGGTTCTGCCTCTGTTACATGGAATTCTGCTATTTCTTAATTTTATATAATAATTATTAATTTCTTATTTGGTTATGACCTACCCCACATTTGCCCTCAAGTGTTATTTGACTCTGCACCACTTGAGTATTTTATATTTAATTCTAAGTATTTTGCACACTTAAACATAAATGGAAACAGCTCTGTTTTATTTTTTTCCCCCCATCATCCAGAAGCAAAGCAACCTTGTGGCTGAAAACAGCCTCTTCAGCAGCTACCTCCAGTTCCTTGAAAAAGGGAAGACTTGGTACAAAATGTGGGTGACCATCCCCAAGAGTGAACCTCTTGTTCTGTATCTGCAAGGAAGCAGCCCGGTAAGATGGCATTCATGAGGGCTAACACACAGAAAAAGAAAAGCATAAGTTTAAACATGTCGAGCTGAGAAATGAGGCAAAGGATTTGGCTTGGTTTCAACAACAGAACTGAATTTCCTATTCTGGATATGGCACAAAGCCTCAGAGATTTTTAGGTTACCTTGTTACCTGTACTTACTGCTGATACAGTTGTGAGCAAATGTTAAAGCTCGTTGCTTTTGCATTCAAATTTTTAACAAAAAAAGAGGACAAAACAAGGATAATTAGGTTATGCTTTAGCTTTTTTTAAGGTTTTAGACAGGTGTAGTCAAGGATTTTATTACACTGTCATTAGGGAAAGCACTTTCTTGTTAAATATAAAGAGCTGCAAGGGAGGTTGAATATTGCAATTGCTGGAACTGCTGGTTCAAGCGTTTGTTTTTTTTTAACCTAGTTCTGGGTTGATGGGATAGAGGAATTTGTGAAAATGTAGATGTTCTTCAGCCTGAAAAATTATAAAGCTCCTTGTCATAGCATCATGGGGTTTTAACTTTAATTGAAATACTTACATTTATAAAAGTTTTTTGTCTCTAAATGTACTGTTGAAGCTAACTAGCATTTGTGTGTGATGTAAATCAAGGGAAACATCTGTGTCCAAACTAGAAATATCTGTCATGCTTCCTTAGCACTGAAGAATGACAATGCTGAAAGGCGATTCTCCACATCCAGTTTTGCATTTGGCATTTGACACATTTATACACAGCTTTGTTTTATCTCCTGTGTGGGATGGAAGTAGTAATGGAACTGAATTCAGGTAGCAATTACCCTGCTGTAGTTGTAGTGATAAAAAGGTTTTCTTTTTATTAGCATCTGTTTGTGGCTAGGATCAGTCAAGGAAATAAATTTTCCCTGTGATTTTATAAAACATTTCAGAGTAAAGCTCACCCTGTATCTGATCAACAAATACTACACCTTGTCATTAGAGCTGTGTTCATTTCACAGCTTCTCAGCAGGAGCACGTCTGGCTTTAAGTAAGTTTGTGTGATGTTTGAAACAAAATGCTCAAAGAGGCTGAAAGCTTGAATTTGGAGCTTCAGCCCCCTTGGCTCCATCTGTGATTCCAACCCCACAATGGGTAAGCCTCCAATTTGTCCTGCAGACAGCAAGCTGCCTGGTTTCCCTCCTAGTCAGCGGGACATGCCTGGCTGAAATTACACATTGGAAAAGCAAACAGCCTTGGACAAGGCACTAAAACAAAGGCAAAAAATCCAGTCTTTGGCTCTCTCTGGAGCCACGGTCCAGAGAAAGGAATAATGCTTTAAAAAGCCAGGCAGAGAGAACAGCTTCACCCACAGAACTTTCCAACTGATGCGCAAGCTGTGCCTCAGCCAAGGGCCAGTGCAAGCCCTGCATCCACACAAAGCAAGCCATATTGTCTCACACTTGGGCAAGGAGAGTGGGAATAGAGGGAGAAAAGTATAAATTCTTTGGCCTTCCTCACACAGAAACAATGTGTGTCATCTAAAAAGTGGTGGGGGGAGAAGTTGAGATGAAGCAACACCCCTTACACAGTATGATTGAGAATTTCTCCTGCTGCCAACTGATTGTTGCGGTACAGCACAAATAATAATCCATGGACATAAATCACCTGCATTCAGTGCAAACTCAATGATGCTTGATTCTGCAGGCCCGACCTGACAGTCATGCAAAACCACAGATGGAAGCTGGAGGAACTTCTCTGCTTCAGTTGCTTTGTCCATGTCCTGCCAAATTTGATCTAGAGCCTCTGCTGATATTACTAGTAAGATCCTATTTTTTAGGGGAAAAAAGTGCCTTTGGCACTGATCGTCAATTTTATGACAGTTAAATTTAGAGGTTAGTGTCCTCAACTATTTCAGGGGTGAGAGAATTCTTCCAATAAAGTATCAAGAAAGCAAAAGAACAAGGTTATTTATCTTACATTCCAAAACCAGTATTTACTGTCAGGAATGAGACTATAAACAACAAAAGTTATTCCTTTCTTCAAGGGCCTGCCATTCCCATTTGTATACTTCAATTTGCATCCAACTGCAAGAAAAAATTAGGAAGTCCTATATCTTGATATTAATCCAACATTTTGTTAATTCTGGTTTACATAGGTTACACTAAACTTCTGAGGAAAATCTCTTCCAGAGCATCATTATTGGTGTCTGGATGTCTGGAATCAGTTGGGAGCCACTCATATGCTTAAATATTCTTGTCCCAGGCATAGTTCTATTTGCATAACCACCTCTGTGGATCTCACAGACCTCTTTATACCTGCGAAGAAGCATTTCAGTGCCTGAGATGTGTCTTTTGGGAATAATATTGCCAACAATAGTATTAAACTCTTGAAACACAGAGTAAATCATGACTGTAGGAGTTTGAAAGTCAGGGGATTATTGTTAAGAAGAACAGAAAGAATAGATGCCTCTTGGGAAGAAGGAGCAAACCAAGCTGAATCTGGAGCTTTGAATACAGTGAAAGCTTCTTCCTCTGCACCCCTGGCCCTCATGCCAAAGGGATGCTAGTGCAGGTAGAAACCAGACTCACAGATTTAAAATAGCAAGAAAACTGTTCTTCTTGCTCTTTTGTTCCAAGAGAATGAATTAATCCCCTGAGTGTTCACAGTTCAAGTCTTGCATAAAACTTTAGGCATGAGGTTTGCCACTTATTTAGGTTTGGGAATCATACCAATTTGATTTGTCCTCAAATGGAGTCACAATTTGTACAGCTTTTTGTCATGCTTATCTCAGTGAAATTATAAGAGTTATAAGCAAAGACCACTTCAAGTGTAAGAAGCAGCAGTTTTAAGACAAATTAGTCTTTTCAAGGGCTCCACCTGGACCTTCTGCCCCCAGTGGCCTTGTAAAATGCACAGCTACTTGCAAAGCTCTGACATGATCTTACCTGAGTGAGATGTGCAAAGGCATCCAGGGTAGCAGCAAAAGTAATGGATTTTGAAGAAATATGAAGGGTAAAACTAGTATAGGTAAAGCTATACTAGTATATTAGCTATATTTATGTATATATCAGATATATAGCTATATTTATGTATATATCAGATCAAGCTTGATCCAAGAGAAAATTTTGCTTTATAAAGTAGAGAAATTTTCCATTCATCATGTAAATGTGATTTACTTTTAGAAAATAAGGGAGTAGCTGAGTTTGAAATTGAGCTCAGGGTTTTTTGAGAAGTTTTTTTTTCTTTTGGCTTGCCTGTTGATCCTGTTTAGTAAAAGCTTTACCTGGCCCTGCACTAAACTCTGCTTGCCCTTTTTTTGTTCTGAAGATCATAGGAGTTTCTCAATGACTTGTGTAAGGTTGGAGTTAGATCATGAGTGGATAAAGAGTGGAGTTTGGGTAGAGAAAAACATGGATTTTCTAAGCCCACTCAGAAGTAGGAGGGAGAAGATGCCACTGGTGGGTCATTGTTGTCCAGAAGGGCCTATACACTGCAAAGAGCTGTGCAGTGGTGGAGGCATGTCTGTATGCAGGGGTGCCTGAAACAGAACTGCCTGTGTGGTGTCACTGAGTATTCTGTTGCCAAATCTTAAACCCTGGGTGTTGCAATGGCTGTAACAAACCAATAAATACATGCTGGTCTAATGACCTAGATAAATAACACATTTGTGTTGTGCTGCTGAGGGTCAGGATGAGTGCACAGTGCTTGTGATTGCTGACAGTATTACACATCCACTAAATTTTTATCTATCACTCACTCTCTATCTGAGGAAAATTATTGTAATCAGCCCTAAAGTGAAGCTCTTTCAGCACTGGGTATTTTGGTTTGATGAAATACCAGTATCATGCAGTCGTACTATGTTGCATGCAGAAATACTTTTTTAAAATACAGTCCAACCACCCAAATCCTGTAGGCTCTTAAAACAAAAACATGAATTTCATCTTTCTTATAAGGCCTGTAAATCCTACTTACATGCTCAGTATAAAGCTGGAATTCCTCATGGGTGCATAATAACTGCTGGATTTGCTAGGCTTCAGGTGGGAGGGATGGGCTCAGCAGCAAAGGACATCCATGGATGCTGCTGGTCCCAAAGAGAAGTCTGGATTGGGGGTGGGGTATTCCTCAAGGCCAAGTGCTTCACCTTTACCTCTCAGTAGTACAGCTTTTCAGAGATAATGTAAATACCTTCCTTTTGGATCAGGCAGGTACAGACAAAGTGTCAAGGGCAGCCTATTAAGGGAGGATGCAAGACCAAAAGCAGACTGCTTAATTTGCCTGTGTCTGCACATGTTGGGTAGGTGCAACACATGCAATCCAAACATCAATTTGCTCTTACAGTGCACTTTGTGGCTACAAATAACATCATTTGTCATTGTCGTGGGCAACCTACAATTTTCCATTTGACAAGTCTAAATGTCTACTCTTCCAAACCAAGACCAGTGAAACAGGCATGGTTGAGCATGCATGTGCTCTTGTACATTTGTGTTCATCAGTCTCATGTTTGCTTGCTTGAGCAGTGCCACGTGTGCAGGAGCTGCTCCGTACATGCCAGTTCTTCTGCATGGGCAAGACCTTCCTGTTTTTAGGGATGTGGCTGTGGTTTCAGGGAATAGAAACTGTGCTGCATTTAGGACAACTAGTTACACTCAAATGGGAACTGAGTGTAACTTCAGTGTTTAGCCTAAAGCTGCTGTAAATCTCATTTAACAGTGCTTGGTCTTCAGGCAGTTGGACTCTGGCATTTTTGCATGACAATAACAAGCAATAGATGAATAAATGAAGAAGCCTGTATTGATAAACTGTGATACATTTTTGACTGTATTTCTTGCCCATTTAGTTAATGTATGTGTCTGCATTAATGTGAGCAATTTTGATACTTGAATTACTTTAGACAAAGTGTGAGAAAAGTAGGCATCTTTTTTGGCCATTGTTCTCAGAGTTTTGGTCCTCTTCCAGATTTACCAAGTCATCTGCATTTGGTGTGGGCTGACAAAAGAATGACTTTGCCTCTTCTCTGTGGGATGCTTCGTTAGCTTTGGTATGCGGCTGCAACACAAGCAGCTGCTACAGAAGGTGACAGCTTTGTACAGATGCTTGATGCCTGTGTGATTCAGACTTCAGTTTGGGGACTCATCTTTAGAAACACTCTGCTGGGAGCAGTTGAAGAGGTTGCTTGGCCATGGCACACCTTGCCTTGCTAAAATATATCTTTCTTGAGAGCTTAGGAGAGGAGTTGGTTGATGCTCAAGATGTGACTGTTAGAGAGCTGTATTGCTCCTTAGATCTGTGAGTCAATCTGGCTTTGAAAGGATGGTCAAGAATTTGAGCATTGGCTTTCTTGACATGTCTCAAAGGCATCATCAATTACTGAAAATCAAAAATTGTCTTTTCTTTCAAAGACTTTTCCCTTGCCCTTTAGTTGCCTTGGTATCTCACAGGGCCCAGCTTTGCTTAACTGCTTCCTTTTAACCAATCCTACAAAGTATCCCAGATGTTCAAAAGGAACAACATCAAACTCTTCTCAGCTGGCTCCCACTGCCTGTACCTAACGCAGAGGAAGTTTTGTAAAAGACACACACATAAGTTATATGAAATTGTATGAAAATCCCTGGCCATATTTACTGTGAAAGGAAATCAGTGAAGTAAGAATAAAGCACCAAGTCATTGCTTTTTGCTGGTGTAAGCTGAGCAGTCAGTACAGCCTTGTCCCCGCTTCCTTCATTGCAGCGCTGAACAAGGAGCCTGGGACTGCGTCTGTGTGCTTCCTGCAGTGTGCCTGCTGGCTTCATGCAGTGTACCCCCTCTCTCTCCTCAAACTGCATTTGGTCCTGAATCCTTGCATTTGTTTTCTCTCCTTTAGGATGGACGAAGCCCACGTCCAATCCCTCTGCCTGGCTATGAAGTCAGTTTACCAGGTTCTGGTGAGAAGTTTGATCTGAAGCACGTTTTTAAGCTTTGCCAGTCCCATCAAACTCTCTATTTCAGTGCAGAAGATGAAGAGCTGCAGATGAAATGGATGGAAATTCTCACCAAAGCTGCCAAAGGGGAGACTGAGGATACAGCTGAAGGGCTCAGCAGCCCATAGAGCAAGTTTCATTTAGTTTCTTTCCTACATACTATAAACCATCACTTGAATTTGGTATTCATGGCACTTTGGAATCTATATGGCTTTCTATTTTTATGTGTCTGCATAGGAAGTTCTGTGGTTTCTTACCTTTTATTGTACATTTTTCAAGTACAGTAGTTACCTGCCGTATATTATGTTAAAGAAAAAAGTAGTTATAGTTGTTGGTGGTGTCAATGCTGGTTTTAAAACAAAAGGCAAGGAGCAAAGCATTAATTTTTAAAAAGGTAATGGAAAATCATCAGTCTTGTTTTCCTAAATGTATATTTTCCAGTCCTTTTGATTGCTGTTGAATGCAGGATGTGTATATTCTGTGATTAGTTCTATAAATGCTGCCTTTTAAGTTAAATGTAAAGGCTTGTGCTGGCCACTGACATTCCATTCTCAGCCTCACCCTCCTGGTAAGGTCTTTGTGATGTGTGAGCAATGTACTGAGTGTTTTCCTGTTGCTAAAACCATGTCTCTGCTGTTTTGAGATGAGCTGTTCAAATGACAAATAGTGTAGAAGGGACTTCTAAAAATGACTGCAAATCGTGCAGAACAGAACATTAAGAAGTCCCATTGATTTTAAGCATTTATTATATTGATTGCTTTCTTCTGGAAACAATATCTTCCTTCCTTCTATTGGAACCCATTTTGATGTAAGTGAACAAACATTTTATACTGAAAACTGGGTTATGATCAATAAACAAAAACATTTTTAGTACATACCATACAAAAAGGTGACTTTTTTGTTGTATTGGTTAATTTAAGTGGCCTAGATTTTATTTATATAATTTGTAAATAATGTTTCATAAGTATTTTTAAGAATTTTTAAAAGACCTCAGCTAATTAACAGGATTTAGTACATAGTGTAAGAGATATTTGTATGAACCGAATTTGTAATTTAATTTTCCTGTTCACCTGTTTTTATCTTATTTTCAAACATAAATGCTTATCTATTTAAATAAAAATTCCTGCAGTTAACTCCTGAGCCAGATTTCCAAGGCACAGCAAAGTTTAGATCAACATTTAATATAGATTAAAAAAAAATATAAAAGTCTAAAACAAACAAAAAAAAGGCATGTCTGTTCCTAGTTGTAGTAAGCATGTAGTATCTATCAGAATGAAATAAAATCTGTCACAGTACTGTATTTTTAAATTGTTTGGTTTAACTTTTATTTCCTCTTCAGCCTTCTATATTTTCTGATATTGATAGAGAGGAAGAAATGCTCCATATGGACAGAGTGGTTTAGAATTTTTGAAAATTAGTGGTCTGCATCAGTGAGTATTTTTTGGACCTACAGAAAAGGATTTATCCTTGTTTGGAGTTTGGCTTATTTTTTACATTGGTGAATAAATCATATATCTGAAGTCCCTGATGATAAAAAATTAGAGGCCATGTATTTGATTATCTACTGGAAAATTTTCTTGAGACTTGCATCTTTCTTCCTTATCCACCCTCTCCCAACAGTCTACACAGAAGAGATTTCTTGAAGAGTAGCTTTTACCATGAAAAGGAATTATTTCCAGTGTGTGTTATTTCTTCTCCCAAGCTTCCTTGAAAATGTAATGATGAAGAGTGCTTGAAAATTTACTCATTTAGTAACATTTCTGGTTTGGAGGTGGGGTTTTTGTTTGTTTTGTTTATTTACAATGTGTTAACATTCTCTCATTATATGATTTTAAGCAATCAAGGGAAATGTGCATAGTGAACACATTAACAAACCAACATGCAGTAATGCAAGAGCAAAACACCCTCAGAGAATAGCCCCAGGCTACAGAATGCTGTTGAAGGAGAGTCTCGCTTGGTCATCATTGATTGACCAGCACAAGGTCCCAGAATACAGAGCTGCTGTGAAATCACAATCAAATGCTCTGAGAAATCACCACACATCTCTGAAGGCTTGTCCTAAATTTACAGCAGGATCTAATCTCGTCTAGATCAAAGGCTGGAGGGTTAGGACCTTTTTTTCATTCTCCTCCCTCATCTTCTCTCCTTTGGAAGGAGGTAGGAACTTCAAAAGCTGAAGAAATAGGTGTTGCTGACACTATTTGTCATAAAAGCTGTAAGCTTTAGACTTTCCTTTGTCATATAAGCTGTTCTTCTGAGCTCAGTCTGCTTCTGTACAGAGGGTAAGCACAGGGATTAAGCATCCCATAAATACTACATGTGTCTTTGTATTAGTGCATAAATAAGATTTAAGCAACTAATAGCCCCTTTCTAGCTCTACATAGAGCTGAATTATATACGCTGGCCATGATAAGACCAAAGAAAAAAATTTAGATGTGGCAGCAGCAGCTAAGTTCAACCAGGGGACTAAATTGTGATTAAGTGGGGATTGAAAGTACAATACCCATAGCTGTGGTGTCCTGACATCAGCACATTTCACAAAAGATGCCAAAATCTCACAGTAAGCCAAGAACCTTCTCTGTGCATGAGGGATGTGGCCTGTGGAGCTGCACCAACAAATCTTCTCCACTTTGCTGCTTGCAACCATGAAGTAAAACCCTCCAGGTCTTTCTGACTCTGCCTGTCAGGTCAGGCACCAGACCCTACCTGCCTCATAGACCAAACATTCCTGCTCTGAGCATGGCTGGAGCAGAATTAAACCACACTGTGGTGCTCTAGGCTCTCAGGCACTGAAGCATGCCAAAGTTCTGCTGTGTTTGGGAGCTTGGAAGCTAAACCTCACAAATCTTGAGAGAGTTTTCTTGGTCCTCACTGTCAACAGCTGGATAAACCTTTCCTTTGCTTCTCCAAGAGCTGCTGTCTCTCTCCAAGGTGCCCATCATCTCTTGCCTGAATTAAACTGATGTGTGTCATTTTTTCCTGTCTTTTTTCTGTAAATTGACAATCAATTAAGGGTTAAGGTTTGGGTTAAGGGTGTGAACACCCCTGGATTTGTTTCAGGAAGATTTCATTAACAAATCAATTAGCTGTATTTAATCTCATTCCCACAAATTTTTCATTCAGAGTGTTTATTTATTAATTTTCTTATTAAAATGTCGTGTTTTGCCTTCAGAAAGAAGAGCTGGCAAATGCAAAAGTACAAAGAACTGGCAAGGGAAAAAGGCTGTGACAGAGCAGACAGATGGGGCCAGTCTCCAATTATTTATTTCCTTCCTAGAGGTGGGATGCATGTTGGTAGGTGGCTTATTTTGCAGGTGATGAGAAAGTGAGGTGATCAGGATGAGGAACAACATTGAACTACGACTCGGACAGACACAGCATTCCAGAAATTATCTGGATCCAGTTGATTCACCTACATCATCTCCACCTACATTTGAGCCTTTGGTACTGTAGGAGCAATAGCTGAGCTCTACTGCTGTCATCCTTGAGCTTGGACAAGACTCACTGTCAACACCAAGACTACACAAAATCAAACCAGTCAGTTAAGAGGTTTTATTTGAAATCAATGTCTCCATTTAAAATGATGAAGAAGGAAGTTGTGGTTTTGCTAAATGATGTGTGACCTTTTAATATCTCTGGCCCCAAATTGCTCATGGGTATCTAAAGGATCGGGGTATTGTGTCCAGGGTCCATCACGGGCAAAGTCAGCATGGACAAATCTACTGAGAAACAGGAAAACTCTGGAAATGGATGGTCCTTACCTGCTGTGTCTGCTGCGGATCATCAGCACCAGGGAATCTGGGCCAGGTTTTCACAGAGGCAAATGGGACTGCTCCATTCAGATGGACTATTTATTAATCTCTTATAAAAAGGCTAGATTTCAGTGTGCTCATTTGGTTTACTTGTTTTCCATCCTCTGTTGGCTTGGATGGGTTACACAGGGTTCATTGACTGAGGGTTTAGGAGAACTAGTGCCACCATATCAATGCCTGGTTGTGATCAAGTAAGGGTTTTGGCTAAATCATAGAATCACACTTTTGTTTGGATTGGAAGGGACTTTGAGATCATCTTGTTCCACCTCTTACCATGGGCAGGGACATCTTCTACTATCCCAGGGTGCTCCAAGCCCCAGTGTCCAACCTGGCCTTGGACTCTTCGGGGATGGGGCAGCCACAGATTCTCTGGACATCCTGTGCCTGGGCCTCACCACCCTCACAGGGAAGAATTCTTTCTCACAGGAAGAATTAATTTCTTAAATCTGGACCCCATGAGTCCCCACGAGGTGAGCACAATCATATACATATATGTAAAACTGCTTCTAAAGGTGATGCAAGGGAGGGAATCTTTTTTCTGTTTTCATGGAATTCTTTGTCACTGACAGATGCTCACAGCTGCTTGAGAGAGAAAGATGACAAAGCTGTGAGTTTCTTGTTTGATGCTGGAGCTGCTCAGAGAGATAAAATACAGTAGAGCAGTGAAAATGAGGGATATGCTTTTATGTCCATTATAAGAATCTTCAGAGACGGAACAAAGTAATCACTTTGCTGGAGCACACTGGGGCTGTGTGTATATGTCTGTCTCCCTTTTCCAACACTGATGTGGAGATGACACTTGTGGTTTTGGGAGGTGACCACCTGTACCTGCCCAGAGCACACAGCATAGCCAGGTAAGGAACCTGTCTCCAAAGCAGATGTGAGGGAACATGTATGGATGTGTGACTGCCAGCTGCCCGATGCTCAAAGATATCCCAAGCTAGAGATGGTACCTGGTCTTTAATAACCCCTTAGAGGGTTTTTGACCTAGAACTTAGCAGATAATATTTTTCACTGTGCCTTTTTTTTTTTTTTTTTTAATAACCACAGTATCTTGTGCCAAAGAATTCTGTACCTAAACGCCACCTTGGCTAGAAAGTTTCTTCCCTTTTTTGAAGTTGTAGTGCTAGCACCTCCCAGGTCTGGCCTGGGAAGCAGCACTGAACAGCTTCCCTCTAACCTTCCTCAGGACCTTGAGGTTGCACAGAACTCTCCTGGGTCTTCCCAGGTGTCTCTGTAGCTAAAGAGTCTGTTTCTTTGTCCCTTGCTGGGTAGCTCTGATCACATTTGTTTCCCTTCCTTGAGTCTCCTTTCTTCAACCACACAGGACATGAGGTGGCTCAAGAGCAGATGCTGGGGCAGGGAATTTTTTTTCTCACATTTCTGTCCCAGACTGTTTATATCTGAGACAAAGAATACTTGAATATTTTCTCTTTTCAGCATCTTGTGCCATTTTGACTGTCTTGAACAATAGTGATGTGCCAGGGCTTTGCTGGTGGGCCATATTTCCCTTGTTCACTCCCTTAAGCCAGCTGGAAGAAGAAATATTAACCAATATCAGCTCAGTCTGTTTTGAAGTTGATGCTGGAGATGTACATGCATATCCTTCAATCACTGCCCTTTGCTAAATGAGAAAACTGCCAATGCTGCAGAGCATCTGTGCAATTATATTTGAATGCACCACTTACAGACTGTGACAAATCCATGATGTGAATTGAAAAGTGCAAAACGTTAAAATAAAAATCGCTTTATAAAATTGCAACAATCCATTTAAAATTGCACAGAGGAAATGCAGAGCTGTAAAAAGCACTGAGCATCCACCATAAAATAAAATAAAATAAAATAAATCTTTATTTGCTAGAATGGGTACTGGGCAGCTCCTTGGCTGGTACAAATGGATGGACTTAGTTACAGCTCTCTATTAAATTAGCTAAGGATCCGACCATATAGCTTTGTTGGATCTTTAAGCATTTCTGCTTCCTGCCAAGACTGAGATAACCAGTGATTTACAGCACAGCTTTTGCTGTCCCTAGATGCACAGGAAACTTGAGCAGGATGTCCGCTCCACATTTGGAGACAGGGCCCAGTGGGTTTTCATTGGTCTTGGCTTGCAAATAGTTAATGTTCTCCCTCTACAGTGAATTTCCCGCCATTTCACCTAGCACAGAGAAAACCTGACACTACAGTATTATTCCAATAGCTGCTAAATTTTTTTGCCTGAGAGATCAATTTTGTGTCAAATTTGTGGCATGTTAGCAATTCTTCCCTGATTTCTGAAGTATGCACTAGGTTTAGGATAATAATGCATTTCTGTAAGTCAGTAATGAAATTGTCACTTAAGAACAGCACACCTACACTTTACTATGCTCCTTAGAGATTGCTTCCTGTTGCTGTTTGGAAGGGATAAAAGCAAATCTAATATGTGTCTTGTGCAAGGGTCTAAAGCAGTTGCTGGTGTTACATGAGCTCAATCCTCTTCTGAATTATGCAGATCAGATCCCCAGGATTTGATCACATGTGCCAACTTTACTACACAAACCTTGCCACGGCACTGTGGTTCAGGACAGGTTCTGAACAGGTTCCACCAAGTGAGTAGTGTTTCTCTGAAATGAGGGAAATTTACTTGATATTCACAAGGGCATAGATCGATAGAACAAGGGGAAGTAACTGTGAACTGAAGGAGGGCAGTGTTAGACTGGATATTAGGAATAAATTCTTTACTAGAAGGGTGGCGAGGCCCTAGCACAGGCTGCCCAGAGAAGCTGTGGCTGCCCCATTCCTGGGCGTGGCCAAGGCCAGGTTGGATGGGTCTTGGAGCAGCCTGGACTAGTGGAAGGTGTCCCTCGCCATTGCAGGGGGTGGAACTGGATGTACTTTAAGGTCCCCTAACCATTCTGTTTCTATGTTTACTTGAGGCTTATAAAATATAAAGCTCATCTCTGGTAGAGAATGACCAGGTATAGAATGAATATCCTGACATTTGTAAAAAGTAGATATTAGGATAAGGAAATTAAATAAATTAAATGAATTTAATGAAATTAATTTGTAAGGCCATGTCTGCTTAATCGGAACCATGCTGATTAGCCCCAAACAATGCTGGAGGAGACAGCTTTTGTGAGTGTTCACAGCAACATTTTATCTTGGACTGAAGACACAAATGGGTGTTCTCAGAGTGTTTGTTTTTCCAAGCTACCAACAAACAGAATGTGTATTGATGCCACTTGGCCTGTCACACTGTATTTATTCATTTCTATACAAGCAGGAACAAAAATGTTCCCTCCTCAAATTAGTTTAGCATTTTCAGGCTCCAATGGGATATATGTACCTGTGTGCTGCTGTGTTTTTCTATACTGTGGCACTGGACTGCACTTAATGATAATATAAGAAAATAGTTCCTGAACTGTGGCCCCAAGCTGAATCCACCACCTCCCTAACATCTACTAGAAACAAGCAAAACACACTGGAATTTGCAGCAGGCAAGCAGGTCACATGTTATCAGCCATGAGCCATTTTTACACAAGCATGGCAGAGCTCTGTGCCACTGACAGCCCAGGGAGTCCCTGGAAGAGCCAAAATGGAGCTGGGCATGAGCATACAGTGTGCCCTTGGCAGAAAGGAGTCTCCAGGTCCCTGCATGCAGTATTCCCTGGTACAGGAGCAGGTTGGTTTCTTCCACACTGGGGAGGATCACTCCTCCCTGCTGAGAGAAGCCACACTTTATTCCCACATCTATCATAGAATCACAGAATGGTTCGGGTGGACAGTAACCTTAAAGCCCATCTCTTTCTATTCCCTGCCTTGAGTGCTGTGTCCCGTTCTGAGCCTCCCAATTTAGGAAGGACATAGAGGGGCTAGAATGTGTCCAGAGAAGGGCAACAAGGCTGGTGAGGGGTCTGGAACACAAGTCCTGTGAGGAGCAGTTGAGAGAGCTGGGGTTGCTGATCCTGGAGAAGAGGAGCCTCATCAGACCTCATCACTCTCTACAACTCCCTGACAGGAGAGTGCAGCCAGATGGGGGCTGGGCTCTTCTCCCAGGCAATCAACATGAGGATAAGACGACACAGCCTTAAGCTGCACCAGAGGAAGTTTAGGCTTAACATAAGGAAAAGATTCTTCACAGAAAGAGTGGTTTGGCATTGGAAAGGGCTGCCCAGGAAGGTGGTGGAGTCACCATCCCTGGAGATGTTTAAGAAAAAACTGGACGTGCCACTCAGTTGACAAGGTGGCGTTAGGTCATAGGTTGGACTAGGTCATCTCAAAGGTATTTCCAACCTCCTTAATCCTGTGATACTGTGAGTGAAACTTATAGCTGGGAGAGGAGGAAGAGGAAAAGTCAGGGGGCAGAGTGAAGCCATCTTCCTGGGCCAGCAGCACACAACTGACCCAGTAATGGCAACAGATCTGACAACCCAACAGATCATTTCATGTCACTTCTAAAGGTCACATTTTTGTTTCAGCAATCTAATTGCTGAGCTTTTAGCTACCACACCTGTGCATGTATGATCTGACTAAACAGAAGCTGAGGCTGAGAGCTACTGTTCTCCTTTTCAAGAGTTACAGAACAAGCAACAGGGTCTGCCTAAGGCTCTGAGCAGTGTAGGCAAACGCAAGAGTCACTGCCTGGGTCTGAGGAGCTGATGCTCAGCTGAGCCAACCTCAGCTCCTGAGGCTCAGGGAAGAATGGGGTGGCAGCAGGGCCAGCCAAGAGAGGAGAAAGGGAATCAGCTTGCTGCTGCTGGAGGGCTGGAAAGCTGCCAGCACCAGGCTGGGATCTGGGAGCATGTCCCTGTTTGGGCAGGCAGCAAGGGGCAGGCAGTCCCTGCCTGGCACCTGCAGCCATCCACGCAGCTTTGCTGGGGACTGTCACTTCAGTAGTCTTGTGCCCTTGGCATGCCTGGGGCCAACTCAAATAACTAGGATTAAAAGAAAGGCAATGTTTTAGGGCAGTTTAGTGAAATCCAACAGTTAAATAATCCCTAAGAAAGAGCAGCAAGTGTCTGGCTGAGGCTGCATAGCTTCCATTGATGCTGAAGGTGAAACCAGAGGCGTTAAAAATTATGAAAGCACTCACCTGCAGCTAGGGAGGTGAGTGATGTTCTTGGGTGTCACACGACAGGGCTGCCTGTGGTGTTCCAGAACATGTGGAGCAAAACTAGCGCTGTTGGGTTATACATTCCCTTACAAAGCAAATCTGAATGCTGCCATGAGGTGAGTGGAATTCAGGTGCTGCTGTTTAATTTTCTTCTGTGAGTGCCTGTAAGGAAAAATTTGACTTGCAACACACTTGTGTTCAACTTGAATTGTGTAGCAGTAGCTGCAGGGGTAGTGGTTTACAGAAAAAAAATACTTCTCTGTCTTTGGTATTCCTCTGGTTTCACTGGACTTGACTAGAGGAGCTACAGTTTCTTTTTGACTTAGATTGATTAATATTTGGCATTACTGGAAATACAAACCTAATTCATAAGCTGCAGCATTTTCAAAAATGCTGGAGTTTTGCTATAATGTGACCAAGCATTGCTTTTTGAATGTGGTTTAGTAGTAGAGATGGAAATAGCAGTCCCTGAGGCCTCCCTGACAGATAAGCTCATAGGAAAGAGTGCTATGGCCAGCAGCACATTGAGCTGTCACCATTTCATGTGGGCATGATCCTGCTCTATTTGATGTTTCCAGAAGAGCCTTAAGAGGTTTTTCAGTCTATTTGGGTTTGGTGTACCTTGGAATTTAATCTCTCTAATCTGCTCCTGCAGACTATTTTTTCCTTCTAATTCCAGGTGAAAAAAATAATGAGAGGGCATAACAAGTGGAGAGAGTGCTAACAACTGCAGTGCTTGGTGTGGGCCTCAGACTATAGTCTCAGCACCAACATACAGAGATTCTGCAGTACAGCCAGTTGTTCCTCCTCTTGTTTTCTGTGGACACACAGTGCGGACCATTAAAGGCCTTTTTTGGATCCACTGCCAGTGTCAGCAAATCAAGGATCTCAACAAACGCTGTTGAGACCCAGACTCACTAGGTAATGTTGCAAGGGCATTAAGTGGCAGGGGGTGACATGACCAGGATGTGACAAGAACCAAATGACACAGGCAGCATGTGCAAGGCATGTGCAAGGCACTTGGGTTTCGCCAAGTAGCCTGTGCGTTGTTTGTGTGTGCCACCCAGCTCCAGACAGGATGAGGGATATGGGAACCATCCAGTGGCTTTAGTTCCAGATCCCAGTGAAAACAAACACAACTTTGTAGACCATAAACTGAATGTATTTGAGAGATTCTGCTCCTGGAATATAACCACATAAAGAGCAGAATACCGTGTTTGCAAGACCAGACGCATGAGAACCAGACTGGGGTACCTGAGCCTCTGCAGGCTTTGAGCACCAGCCTGGCCGCATCGGGGACTGATGGCAGGCAGTAGAGGACAGGCAGCGGCGGGTGGGGGGGGGGGGGGGGGGGGGGGGGGTGAGGCAGTCAGGAAGCAGGGCAGGCAGCGGGCAGGTTAGGCAGGGTGGGAAGCGAGGGGCAGGCAGTCTCTGCCCGGCGTCGCATCCCCGCCTGGCCGCTCGTGAGGGGGAAGGGCCAGGCGAAGCCCCGGGGCTATCAGGGCACTGCGCTATCCCGGGCCCCGAGGCTCCGGCGGCGGCCCGGCTGCGCCAGCTCCGAGTGGCCCCTCCTCTCGCTCCGCTGCCCCTCCTCCCCCGCCCCGCGGGTGTCGCGGAGGGGCCGCGGGGCGGGCGCCCGGCGGGGCTCCACGGGATGGGCCGTGCCGCGCTGCTCCCCGCGGCCCGGCCCCGGTGGAGGGCGGGCGGCTGCGGGTGCGGTGCACCTGCCGGGCGGCTCGGTGCGGCGGGGCTCGGCGGCGCTCGGCGGGGCCATGCCGGCCGCCACCACACCCGGGCTGGACGCGCCGCGCACCTCCGCGCTCGGGCGGGACAGCGGCGGCCCCCGCGGATACACAGGTACGAGCGTGGTCCCGCGTCTTTCCTCGCACAAGTTCCCTCCTGCGCCGCAGCAGAGGGGAGGGAGGATGTCAGGGTGCAGGATCCCTCCCGCGTAGGAATGCGGGGTGACCGGGACAGGATACGGTATCCCTGGACAGAGGTGTCGTATGTCTCCGGGAAGGGGCACGGGAGACGCAAGCCGGGGTTGCTTTACCTTCCCACTCAGCTCCGGAACCCCGCGCCGGGCAGGGGCCCCTCCCGTCCCACTCCGTGCCGCCTTCGGCCGGTCCCTGCAGCCGCGGAGCGCGGAGGGGACAGTGATCCGCGTCCTGAAGTTCTCGGGCACACCTCGAGACGGGTGTCCCGGAGCCACCTCAGCACGGGGGGGTCCCGGCGGGTCCCGGCGACCGTGGGACAGCTCTCCCGGGGCTGCAGTCGGGGCACCGAGCGGGGCCAGTGCTGGACAGCGGGTCGGGCGGAGGCGCCGAGCACCTGCAGCCATGGTGCTGGGCTGCGCGCAGCAGCCGCACTCCAGAGCCATCCGAGCGGCTCACCCGAGGGGCTGCTGGGGCCCTGGGTGCGGAAGGGGGGTGGGGAGGGAACGGCTATTGCTCCTAGAGAGGAGGCGCTGCGGTTCAGTGATAGAAGTTTGGGGTTCGGTCTCTGGGATGGCCACGGCACAGGGGACGAGTGCATGGGGGCAGAGGGGAGTGTCTGGCAAGGATGGAAGGTGCTGGTTCTCAGAGACATCGCTCCTGAGTGCGTATCACCCGGCTGGGAAATAAATTAAGATATCAGTGTTTTAACGGCAATATGGCAATACATTGAGGGGTGGAATGAGAAACCAATCAAAGCTTTTTCCTTCTTATCTTTCTCTTCCCTGGAGTTTTGTTACTCAATTTGATTGCATAAACCATAGCATCCTTTCAAAACCTCTTTGGCTTAAGTGGGTTCAATAATTGGAGGTAATGCGAGGTGGCAGAGGGTCTGAACTGGTGGGAGATGCATGCTGCACAGGGCTGTGGCGTTGGTGGGTGTCTGGGCCTGGAGGGAGCAGAACCATGGTCTGGACCTTCTGGCCCAGGCAGCAGGAGATGCATATTGCCAGCCACAGCCACCTCTGGAGTCCAGAACCAAGGTGAGATGGAAGCATGCTGTAGCTTGGTGCAGCTGTGGTAACCTGCTGCTTGGCAGGGTTTCTTCCTCTTTTCTTCAGATCACAGTGTAGATGGGCTTTTCTGTGGCTTCAGTGGAAGCAGAGCTGGGTGTTGCTGAAATCCAGAGACCTCCTTCTCATGTGCCGCCTGTCCTCTCATATCCTTGCAATTTATTTGGCTTGTGAAGTTTTAGCAGACTTCATTAATGACCTGATTTTGTTGTGCCTATAGAAATTGGCAAATGTATTTTAGCTACTAGCATAGCAATACTTTAAATTGTATCCTCTGAAGGCGCTTGACTGTTTAATTTGAATTTAATATAGCAGTTAATTTGAAAACGCAGAACAAGTTCTGGGAAATGGGCTTAGAGAGTTAACTCAAACCCAAGTGTAGACCCTGTTGCTCTAGCCTGATAGTGTTGCTAATTAGTGACTTTTCTCTTTTTTAAAATAATGTATATTTGGCTGCTTCTATATGTTGTGTCAAAGTCTTGTGGGGCTGGGTTTGCCCACACTAAAAGGAGTTTTGGAAGTGGCATGTCCTGTGTTATGCTCAGCCTTTATGATTCTGTGTAGGTTAATCTTGCTTTGTGTAGATCTGTGGCAAAACAGCTAGGGATGTCAATCTTCCAAAAACTATTTGGTGTTCAAATTAGAAATCCACCCTCAGTTAATCCCTTGGATATCTATAGACCTGGCACCTCTCAGCCGTGTCTCCAGCCAGAACAAAAAAGACCATTTTTTCCAAGCCAACTACACCAAAACTGTGAGCAGGAGTTCCCAGTAAGGTGCTAAGTTGGAATATGCTGGGTCAGGGCTTGGTTGTGCTGCATTGCTTGTAGGACCAGCAGTGATGTTTGAGCAGCCAGGGCTTTGCCAGACCTTTGCCAGATGTCGGCTCTTCACCCTCTCTGCTGCTTCGTGGGGCTTTTCCACAATGCAATTCCACCTTCACGAAAAAACCATTTGGAACAATTGCGTCAGGTGGATGTACTGCTGGCAGCCCTAAGCAGTTTAGATAGCTAAAATGATGATAATTTTATATTAAACTCTTGTTCATCTAAATGTGACCATGTATACGTCAGTGTTTGCTGCCAATTGTTGCACAGTATTTATACAGTATCTTTCATTGCATCATGTCCTTATTGGTGATCCTTTCTGATGCTGAGTACCCCCTTACATTATTTCAGACCATGAGCAATAAGGTGATAATAAAGATTTGCACAGATAAACTCCCTCATATGGTCCTTTTGAGAGGATGAAAAAAATGTGGCAGGATTTCCATTTGAATTTATGCATGAATTAGAGAGAAATTAAAGGAAGTTCCCTAGTACAGCCCTGATGCCTGTAGTATTTTGAGGTCTTAGAGCTTCCTGAGACACAGCTGTGAGATTCAAACACCCTGCACTTTTCCTGGTCTTGCCTTCTTTTGAAGGACTGACAGGAGCGGGGAGAACGATCCCACTCTCTGATTGGGGAGGGTCAGCAGTGTGCTTCCCTGAGGAGCTGTAGGAGCCTGACTTACCCTGAGGGAAGGTCAGCAAGTATGTAGGGCAAGAGCATGGGGCAGGGGAAGAGCACAACAGATGTCTGGAGCTGAGAAGAAGCCTTCTGCACTGTGGCTGTCGTGCTGTCACAGCGGCATTTACGGTGTTACTGCCGTGCTGTGGTAGTGTTCTGTGGACACTCATCAACCAGTGCTTGCCAGACTCGGTCAATTCCTCTGAGATTCTGAAAGGCTTGTGTCAGGTGACCTGAGCAACTCTCCTGCCCTGTGGGAATCACCATGTAGCAGGGTGCTGTCAGCCCGTCTCACTGAGGTACTGGTGCCTCTGAAGATGCCCGGATTATACTGGGGACTTTTGGGTGAAACAGGAAAAAGAGAGAGGAGCCCAAAGGCATATCGTTATTGTTAGTCCTTTTGTTGCTGAAGTGGGAGGCTCTGGCCCTCCAGTTATCCAGGGTGGTACCTTTTTTTTTTCTGTGGTTCCTCTCATTCCTTAATACCCTCCTGAAGTTCTTTCAGACCAGGTAGCACATACTTCTGCCAGCATAGAGAAGCATTGACAAACACATCAGTGCAGCCACAGACAGAGGGACAATAAATGCCGGATCGGGCAGAAACACTCATGATGACAGGTTTTAAACTAGTAGGTCTCACTGCTGGGCTGTTGTCTGTAGTTGTGGTTCTGCCTTGTTCCTCCACTTTCCAGACCAGGGAAGGGGAGAGGTTTCATGAGGTGGGAAATGCTGCAGGCTACATAGAGCAATAGAATGCTCTATTCATACCTAGTTGTGGAAAGAATTATCTAGCAGATACCACTGAAAGAAAGAGATAGGATCTCTTGTTTAGAATAGATAGAAGTTGCAGTTTGCTAGAGGATAGGGGCAGGACAGCATGTATTCATTCAGTTGTAGCCTGGATGTTGGTGGCAGTGGTGGGATGCCAGTACCAGGGTGGATGTAACTATGGTGTGACATAAGCTGTCTGTTCTTTTGTTGAGAGCAACTTTATTTTTTCTGAAGTGAGTTTCCTTGGCAGTGCAGAAACTGAAATTATGTTACTAAGAACTTACAGTTGCTCTTCCAGGACAGCAAAAACAAAGTTGTTCTTTGAAGCCAGGAGCACTGCTGCTCTGCAGTACAGCTGCATAGAATTTTATCACCTTGTCCCTGTGATCCTCAGATGTGGTTCGTTTTTAGGCTGCAGAGGAAAACATGGATCCCAAATTTCCATTTCCACACGACAGAAGGTGATACAACTTGGAATATATGGGCTTGTAATTTCCCCAGGATTATTTCTCCTTTCTTGTTTACCCATGAGCTCAAAGTCAAACCTTGTATTAAGTAATGTAAAAGAAGTGACAGTTGCAGATTATCAGGCTTTATCTCCTGTACTGCAAGGAGTTAATCTGGGTGGTTAGGCATTTGCACCAGGCATTGATACTGCTTTGAGGGAAGGATTTTTGTGCTTGTCTTTAAAGCATTAGAACAGTACAAAATAGAGAAGGAAAAGCTTTTAGGTTTTCTGAGTCCTCCACAGTGCAAGATTATTCCCTGTGGTATTCTCCAATGCTTTGTCCTAGCTACTCTGAAATTACCTAGGCTAGAGAGACAGACTATCAGTAGATTCTGAATTTCAGCTAATGAATGAGGTGAGCTGAATGTTTTGGATCCAAAACACTGAAATTTAAAAAAATCACAAGTCAGTCTTAAAAAACAGAAGCCCCCCAATGACAGTGGCTAACCCAGCATTTTCTGGGTGGTGTGGTCTATTTTAAAGGGCAAAACTGCTGCCAGTTTTGCTGTTCCCACTGTGTCAGAGCCAGGACATCCTTGGACTTTTCCCCCGGAAAAGCAGAGCATCCCCAAGCATCACTGCAACTCTACAGCAAAGAGATTTATAACTATGATAGAATTGGTGTGATTTTGCTTATTAATGATGATTGCCACTGATTTTTTATGTGCACTATAGAGTCTTGCCTTCAATATTATGATGGAGACAAGCTAACACATAGGAGAATTGTTAGTTTTCATTTAGGCATTTTATTGACTCGCTGTCTTTGAAATGCAGCTGCAGATGAGTAAGCATGTTATTCTAAAGATCAGTTTTGACTGGCCAAGTGGATCAGGATTGGCAGAGAGGAGATTTTGCAGTCTGCGTGAACATCTGCCTCTCGTTTGGTTGTCAGATGACAGAGGGAAATGCAGAAGTTGCAGAATGAGCAACTGCTCCCTAAAATAAATCAATTCCTGTGTCTGCTGAGGGTCTCATGGATGGGGGTTGAGCTGGTGCCTGGATTACAAATGAGCCTTTGCAGCAGAGCAGATCCCCTGTGGCCTAGCAGCATCTTTAGGGGGGTCAGTAGCTGCTTGGGGGGGGCAGCAGTCACAGCTACCTCAGCCCAGATTGGAGCGGTGGTGGCTGGTGGAAACAGTGTCGGGGAAAGGGATGGGTTAACTGCTTGCCTTTCCTCCAATTGACCTGGGAGAGATGATTCCGTTGTTAGTTCTGGGATGAAATAAAGCCAGTCACAATGCTCTTCATGTATTCCAGACTCCTAAGCAGAGTAGCTTTGATTGGGAATGAATTTGAGGAGAGGTCAAAATAGAGACAGAAATTGAGTAGGGTGAAGGGATGGTGTACAAAATTCCCTGAGTGCATGTGTGGGCTGGGAACAGTGTGTAGGAGGATGATTTGGCCTGTGGGAGCTCAGGGAGGTGCAAAGGGCAAGTTTTAGGGTTTGATTTTTCCTGTTCAGAAGAGCAGAAATCTGTACCTTCATAAAAGCAGAATTACATCCAGGAAGGTTTCTGCTTACAGCCACAGTTATTTCCAAGATCTTTCCTAGTTGATTGGGTCAAAAGAGGCATCTGGACTGGACACAGGGGTTCTACTTTGCTCTAAGAAGTGGTGCCCCAAGAAGTGGTGCCCCACAAAACCAGGGGCAGTTTTGCACAGGCAAGAGAGCTCTGGTGCCCATTATTCTTAATACCTGCAGAAATTTAGATTAAGACTAAGGTTTTTATTCATTTTAATCTGTTTCAGCCCAGAAGCTGAATTCTTAAATGTAGCCCTGAGTTTCCTAGCTATGTACAAAGGAAACGCCGGACATGGGGCTGCCGTCCTCTGCTCTGCTTTCTCGAGCTGCTTGTCATTCTGTGCATAACTCACCTGCAGTCCTTGACTTTTTAAATGGGAAAAAGCAAACACAATGCACTGGTTCCCTGTCCTTATACTGGCATTCTTGTCAGTCTTCATGCCGTCTTGCAGCAATTCCTTTGTACAGGGAGGCTGAAAGCAGGTGTGTTTATTGACTTGTGCTGTTAATTGTTGCTGTGACTGAGGAGTTCCTGGCAGGATCCTGTGTGGCTCTCACCGAGCATTTTGCAGGTTGCTCTGGTGGCCGTGGCCAACCTGCTGGCTGCATATCCCTCTGTGTAAAGCCCAGAATAGGAAAGCCAAACTCTGTCAGGAAAAGAACCAACCAGGAGAGAAGAAAAATAAAAAATGATAAAACTGCAGAATCGGGTTTTAAATCTGGCTGTGTGGGGGTACAGAATATAAGAAAATAAAGATAGTATAGAAAGTAATCTTACCCCTAAGGAGTTGCAGCTGGGTCAATTATCCAAGATTAGGAACAGGCCGGACTTGAACAGGCCACAGCTGTCACCAATGAGAAGAAGAGTGCTATAAGAGAGTGGGTTGGCTGGTTGAGAAGGAAACTGGAGTCAGTTGGCTACTGTGTGGAGAAGAAAGAGTCAGTGCTCAGAGGAGCTGCCCACCAGAAAACACCAAGAAAGTATGAAACTTTTGTGAGAAGGAGACAACAGTATGGAACTGTTACATTAAGATGGCAACATGGCTGTTGGTTTCTCAGCCCATGAATGACTTCTATCAACCATAATAAAAGGCATACTATTGCAAACTTTTTCAGACTGGTGTATGAAAAATCAATTATTCACAGAAATTCTTGCTGACAGTTGTGGATGCTAGGTCACAGCTCTGTGGTGTGCATTTCACAGCTTAGCACAGCAAACCAAGGGCAGGATTAGCTTCAGATTGCTCTTGGGAAAGACTTAGGGAAGCCAAAGTGGGTCAACCAGGGGGAGGGAATGCAGGTAAGGTCTGTAGCATCCAGGCTTGTTTTGCTTAACAGGGTAGTTGAAAATTCCCCATGAAAAATAACAAACCTGTATTCCATCATCTGTTTTAAAACAGAGAAGTAGTTTCAAAGATAAAATATTGAAACGTTTCTATATTCTTTACAAATCAGTTCTTTGTGGAAATGCAATTCCTGTGTTTTAAGCTTTTTGGCAAAAAATTAATATATGGCCATCAAGTAGCATGCAGATCTGGTCCACCTAAAATTTCACATTGGGGGTGGATTTTTAATGACTGAAATTTTTTTTGTCTCGCTCTGGACCCTTCCTCCTTGAGAACTTTTTTGGTCAAGGTAGGTCAGTGCAATGTGGCCCCAGCCATCCATAGGGGTTGTGCCCAGTCTGGCAAGTGTCATGCATAAGCAAGAGGCCACCAGCCACATCATCGAGGCACATCTGCTCTTATCAGCCCTGTTCAGTGCTCCAGCATGTGCATGTCACTGTGCACAAGCCAGATCAAAGAGCTGGTGCAGGCAGATAACCCAGAGCCAGGCAAGGCAAATATGCAGCCAGGCTGAGCTCTGTGTCCTGCAGCACCCAGAGTGGTGGAGGAGAGTGGAGCATGTTGAGGGTGGGCAGTGGACACACAAGGATGCTGCCCTTCCTCCAGGGATGCTGCAGGAGGTTTCCCATGGGGCAGCACACAACCTCTGTCCTGTCCACTTTTCTGGTGGGGCATCCTTCATCCTTCCTCTATCCTTGGCTCCTAACAGAGATGTGTTTTCCCTGTGGAAATACATCTGGGATTCTTTTGGCTTCTTCAGTGGCTGGCTTTCCAACTAGTGGAAAACTTTGCACCCTCTGCAGAAATGTTAAAATTGTTTAATGAATGAGAGCTTATTCATGAATACTGGGAAAAAATAATGGTGAAAGTTGAAATTATAAACATACAGACTTCACTGGCCCAGTGAAGGACACCAGCAAGGATGTGCCCACCAAAACATGTCTGAGAACAGAGGGAGCTGGTGACAGAGGTAAAGTGCACACTTGCCCTAGGACTCCCATGTTGCAGGTCCTATGGTGACCTGAGAGAATGGTGAGGCCCTGGCACAAGATGCTCAGAGCTGTGACTGCCCCTTGGATCCCTGGCCAGGCTGGACAGGGCTTGGAGCAACCTGGGAGAGTGAAAGGTGTCCCTGCCCATTGCCGGAGATGGAATGGGATGAGCTTTAAGGGTCCTTCCAACCCAAACCATTCTGTGATTCCGTGAGAGCAGTGCTGCCCAAAATGTGATGGACGTGGGAGTCTCAGCATCTGAACCCTTGCAAGTTGAAAATTACATGTGCTGAAAAATCAGTTTCACCTACAAAACAGACCACAGAATAAAATGAAGTGGGTAGGAGTGAGCCTGAGGTATCTGCTATAACAGAGGTGGGAGCAGAGAGCTTATTTGAGCATGGATTTGTAAATACAGAAATAAACTCTCTTCAAATACCTTTTTGCTCTCCTTCTTAATTGCATGGAAACTACATATTAATGGGAGAGCAAGCTTTTCTGAAAAGGTGTTTTTACAAATGTTTAATGGTGGCCTGTAAGAATCATCAGATATTGGGTTCCCTCTATCACACTTTAAAAATAGTTTGATCAATAGAAACGTGAAATTTTTTATGGGCAATATTTTCATTCAGAAATGCTGATATGAGGCAGGTGCCAGAACCATATATTACTAAGCTGCATTTCTTTTGTCAGGTAATGTGCTGTGACAGATGTGTTCCTTAGGTACCTGCAAGTTTGACCCGGTGCAATTGTCCAGATGTTCCTCTATGCGACTGACCCAGAGGAACAGTCCTGTGGCTGCTGTTCACTTCTTGTAGGTCTTCATCAGAATTTGGGGTATGAAGCTCCCGGAGCAGTGATGGCCAAGCCTGACCCTGCCTCTGAGGTGGTCCTTGCAGTGATGGGTGTGCAGAGGGCTGTGTTTTGGTGCACGTGGTTTGTGCCACACCTGAACCTCCAAAGCTTCTCCCAGGGAGTAATTTCATAGAGCTGTACCTGTGTGTTGGAAGGCAGACAGGTCTGTAAGAGCTTTCCCACATTTCCACAGCAGCTGCCCAGGGACTGCAGCACAGCTGGGGACCTCGGTTAATCTCTGCATCTTCTATATCCTGTGTCTCGCCCTGCTCTTTTACTGTAGGTCTGGTATCATGTTTACACTAACTTCTTTAAAAGCCATCCCAGCATCTGGATTTTTCTCGTGGGAGGATCAGATCCTGGTGGCCATTTGTTGGTTTAAAAGCCCAGCCCCAGCAGCACTCGAGGCCAGCTCCACAAGGAAGCAAAGGCATGGTGGTGAGGAAACCAATGCCAGAGCCAGACAGTTTCACTTTATACAAGATGCTTTGTTACATCTGCTTTATTTCATATTTCACTTCTAGCTGCTTTTCTTTTGCTTTTTAACACACTGAGCTCTTCCCAGAGCTCTTCTGTGAGATTGCTGTGGATGCTTAATGTGCCTGTGATTTCAGGTACACCAGTTTCTGAGGTGTGCTTCTGTAGGAAAAGAGACTTGCAGCAATAATATTGATGTGTTTATTTTCTACAGGGTTGATAGAGCCTAGTGTTCTCTTTCTTTCTGGCATCTAGTTATTCCAGCATATTTTAGTGGTATTAAATTGCCAACAGTAAGCAATGCAAAGGGGTGCCCTTTGTGTATCTGGGAATAATGAGGCGAAGACATGGATCACTCCCTTTCTGCACAGACAGCCAGTGGCAGCCTTGCTAACATGCTTCCAGATAATTACTTCTGTAGTTTAGATCATTTTGGTGGATACTTATGCAATGTATTTGATTTTACTCACTGTTTTGCTGTGGAAGTGGCACAGGAAATGTTTACCAGGCAGGCATGCCTAGGTTGCTCTCTTATTTCTTTTTTCTTATCAACAAAACATAAACCCACAGCTTGCTGACAGTGAAACCATATGTTTCCACTTTTTGACAAATCAATTTTGCAATACAGGTAATCCTGGCTGTACACGAGAAGAGATATTTTGAACTATTTTAATTTTTACATTACTCTCTATTTTTCACTGTGTGGAAATTATGTATGTGTTTATTTCTGAACCCAGAGGTTGGGTGAATTAAGAGTTTATGGAGGACACTATACTTTAGTGTCTTTCTTTACTTTGAGAACAGTTATTTGTCATATGCAATAACCTGTTTGTTGTAGCCAGTGCCATTCTGCACTGCCAGACAGCAGGATCAGATTCAGAGATTTTCTGAACACTGGATATTCTCTCAGCATGAGGCCAAGCTGAGAATTGCATTTGTATAAATCAGCTCCTGCTCTACAAAAAGCTGCAGAAATAGCTGCAGAAATTGGAATCATAGAACTGTAGAGTCACAGGAGGTTTTGGGTTGGAAGGAACCTTAAAGCCCGTCCAGTGCCACCCCTGCGATGGGCAGGGACACCTTCCACTATCCCAGGCTGCTCCAAGCCCTGTCCAGCCTGGCCTTGGATACTGCCAGGGATCCAGGGGCAGCCACAGCTGCTCTGGGCACCCTGTGCCAGGGCCTGCCCACCCTCCCAGCCAGGAATTTCTTTCCAATATCCCATCTAAATCTACCCTGTTTCAGCCATTCCTCCTTGTCCTGTCCCTGCAGGCCCTTTTCCAAAGTCCCTCTCCAGCTCTCTTTTAGGCCCTTTAGCCACTGGAAGGGGCTCTAAGGTCTCCCCTGAGCCTTTCTCCAGGCAAAACAATTTCTCCAGGCAAAACAATGCCATTGCTTCCACCCTGTCTCCAGAGCAGAGGGCCTCCAGCTCTCTAATTAGGGGATTTATTCAGTTGTACAGTTTTTCATTTTTACATTTCTGGGTGCCAGTTATGCAAACCAAGACCTGAATGTGACATTTTCTAGATATTTATGAAAGAAATACTAATTAAAATGTAAATTTGGTCAGCAGAAATGTTTGTGTTTTACCAGGCAGCAGTGCAGCCTCAGACACCAGTCTCAGTTGAAAACAAAATAAAATTAATTCTAATAATAAAAACAATGATAAAATTCCTGATTGTAGTAGATTTAGTCTGATAAACATACCTGAAGAGTATTCAAAAAAGTCAATATGGAACATCTGCTTATGTAAGTATAAGGATGGAAGCTTACTTAAACATTATTCTTTGGAGATGTAAAGGTAAAATTAACCCAGCAGAAAAGTGAATGCCATGGCTAACTACAAAAACATTATAGGTAGCTAATAGTGAAGGACACTAGAGCTTGCAGGAGAGTTTTCCAAAAGTGTTTTTAGAAGATAATTGATGATTAAAATTAGGGCAAATTTTATGCAGAGAACCTGAATCTCAGCTTGGTTGAAATTTCAAAAGGTCTTCCTGGCAAAACTCCATCTGGGTGTCTCAATAAATGAATTTGTGAAAAGCAAAAAGCAGTGACACATTTAAGTTTTTGACTTTGGTGGGAAGAAATGGCATTGAAAGCTCTTAGAAGAACAGTGTTTCTCCTCTGCACAAGTGCTGGTACATGAAGTTGTTGATGAACTTTCAGCTCAGGTACAGAAGGTTTTGGATGTGTAGCTCTCATTGAGAGGCACCTCTGTGGTTCCAGCCCCAAATACATTCATATATGGGAATGATCCTCTGGGCATGATCCATGATGCTGTTGCAGCCCAGGGCAAAGCATGGAAATACCCACATTTTCAGGGGATACTGGCTAGTAGACATTTCTGTAGAGCTCAAGTGGAGCAAAAATAATTTAAAGCCCTCCGCTGAGGAATGGTGCTGACAGGGTCACTGCCATTCAGAGGTTTGACGTCTTGGCAGACACCATCTTGGGCAAGGATGGGGCAGGGAAAACACTCCAGCAGCTAGAGCTACACGTGTTACTCAGGATGGTCAGTGCTGGATTAAAGAAAATATGTCTTGAAAGAAAGGATCCAGTGCCAAATTATTTGTTCTTTGGAGAACAAAGAGTGAACAATGAGTCCAGGTAAACTGGCAGGTGTACTGAATGCCTCTACTGAGGCTGCATGTGGTGGCCCAGCAGGGGTGCATCAAGTCCAATTCAGCTCTAATTACTTTTTGCATCTTGTGCAGCTACAAGAGTCACAATGTGAAATCTAAGAATGTGGACTGATCTCTAAAAATAGCCTTGAAATTGTAAAATAAAATTTAAAACAAAAACAAAAACCAAATAACTATATGTAAAATCTTTATTTTTACAGATAAGGACAATGTTTTCTCATGGTAACCAACAGATTGATTAAAATAAAAAGAAAAGCCCAAACTCGTAACACTCATTTGGAATGAGAAGGAAAATTGTCCAATGCATCCTGAATGTTCCAGGTATGGGATGTGGGCAGGAAGAGATGAAATCAGTCCTATAGAAAATATTTGCTCTCATTGAGGCCAATTGCTGCCGTAGTAAGTGGCTGAAAGAAGTGGCAAAACAAACAGAAATAATCAGCATGGAATTAAATAGCTATGGTTTTAAAAGCTAGTGTTTGGTGCATATTTACTCAGTAAATTAGCCTAGTAATTGTCACTGGGATTTCTGTTTGGTCTTTTCTGAGATTCCTTTGGGTTTGTTTTCCAGGGACAGGGATTTTAAGAGCATGAATTGGAGATAGATAGGTGGGACGCCTGCCTGCTGTGGTATGATCTAGGGGCTTAACAACAATAATGACATGGGGTGAGTTTTAGCATTCAAAATAAAATAGATTTGCTAACAGCATGTGGTTCTGTCAGGATGTTCTCATGGATGTTGAAATTTCTTTTTGCTGTTAGGATGTGGAGAATATATTTTCCATCTTTAAATAATTTTTGTACGTGTCATCATAGTGCTTGCAGCACTATGCCTCTGAGTTTTCTCAAGTCTTTGGAAATCCAGTGAAAAATAGAGAATTTGGACTCTGATGCAGAAGCAGTGCTGGTATTCTGTAAATGTTAAAAATACCTGAGTTTCTAGATTTTGTCAAAAAGTACATGTACAGACCCAGAAAAAGTATTTGTTACCTTTGAAGTTATGTAGATGTTATATGTTGTTTTAATCATCTCTCATTGAAAGTTTTGTTTAAAATTACTGTGAACAAGGAATGTTGTGACAATTAAACTTAGTGTATGAAGTTAATGGCTAACATTAGATGGCCCAGGGGAGAACTGCTCCACAGCTCAGAGAGCATCTGTATAAACAACAAAGCAATAGAAAAGGGGAATGAACAAAAATGTATTAAAAATTAGTGATATACTGTAAAGCAGAGTTTGTCACTTGAAAAGTGAGATAAGTTATATGTGTATGTCTTTCTATGCTCTTCTCTGTGGTTTTGACCCCGCTGATCCCTTTCAGCCAAGCCAAGCAGACATGCAGTGCTTGTGAAGATAAGAAGCTTCAGTCAGATCATGCCAAGATGCTGCCAAGTAGGCTGAACTGCATGATCAGTCCAGTAGATCTTGGAAATTTGTGTGGGGGAAGACACGTAATGAATACTTCCAGCCAGCCCGAGTGCTAAATTAATCAGAATCCAACAACACAGGGATCCAAGGGACCATGCCACTCAGAAATTACTTTTTTTTAGTGTTTTTAGTGTTTTAGTGTTCAACATGTACCAGTCTGAGCAGATAATGTCACAACATCAGTTGCTTTGTGCTGGGGATGAGGGCAGAGGAGCTGTTGAATGGCACTGATGGAGGGTAGCCGTGGGCTGATGCTTGGCAGAGCAGCCAGCATCGGCCACCCCGAGGTCTGGTATTTGTTTTGACCATTAACTGTGACTGATTTACAGTCTGGTGTCAATAAAACCTCAGTGGATGGCTTCACTGTTGGCGGTGGCGCTGCACTGTGTCTGTGTTTGCTCTGCAGGGCAGTGCAGCCGCCTCCTCTCGCCGCAGCTCGGCTCACTGCAGGTCCTTCACGGCAACGGCACCGATGTGGGAACAGTGGTCACGTTCCAGTGCTCCGCCGAGCACCAGCTGGAGGGAGCGGGCATCGTCACCTGCGTTTGGAAAGGGAACAGCACGCAGTGGACAGCCGGAGTGCCCTCCTGCAAGCGTAAGGTTCTTCCCAAACTGTGCCCCTCCCTCTGGGATGCGGTGCTTTCGTTTTGTCCTGCCTGTCCTGCAACGTTACGATTCTTTCTAGACACCTGCAAAGAAAAAGACAAATTCAATTTTCTTCAAAGTTGCCCCACTGATGGTAATTCCACTCCATATATGTTCTGACGTGCCATTATCATGAGACACAGAAAAGACTCTTCGATTCATCCCTGATCTCAGGTCACTCATAGAGCCTGGAGTAACTGTGCCTCTAGCTAAAAGCTGTATGCCTCTTTAGAGAATGTATGGGTGTCTCGGTTTAGAGACAAGTTTAAGAAAAAAAAATGCTCTGGAATGAGTGTTTCCCCTCTAAAAAAAAGGGTTCCAACAATCCCTTTCCACCAATAAGAAATGAATACTAGTGGATGAAAGTGAAAAAACCCAACCGTTTATTGGCAAACAGATTGCCCACATGGCATGGGAGAAAAAGTAAATAAATGCTAGATGTTGAACTGTCAGACCTTAACACACACACCCTCCTGCCCCGGAAAAAACCAAAACCAAACCAAACCAAACCAAAACAACAACAAAAAAAACCAAACCAAAACGCCAGAGCAAGATAAAAACCCACAACGGCTGGCAGCTGGGTGGAAAGAAAGATGTCACCAGCTCCTGTCTCAGGACAAAAACCAAAAGGTTCACGAAGCAGCTCGCACAAACAGATAGGCACCCGATGAATCTCTGGTGTTAGTCCCCTGTCCACAGCCGCAAGAGGTGAAGCAGGTGTGCTTTCCCTCCCCGGCTCAGGGTTTTTCCCAGGTCTGGGGCCAAAAAGGAGCAGCCCCTCTCTCCCACCGGGCCCGGCCTATTCTTCTCCTGTCGCTTGTTCTCTCTGATCTTGGACCAAAACCGAACGGTCCAATTCACCTCGAAAAGCAGCTGAAGGATTGCTGCTGCAGCCTCTCCAAGCCCAGGAAAAAGAAAGAAAAAAATCAAAACAAATTTCCACGTGGGCTAACAAAAAAACTCCAAACTAGCCAAGCAAAACCCAGACTGCACTACACCCCCCCATCCCCCCACCCCCCGGATGCCGGGGCAGTGAGGCTTTGAAAAAGCAAAGGGCCCCAAGGCTCCCCCTTCCCCTGGACCCACCTTAAAGACACAACAGCCATTTTGGGGCATAAAGCAGAAGATCAGGGAATAGACATCATAAATCACCCCAACACTATGGGAATGACCAACTGATTTGCAAGTGTATTTGCAAACCTCTTCTCTCCTGGCAGTCTTTTCTGACAATGTTTTTGCTGTAAAGAAGCATGGTGATATTTTTTTAACAATTCTTGGTTGTTGCAGCTGCATGGAAAATTTACCATATAGAGAAATGATGTCTGAATTACAGCAGCATTAGCTACCTTTTAGCTGTGTTTTTGCTTGTTTATTATAAAGTTGCTAATAGTTTGACCAGAAGTAGACCCAAGCAAAACTTGGTACCTCTGAGCTTTGAGATGCCTCAAACCTCTTGTAATTTCAAATCCCCAGTGGATACATTGCTCTTACAGACACTTAGTGCTCTCTCCCACACTCAGCTATTCTTACCTCTTCTTTGGAGATCCCATAAACGAAAAAATGAGAGAAATCCTTCCCTCAGAGACTGCAGAAATATAGTGCTTTGTGTGGAGCTCAGCTGAACCATTTGTGATGCTGGTCATTGTGACATTGGGAGAACTAGCTGAGTTTTGAAGCAAGACATGCTTACTGCTCCAAGTGAGTTGGCAGAGATCTGCGTTTGCTGTGCCACATCACATTCCTACTCCTCCTTTTGTCTGGATGACTCGCTTCCAGCATCAGATCCCTGTGAACGCTCAGCCCTGAACATCACTTCTTCCATCCTGCATCCTTCCCCAAACAGAGGAAAACCTGTTGTTTGCTGCCTGCCAAAGAAGTTGTAATTACATGGAACTGTCCTTGCTCTAAATGGCTTCTTTAAGCCCATTTACCCATGTTAGTATTCGTTTCTGTAGCTTCAGTCCTTGTTAATAAAGAGTCTGCAGCTCATCTGCATTTGATCTGCCAACAGACTTGTGCTTTTAAGCTACTGCAGTGCTAAGGGCACTGTATTTAATTAGTTGCAGTGGTGAAATGCTTGTGAACAATTCCTTAGTAACTTAGGAGATTTTTACATAGTCTGGTTTGAGGCTTGCATAGGTCAAAGCTGAAGCCAAGGTTCTCTGGTATCTTGACACATAGTAATGTGGAAGTCCTCACTGAGCAGAAGTATGAAGCAGGCAGGCTTCAGCATAGTTTAATAAAAATGTGAAAGATAAATTCATGGACTGATCTTAGAAACATTTCTGTGTTTGCTTTGCTGCAGCCATATCAAAATACGAGACTTTTGGCTTTAAGGTCGCAGTGATTGCCTCCATTGTGAGCTGTGCTGTCATTCTGCTGATGTCCATGGCCTTCTTAACTTGCTGTCTGATCAAGTGTGTGAAGAAAAGTGAGAGAAGGAGAACTCAAAGGTATGTCAAGAAGACAGTTTTAATAACAGTGTAAGAGTGTACATCATATGGACCCCATTGCTGAGATAACAAGTGCTTCAAAAGATTTGCTGCTTGCAGCACTGCAATGATGTTAATTACTTAAAATTCTTAATTTGTAGGTCAGGCTTTAGGCATAGAAAGACTTGTAATTTCAGAGTATTTAAATACCTGATGCCTGTTATGAAGTTTTGTAAAAACTAGCCATTCTCATTATTGTGCTGACTTGATATTTTTCCTCTTACAAAAGAAAAGCCCTTCACACTGGATATAATGACCTGATTCTGTCATCAGGCTGTAAAGTTATTCCTTTTGCTGAGACCTTCTCAGTTTCCTGCTCCCCTGTGCTTCTTTCCCTGTTTCCTGAAGGATCTGCTCCATCCCAGCAGAACAACAGAGCCCAGCTCCAAGGAGAAATCTGGGGGCACTGCAGGCATTGTGAATCCTATCCCTTCTGTCAGAAAGAATTGAAGTAATGTACAAACTGTCCATATCATGGGAGAAAAAGTAACACAACCCTGTGCGAAACTTGCCAGGTGGAGTGGCAGCATCTCTGTTGATAGTGGAGGTGGAAAAGTGGATGGACATCTGAATGCACAAATTATTAATCTGACAAAAAGCTGCAGGCTTGATAACTTAATACAAAATGAGATCTCTTGGGGAGGAAATAATGAAATAAGTGTCTCTTAGACCAGATCTGAAAGATGAGGTGATCTGTACCTATGGAGCAGAGACGATCTCCTCACCTTGCCTGTAGCTCTAAGGTCTGCATGTCTTCTGGCTCTTAGTTGGTCACCTGAGAGATAATCTCTGCCTGCAAACCTGCCTAGCATAGTGTCTAATGATCTTTGAAGTGCCATCTTGTGTTTAACAGAATCATAGAATCATTAGGATTGGAAAAGACCCTTAAGTTGAACTGTCAACACAGCACTAACACGATGTTCACAGCTAAACTACCACATCCACATGTGTTTTGAAGAGAAAAGGGACGAAGGCTGCTGAAAGTCCTCCCACCATTCAGCCTCCTCATAGATCTTGTCCACTGAGGAAGTGTAATGCCACTCGCTGGGTTATGGGGTGTCCCCAGATGGCTGCATCAGAAGCCAGATAGCTCAGTCCGGAGCAGAACTGCCTGTCCGAGCTCTAAGCAGTGCCTGGCAGCCAGCTGCCTTAGCAAGCGTTTGTGATCAAAGCTCTTGTGATTTTCAGCTCATAAGTGATTTCAGCTCTTTAGCTTGCTAGGCTCTGCTGGGGCAGGCAGCAGGCATTCGGCTGACGCAGGAGAAGAGAGGAGGAGAGGCGAGTGAAATTCCACAGTGATGTAAGAAGACAGAAATGGCACCAAAATCAGTGTCACCAGTTCTCACAATTTGATCTTCTCCTATCAGGCAGTGAGAGTGTCTGTGATTCTGTGAGTCTTAGATTTCTTTTAAAAACAAGAAAAGAAATGGTGCATGTTTTTTTCTCACCTCAGAGTTGCAGAGAGCAGCATGAAAACAGCTCTGAACATTTCCAAAAGAGAATTCTGACAGTGAGGGAATATGCCCTCAACTGTCTCCTTCATTTTTAAGTCAATATCTTTTCAACCTGCCTGGTGATTTTGGAAACATTAAGAATAGCAGTGATGCAAAAAGTCACAGAAAATATTTTTTTCCCTGAAATAATTTATCCCATAAAATGGAGAGGATATGAAGTATTTTCACACACAACAGGTTGTAGCCTGATATCACTGTTGAAGGTCCATTAGAACACTGACACGTCATCCCACCTCATATGACTTTTCTTACTACATGATGTCTGGAAAAACACTGAATCAAATGGACATAATTCTTAGAGGTTTATTTCTTTGAACTATCCACTGGTGCTCATAAGAAAATCATTCTCATTTTCTTGTTTGCTTGCTTGTTTTTCGAGGAGTGGTGGACAGTACTTAAAACAACACTATTTTACACAATAATATTTATGCTATTGAAGAACTCTCTGTCTTAGGGTGTTATTTAAATCTCTACAAGTTTGGCTTACACATGAAGTTCAGCACGTGTTTAAGTGCTTTTTAAAGTAAACCTGGAATGAGATTTAAGCTCTAGAAACTCAGATCTGTGGTCAGATAACAGCTCAGCTCTACAGCCATATATCACAATGCTGTTTCTACTGCTTGGTATATTCACAGAGAAATGCAGCTGTGGTACCAGCTGAGGACTGAAGAACTAGAGCACATGCAAGCTGCTTACTTTGCTTTTAAGGGAAGGAACAATAACAACAACAATAAGAAACTCATGAATACATCTGTATTTGGTGACATGACTAACATGGCATATGATGACCAAGGCTTCTACAGGTAAGGCTGTGTCATGGTTTGGTGCTGGCCCAATGCCAGTGCCCCCATGAAAACATATCCTCCCTGGTGTCTGCTGTGAGATGCGATCAGAGACAGAGCAAAGCAGGCCTCTACTTATGAACAAAGAAAAGAAAAAAAAAACTTTATTATCATATAACTACAATAAAATGAACACACAGAGCAAAATGGAAACCTTTCAAAATGTTTCTCCTCCCCCCACTCAATTTCCCACAGCATAAAACAAAACCTTAGATTTTTACCAGTCCATCACCCTTCAAATAATCAACTCAGTCCATCTCCACCCTTCCGACAATCACCCCTCATTTCATCAAGGAGAGAGGAGTCCCTCTTGCACCACAGGCAATTTCCCCTGGAAACACAGCTAAGTCCAGTTGTGTTTCCCCGTCACTCAGCACCACCTTTGTGACTTCTTCCTTCCATGTTCAGTACTCTCACCACTGCACATGGACCAGAGCTGCTTTTAGGGTTCCCTTTTCAAGGATGCTTCGCCCAGTTCCAGGAGAAAACGACAGTCTCTCACCTTTTTGGGACACTAGTCCCCCCCAGTATTTCACCCCCTGGGGCCGAGGGGTCTCGAGAGCACCATCACCTCATCACCTGTCGTCTCCGCTCACATCGCTCCTTTGGCACCAAGCCATCGCCTCCCCCTAAAATGCAGTCTCTGTATTACAGGAAAGGTTCTGTCCATGGCCATACAAGAAAAGTCCAGCCAAAAGCCACTCCATCATCTCCTCCCATCTAGAATTCTTCTCAACTTCTCTCGGTCCTTCGTCACTTGCACAGCTTACACCACACTTGTGCATTTCCTCTTATTCACAACTTGCACCACACTTGCGCATTTCCTCCTACTTTATCCCCGTCTCTCTTCTCCTTCAACTCCCGGAGGATCAGCATTTGCAAGGTTTCCATCATCCCATAGAAGGGTTAAAATCACAGTCTCTACTCGTCCCGAACTCCCACGCTGGCTCTGCTGGGCACTCTTCTCGCCGCCCCTCCCCTTCTCCTTCTGGGCCAGGCCAGTGCTATCGAATTTCAAGGTAGCACTGGCAGCTCTCTCTCTCTCTATCTCTCCCTCCTGGGAAAGGGGGGCTGCCCGATGCCTTGCAGAGTTCTTCCACCCTTCCATCTCTGTGGAGAACTCACTCTTATCCTACAGGGGCCTTCACCTCCCGTCTCTGCCCAAGGCTCCGGCCTACCTCCCTCCGGCCTCGTGGCTTCTCCTCCCCCACCCAGCCCGCAGCTGGGCAGGGCAGGTCTGACCTCTCCATCCACCGGAACCAAGAGAGAGTTCTCCTGGGAGTTCCTTGCTTTTAACCCCTGTGTTCTCAGAGGCGTATCCATATCCTCAATGGCCAAACCAGGTGCCAATATTCACATCTGAGCACCTATTGGTTTGACCACCACCACCTCCCAAAAACTCACTTCCTCTCAAACCACGACAGGCTGTTAAAATAAAGTAGGTTTGAATGAGTTGATGGGATCCTGGCTAATCACTAACCAGAGCTAAAACCAGCTATGAGAGCAGGTATATCAGTCTCTGCACCCTTAGCCAAAAGTCTAGCTGTTTTGGGTATGGAGAGTGGGCACTGCTTCTAATCAGAGATGGAAGTGTCATTAAAGGTGATTCTGAATAAAGCTGTCCTGGAATTGCTCTTGGAACAGGTGTGACCCTTCCTCATTTATATCTTATTCTCTTTTTCCACACAAATAAGAGCTGTTTAATCAAGTAATTTAAAGTGATTTCTTTTCTTTAATTCTGTAAAATGAATAGACATGCAAGATGAGATGTGAGAATTCTACTAACAGATTTCATAAAGACAAAAAATGGCCTGTCTGTTTTGTATTTCACTTGCAGGGTTTTTTTAAGTGTGTGTAACAAATTAGGCTAAGTTTCCTCATCCTGTGTTCATCTGGCTTGCTGGGAACAGGAGGACAGTGCAGGCACTGGAGAGGTGCAAACATGGAGCTGGGCTGTACTGGGAGGACCAGAATGAAAGGACAGGTTACCTGTCTGGGTGATTGCTGTGGTACCATTTCCCCTCCAGTGTGAGGTGAGAATGTTGGCAGCCTGTGCCTGGAGGAAATCTCTAAACCTGGGTGTGTGTTGCTGCAGTAGTGAAGCTGTTACAGTATTGATTGTCCAAAGAAAGAAATAAATACAGGCACGTGGCATGGTTGGAAAACAGCAGAAAAAGTGAGGGCAGGCAGTCCCAAAGGAAAGATTCCATATATTTCTGCATATCCATGGTCAAGAACCAAAAGAGAATTTAACCAAGATTCCTCAGGGAAGGTTCAGACTTGACATGAGTAGGCATTTGTGTACCAAGAGGGTGGTCAGAGCTTGGAACAGGCTCCTGGAGAGGGGGTCAGTGTGATGGCCCAAATCGGCATTGCTCAAGGGGCATTTGGACAATGCCCTTAGTAATGAGGTTTAGTTTTTGGTCAGCCCTAGAGGGTTCAGGCAGTTGGACCCAATGATCCTTGTGAATCCCTTCCAACTGAAATATTTCAGTCTAGTCTAGTCTAGTGTAGTTTACTGTAGTCTATCAGCACCCTATCCCTATTCTATCCTACCCTATCCTCTTCTTGTGTTAAGGTTTCAGACATTTGGAGGAATGCCCAATGCATCATGAGATCTCCAAGCTCAGCAGCAATCCTGCTTGGCTTTCCTAGGCAGGAGCTGTCTGAAGAGGCACAGGGGATGAATCCTCTCCTCCCTGCCTTTTCCAGGGCTGTGGTACGTGTTGTTTTCTGCAACCCAGCCATGGAAGTGGCTCTGCAGCCCACTTAGAAGGGGAAGTTGAGATGAGTGCTGCCCATATCTGACAAGGGAGTGGGTGGAGGCCTGACAAATTCAGTCATTTTTACAATAGCTTTCTCTCTTTTCTTGAAGAAACTGTTCTGCTGCTTCTGGTAGCATATGAAGTATCTGGAAGAGTAAGAACTCCTCCACCCTTGAAGAAGACCCTCTTGAGTATATCTTAATTTATTTTTGACTAGGAAAGCATATAGGTTGTGCTACTTTTCAGACTTAATTTAATAGATTTTGATATTAACATTTTGATCCAGTACTTTAGGGTCAAAATACTGTAAGAAGAGATAAAATTAAAAGCTAATTCTTTTAGGTAAGGCAATATAAAATAAAAATTCAATTCTTTCAGGTAGGTAAGATATTAACAAATACAGGTTTACAAAACAAATAAAGGCTTACAGACAAATTAGGATTAAAACACTCTAATCAGTTAAAGAGGGGCCTTAGTATGCTGACAAGAGTTTTGGCTGCAATGAGGTGACACAATGTGGGTGCAGAGTGCTGATGTGCAGAGGTTATAAATAACAGAGAAGCCCAGCTGTGTGACTGTAGGGGCTCCACTGTGCTGTTCTGAACCCAGGTGTTCTGGCTGCCACAAAATGAGAACCTTCTCCCCTTGTGTTTGAAACATATCACAAACATCATGAATATGTAGTTTTGCAGGGAAACATTGAATTTTAGTGGCAACTGTTTTAATTATAATGATCCTCATTCTGACTGCTTGTCTGGTTGAACAAATTGCTTTAAAATGATAAGAAATATGTGTACAATACCGGGATCATTAACTACAGAGTGCTGTCACTCCAGATGCCACCTCTTTCATTTGGATGTAAAGAATCATAATGAGGATGAACATACCAGTTTTTAGCAGAAGGTCTTATATGCATGAGCTGCAAGTATTTACAGCATATATGCTCTATTATATTTTTGAAAACACTAAATAATGTTGAGCAGGGAAAAACAAGTTACAGATCATGGTGCTGCTGGGAGGAAGGTGTTTCCCCAGCATTGCTTCTGAGAAGTTCAGAGCAGCACAGATAGCAGTTTTCTCTGTGGTGCAGAGGTTTGAGCCAGATTAGCTGAAAACAAGGGTCTGTGTCTAGGGAAGGGAGATTAGCTGCAGCGCTGGGCCACGTAGTTAGACAAGAACAATGCCCATGAGCATCCAAAGCAGTCCCCGGGAGAACTGCTGGACAGAGGGTTTGTCAGCATGTTGGGAATGGCTCTCAGAGCCTGACTGCAAGATGTACTGGGATGTGTTATTTTTGAGTCAGTTATATTCTGATGAAGAATAATACCTGGCCCTGAAGTAACTTTTCCCTGGAGCACTTGCTTGGGCACCCACCACCTGAGACAAACAGCCCTCTGCCGTCCCAGCAAGCAGCAATGTGGAAGAGCTAGGATTAGGCATCTGCACAAGAAGGTAGGTTGTTCTCTGCCCCATGACAGGCACAGGGTAAAATATCAGTAAAGAGAAACTTAATGGCAGCTGTCCTTCCTCTGTGCCAGCTGCTAGTAGTGTTTGAGAGATGGAGGTGAAGGTCACTGAGACGTTATGTTAAAGAAATGGGTGTCCAAAAGAAGAGTGGGGTCAGCTTAATGCTGGCAGGGCTCACTCACCCACTGCTCACGGTCAGCTGTAGCTGCTCCCCAGGTGAAGGTGTTCCAGGGCTAGACAACTCTTTCTGAGAAGAATTTTTTCCCAATATCCAATATAAACCTCCTCCAAAATGACAGAGCTTAAAAAGTGCCTTCAGTTTTCAGCAAGGAGGCAAAGCTTCACAGTAAACTAGTGCAACAGCCTCAGCGGAGCTGTTGCTCTAGGAATACAGGGTGAGGAAATCCAAATAAGCAACTGCTCTGATAAACACCATTGCCAGTTTTTAAATCTGTAAAGAATTGTCCTGTCCTGTCCACTGCTGTAATGTACATCAATTACATTTTAAGCATCCATTCAGGAAGAGGGCTGTCCTGTGCTTGTTTAAGTAGTTTGTAGCATTTACACTTGTTCTGTAAGTGAAGCCATCAATTCCATAAAAAACACAAGGAAGTGCAAGTGTTCTGTGCCAGAAATGGGATCCTGAATCCAACTGGAACCACTTTTAGTCTGACAAAATATGCACAACCTAGTCTAACATTGTGAGAGCAAACAGCAAACCCTTCTGGCATGAAGAGACATTAAAGAACCAGGCACTCCTCTTTTGGAACCTATTTATATATCAGCATGTGTAGAAGATACTGTCCCAGGAGCAGCACAGATAGCAATTTAAAGAAATTCCTGAGAGAGCAATTTAAAGAAATTCCTGAGAGAGCCCATTTCAGTTTACATCATCTTCGTAGTGATGGTCAGAAGCAGCCACACCTTGGCTCTGTTGCTCTGCTTTTCAGTGTAAAAGTCCTGTAAACTGTCCTGGAATAGATACTCCCTTGACTTAAGGGATGTGCTGATTTTTTGTAAGGGAGAATTGATGATCCAGCATTTTCCACACTCAGGAGAACTGAATGTAGCTGTACACTAACTCATTTTCCTTCTCTGTCACCTAAGATGACAAACAGAAAAAAAAAGTAGTCCAGCTCAAAAATTCAATATAAAGAGAATCAAAGAAATTTGGTGTGGTTTTTTGTTTAGTGTGGAAGCATTTGGAAGAAGTTGGGCATTTCAAATTTGGACTGCTTAGAGGTGAATTATTTTTCACAGCTCTGAGTCAAGTTACAAAATATTCTCTGTGAAGTAGTTGATCTGACTGCAGAAGCTAGTCAAATGGAAAAGCCCATGTCTCAGTAGGGTTAAAGTCCTCCTTTCAGCTATTCACACAGCTGGAGCATAGTACCAAGAATTAAAAATCCTTCTGCAGAGAAGCAGGCTGGTATATTCTCCCACAGAAGGTATTTTTAGTCACTGAAATTTTTGTACCAGAGACCTTTCTGACTACAAGATGTTTTACCATTCTACCCAGCAAAAAGCAAATAAGGGCAATCCAACAACAAAGAACTCCAACTGAAAAGGTTTTGGAAAAAATCACAAAGCCAGCATGCTATTAGGAGAGGCAGCTCAGCATTTTCAGCGTCACTGTGGGGTTTAATGCTGCATCACATAGAGCATCCATTGATACAACTGTATGGAATTGATACAGTTCCCTACATGAAATGTTTGATTGCCATGAAGGGAAGGCACCAGCATAGGAGAGGGGCAGATTTCCTTTCCCTGCTTTTCCCCATGACTGCTCCAGCCTTGAGCTTCTCTATTCATGGAGTTGTTCTTTTTTTACCTCTTGTTTTTCCTGTGCTCTGTGTCCCCACCACCACCTTTTAGAGGCTCAGATCTTCCCAGTACATGCAGGTTTCAAAGAAAGCTGAGACAGGCAAAGCGAGCTGTGGTTTCACCTTGGGGCCCTGTTAGAAGGGTAGGATAAACTGGCTTTTAAGTTACACCCATTTCTGAATTTCAGTCTTAATTGTCATTGCAAGAGCTTGAAGGGGGTATGTACAGCAACATGTGCTTGCAATAGAGCTGCTATTATTGTTTTCGTAATGCTTTCCTGATTACCCCAGGGTCTTGTACAAAGCCACTAGGCATATAGCAAGAAAAAATCCCCTCCCATCCTCTAGTATAAAAGCTGTTTTGAGAGGCAGTGCCAACACCAGGCAGCTTTGTGGCTGCGTTCTTACATGTCTCAGATGTCCTGTTAAGAGTGTTTTCCCTCCAGCAAGAAGCATCTCTCAAGTCACACAGAAAAATATTCTTGTGAATCCTCTAAATCCCATTGACAAATGCTGTGATGGCTATTCTTCACCTCTGATGGGAGTTCCAAATTTTATCTGTCAGATAAAGGCTGTCCTTGTAAAATGCATCATGCACTTGGCTGTGCAATACCCGGGGCAGGTTTATATAGCCAGGTAAGGGTGCAGAGAAGGGTTCTGATCCTCTTGCTGTGGTGTTTTGAAGTAGCCCAGTTGGGAACTGGAGTTAAGGAAAGTTGAAGTGCTTGAAAAACCAGTCATGCTTATTCAGGACAAAGAGCTTCCAAGGATGAGAGAGCAAACTGAAGACTGTGTCTGACTGAAGGTCATGCACACAGAGCAAAGCCCACTGCCTGCACAGTTGTCCCTTGGTGACACTGCAACCCTCTTAAGAGCTCTTCTCATCCTCTGCTGAGGTGAAACCCCACTGCCTTCAGTGTCCCTCTGATGTTCTCAGGGTTTAATCTATTGCAGCGAAGAGAGGTGCCTACTATCTCACCCTGCACTTATAGAATCACATAATGATGGGATGGTTTGGATGGAAAGGGGCCTTAAAGACTATCCCATTTCCCCCCTTGCCATGGGCAGGGACACCTTCCACTAGACCAGGGTGCTCCAAGCCCCATCCAGCCTGGCCTTGGACACTTCCAGCGATGGGGCAGCCACAGCTCCTCTGGACACTCTGTGCCAGCAGATGTCAATGAAAGCTTAATAGTTCCTGAAATGGGAGGAATGGGTTGCTAAGCCAGGAGTACATTTCTTCTCCAAGTACAGTTTTAGCCAGTGTGGGTTCTTGAGTGGTGGACTATGGGTAATTGAAGTGTTTCACAACATAGAGCTTTATAGGGGAAGACATCAGAGTGGGATGACTTCTGCCCAGGTGGACTCTATAACCAGCATACCTAGACTTTGAGCTATAATCCTGGCAGAACAATTTGCAAAGACTTCTTTTTTTCAAAGGTTGTTTTGCTGGCCCAGGCAAGACTTTACTCCAGTCCTTCTCTGTCTATGCGCTGCTTTGATTTGATTTTTATTTTGACCTTTGACTACCATCTCAAGAAAATGGAACCGAGTTCCTTATACTTTAAAAAAAATAAATAAGTGCACAACAGCAAGTATCTCAGAAGATTTTCTTTTGGCAGTGAGGTGCGCAGCATTACTCCATGTAGCTTCTGTTGCCTGATGGCAGGTCATAGGGGTGCTCAGTGCTCGGTTGGTACCCCAAGTAAAAGGTACTTGAGGCCTTGATGGGGCTTTTACAGAGACACAATTATTTGCCCCACTGCTGCCAACTGGTTTTGATGCTGGGAAAAGCAATTCTTCATGTTACAGCACAAGTCATTTGTGAAACACTTGATGTGCCAATAAAATGCACAAATTCTGCACCTTCACCAGAATTAATGAAACAGAAATAACTTTTCCCTTTGTGCTTACAGGTCCCAGGAAGAGTGGACTCAGGATGTTGTAGTTCCTGGGTGTTGTAAAGACAACAGTCACCTGCTGAAGGTAGCCAAGAGCAGTGGTGCACCTGGGACACACACAGTACTGAGACATAACAGTGCACTGCAGACGGTGAACTCCATACATGTTGTTGAAGTCTACAGTCATAAGGATAGTTACAACAAACCAACCCACCAAATACCTGGATAGCTGGTGTCTGAAATGCAGCTGCTTCTCTGGACCAAAATGAAATGTTGATAGAAATATGTGCCTTAAAGACAACATAGAAAGTTCATTATTCATATGAACTGTAAGTTTTCTATATTCCAAGATGGTTATTTAAGAGAAATGCTTCAAGGTCTGATACAAATAAAGATACAAATATTGGGGCTATCAGTCCAGAGCTGTTCTCTGCAGTGTGACTATGGCAAAAGCATAATGCCCTCCAGCACAGCTAGAGAGGTGGTACCCAGTTTGCATATTTGCCTCATATTAAGTTGCTGATAATAACTACACACCTGTCAGATTCCAAAGTTTTCTGAATCAGTGGGTTTTGTAAGAATTTCAGAAAGAAAAGTCCCCTATACTTTTACAACGTAGCATAATAGAACTACAAAAAAAATTGGTTTTAATTAAATGTCCCATTGTTTTGTATCAGAAAGGTCTTTAATTCATCTGCTCTGTGTTTAGAGGCCATGTGAGACTGGGTGCAGTAGAGGCCCATCTCTAGGTCTACCAGCCTGTGGGAGAGGAGTTGGCACATGGAGGGATGTGGTGTTGTGCTGTGGGACACCTTGGGGTCCCCACCAGTGACCTCCTGTAGCTTCTACTGGTGTCCCCATGTGAGAGCAGTTGGTGTGCAGGTGGGGACAGCAGTGCAGCTTTCCTGGAACAGCCAGTTTAGGATTGCTGCAGCATCATCCTTATGAGACCTCTCTAAGTAAAGGGCTGAGGTAGCTTTTGAAAGCCTGCCTTCTTTTCCTGTCATTAATCTGTACATCATGTGAGGAAACAAGGTGGTTTTTTTTCTTGTTTTGTCCTCTTTGAATAGTTAAGTAACAGATACAGTGCTTTTTCTACTGTTTATATGCAAATACATGTATATACTACTTAGAGTTATTTTTGTTCCAGCCTTACTTAATACTGTCATCTGCTGTCTGTTTAATGGGTATCATAACATCCCTCTTGTGGGTAGAAACATGACCTTATAGCAGGCTGCAGTAATTGTTTTATGGTATATTCCCTTGGTATGAACCAGGTATCATCTCACAGCCTGCAGTTCTGAAGCTTCAGTTTTGAAATTCAAATTACTGTAGCTTGCTGGCAAATGCCCTCTTCTATCCTGGCCATACTCTGCAGAGATCAAAAACACATGCTTGAAATTCAGTAAGATGGACGTTTCAGCAAAAGAGCTTTTTTCTTGTTTCTAATAAGCTCAGTTCTACTGTACATGACACCAAGGTGCATCCTGCAACACACTTCTCACTAGGCACTACAAAAATGAGAATGGATGTACTTCCCATCACTCCACCCAATTAAGTTCTCAATTCATCCAATTAATACTAGCTAGTGTTTATCACAATATAGTTGTGCTGTGAACTATTCTGCCTGCAGTTTTCAGTCATGTGTCAGATCCAGACAGCTTCTCTACCCAGCAGTGTAGGCAGCAGGTCAAGTGAAATGGTTCTGTCCTTCTGCTCTGCTCTGGTAGGATCTCATCCAAAGCTCTGTGTCCAGCTCTGGAGCCCCAGCATAGGAAAGACATGGAGCTGTTGTAGAGAGTCCTGAGGAGGCCCTGGAGCTGCTCCAAGGGCTGGAGCCACTCTGCTCTGGAGCCAGGCTGGGAAAGCTGGGGGTGCACACCTGGAATGGAGAAGGCTCCAAGTACACCTCAGAGCCTCTTCCAGGGCCTAAAGGGGCTCCAAGAGAGCTGGAGAGGGACTGGGGACAAGGGGAAATTATTTCTCACTGCCAGAAGGTTAAATGAGATACAGGAAAGAAATTCTTGTCTGAGAGGGTGGTGAGGGCCTGGCCCTTCGGAAATGTAAAAGGGCAAATTTAACTTTAATAAGGAGAGAGAAAAGCGAAGCGAAGCGAAGCGAAGCGAAGCGAAGAGAAGAGAAGAGAAGAGAAGAGAAGAGAAGAGAAGAGAAGCTCAAAAGTACCAGAATGGAAGGGTTTCTCTGATCCCCTGAAGTATAGAACAAATGGTTAAACAAGTCCTTCACAAAGAAGATACATCTCAGCCTAGGATTAAAAAGAGTTATAGGCATGAGAGGGAGGTGTTCTGCCCTACTTGCAATATTATGCTTAAGGTACACATGTGAAGAGTGGCCAGGATATCCTTGATCCTGCCTGTCTGTAGCTCCTTTGAATTTCCTTCCTCTTCCCATCTCTATGATTATGTTCACAGAATTCCATTATTTAGTTCCCTGGTGTTTTAATTTTATTATGTGGATTTAAAATGCAATAATATGACTGCAAGTGAAATACATTCCCTGTTGGGATGTTTGGGTCAACAACTCGTGTGAGCAGACAGCCTGGCTCCTGTTCTGCATGAGGAGAAGCTGAGTAATGTTGGATGGGACAAAAAATGTACCCTTGAGCTGCCAGGGATGCTGGCAGCCACGGGAAGCACCCCAGAAGGCAGGTAAATTCACTGTCCCTGTGCCAGAGCTAAATGACTATCATTTATTTGGGCAGCTAACGCAAGAGGCAGCAAAGTTACACCAAGATAAGGAAGCAACACCCAAACTGTTTGTGGAAGATCTGTGGCTTGGCTCCCTCTGGGACTGTGCTTAGTTCTGATGGCTGCACCCCCTGGAGTTAGCTTTATTGCTCGTGCAAACATAATTTATTGTCGGAAGGGAAGTAAGTGCTGTGGAGGAAGGAGATGAAAGCAGCTGCGCCTCTAAAATAGACATTTAAAACCTTGTAACCCTTAAATGTTTGCTGGCTGGTGGTTCCAACGGGATTCAAGCTCCTATTTCTGCTACAGAACACTTGCATTTCCTTGTGTATTTTGTAAAACTGATGACTTGCACACTGCTCACAGAAGCCTTTCCCACAGGACTTATGCTGTATCTATGAGCTGGAGTCTGCAGTAGCTTCTAACCTGTTGCAGCATGGGGAGATGGTAGGTTGCGGAAACCTTCCTTAAGTGTTCCCACGAGGACAGCGCTCCACCAAGCACACAGCACACTCACACTCAACAGCTGGTTATGTGAGACAGTGGAGGCAGGAAGGGCCTTTGTATAGATTTCCAGTGGTAGCTTATTTCACCTGCACACCAAAAGCGTCCAAGGACAAAAACAGGGAGAGGTAGAGGGTCCAGGACTATATGCTGGTACAAAGGGGCAGAGCCAACAGCAACAACCAATCACCTGAAGATGTCAGCGGGGAAAAGGATTACAGTGACCAAAAGGGAAACACAAGTGTGAACAGACAGGGGTAAAGAAACTGCTAGAACCTTGACCACATATGGTTAACAGGACCACATATGGTTGAACAGCTAATGGGCCAACAGGGGGAGTGGCACTGGGGTTTACTGACATCATGTCTCAGGACTCCATGGGAGAGGTTGAGTCCAGTGGACATTCTTCCAGAGCATAGCCCTAGCAGGCCCACAGGCCTCCATAACTCCCCTTTCTTTATTTATTAAAAAGGCCTCTCCTACGTATTTCTGTAAACATTTAACTAAACAGGAAACATAAACAAGACTACAACTAAAATCCCCAAACCACTACAACAACTAAAATCCCCAAAATTCCTTTTACAAAAGATAAAGGCATCCACCCATCTGAGCAGACCATCGCACCCTAGCAACTCTCCCTCAAGGATGACCCAAGAACTCTAAGGGACCTACACTAACCCACGCCCAGGGCTTTACTTCACACAGGCTGCACACCATCCTCCCATTCGTTCCTGGCTGTGGGGGTCAGATGAGGCCCAGAACTGGCATAGGGATGACTTCCATGTGAGGACACGTACCTGAAGTGGTTTTGTTCCCACAGCTCTGCAGAATGTCAGTTTGCCAAATCTGTCAACTGTTTATTTATGCACCTATTTTAAGGGGAGGATGCTCTAACAGCTTTGTTTGCTTCCTATCTTCAAAGAATTCAATTGTTTGGTTTTTAAAAAATAATTAGCTGAGTATTTTTCATGGGAGCAATTTGATTTGTGCTTTAATAGGGAGCCAGGTGCAGTATTGAACATGTTTGTGAAACTGGTTGTTCATTCTCCAGAATCTGTGCAATATTTACCAGGACTATTTGTGATCAGTATACATGAACTTACTCTAGATGCCCATTATTCTCTTGTGGCAGGAATAAGAGATACACATTTTTTTCATTATCTGCATCATCTTCTTGTTTTACTAATGCTATTAAAATTTCCAATGATAGGGTATCCCAGAGCAGAACCAGGGGTGTGTAATTCACCAGGTACAAGGTGAATATACAGGAAGTTTAAACTGACCAGGGGTTTCCAGACCTGTGGATGCTCCAGGCTATCATAGAATATCCTGAGCTGAAATGGACCCTGAGGGATCATGGACTCCAACCCCTGGTCCTCACAGACCCCCCAACAATCCCACCCTGGGCATCCCTGGCAGTGCTGTCCAAACCCTCCTGGAGCTCTGGCAGCCTCGGGGCAGTGCCCATTCCGTGGGGAGCCCGGAGAGTGCCCAGCACTCTCTGGGGGAAGTTTCATGCAAGTCAGTTCTGTTCCCATTTCATGGTTTGGCTTAACTGGTTAGGAATAAAGAGATGGGAATTTGCATCACAGCTTCTGCTTTTGTGTTTGAAGTCAGAGAACTTTTGTTCTTCATCTCCTTCTAGCCAACAAATAATAATCATACCAATAATCATACTCTGACTATATAAATAAGATTGGAAAATAACCCATTTTATATGCAAAGCAACTCTGGAAATTATTAGCATACACACAAAAAGCCTTCATAACTCTGAGGAAACAAACATCTTGGTTTTTAGAGCTAATTACACGTCCCCTAAAATCACCAGCAAATTGCTGCTGACTCCCAGGCGCAGAGGAGCAGTCGCCAATCGCTCCCAGCGGAGCTCGGCCGGCTGTCACGACTGGACTCACTCCCTCCCTGTTTACTTTCGTTTCTCCAAGTTGCCCGTGACCTCCGCTTATCCCGTCAAGGAGAATTGCACTGCGACCGTCCCGCGTGGGACGTGTGCCGGGCACGGCACACACCCACCCTGAAACCGATGGATGATGCTCTACAGAAGCTGTAAGTGCACATTGGTAACGAGGAATTTGGGCAAAACAAGGGTCTGAAAGGTGCAGGAGTTCAGAGACAGAGAGGCAGTGGCTCTGACGGGAGTGGCCAGCCCGTCACTGCTTTCACGTTTTCCCCCTTTCTTAGAGCTTTTTTTTGTAAATTATTGACTGAAACTTACTGAAGGGAGCCTAGTGCGCTATCTGACCTTTTAAGAAATACTTTATTGTGTTTTCTTAAGCACAAAGAAAGACTGTTAGAGGAAATGCTTGCGCTATCTAGATTTGTTGCTAAAGAGATTCAGTCCTCTGGCGGTGGGAAAACAACAAAGCGTATTGTGATCCAACAATTAACAGATTAAACAAAACACTACATGATAATGTTGCCAGGACAAGGGTGTTATTTAGTAAGTCAAATAATTCACTCAAATAAATCGGTCGCTTTAGTGGGGGGAAACAGTACTGGCTTTTGAGATTATCTAAGCAGGAAATCATTCTGCTGGGAAATGAAAAGTGCAGGTCGCTTCGCATGGCCACTAAATTCGGAGGCAGAACTCTGAAATGAATCGGTTTTGAAAGGGCACTGTGCTCTGTCAGGAAGCGGGGGTTCGCGGCGTGCCGCTCTCTCCGGAGCGGTTTGAGGGGCGCGTTTCTCGCCTCGCTGTTCGCGTCGCTCGCCGTCACCGCGGCCGGGATGCGGCTTCCGCACCCGGCTGTGCGCTGTGACTGTCACGGGGTGTGACTGTCACCATGGAAGGGCGTTCGGGGCCAGCCCCAGCCTGGTCCTTCCCTCCCGGGGAGCACCGGCACGGCGGCGGCCTCTGCTGTGAACGTGTGGCTCCGCAAGGATCTGTCTGTGCAAAGCGAACCTGACAGCGATCCTGCTGCAGAGGTCTTGCGTGCCACCGGCATGAGGAGGAGATATGTTTAACCTCTGCTTCTTGTGTGTTTATCTGAGTCTGAAGACAAAAATATCTCCAGGCAGTGTGGCACTGTACATCGCAGCATTCCTGAGGGGTTGATTTTCGCTTCCACTTCACTCACTGTGCTTTGAATCACTGTGCTGAAAAACATTTAGATTTATATTAGAGATTTCAGTCCACATCACACTAAGATGACCAGGTTTGCTGTTTAGTGGTTTAGATTCGATTAGTTTAAAAAGTTCTAAAAGCTTTTAAATTTAAAACTTCTAAAATTTATAAAAGTTTCCAGGGAAACTTTTTAGCAGAGCACAAAATGCAATGAATTCAAAGAGGTATGAAGGGGTCATAAAAACAAATCCTCAGCATGGCATTCTTCCACTGCTTCTTAGTATTAGGCAACCCCTCTTGCTGTAATGTTTTAATATACATATGGAAGTGAATCATAGAATACAAGAATGGTTTGGATTGGAAGGGATCTTAAAGATAATTTTGTTCCAAACCCCTGCCATGGGCAGGGGCGCTTTCCACTGTGCCAGGTAGCTCAGCTCCATCCGAAAACCCTTAAAAATATATCACAAAAGAATTACAAAATTCCAAGTTACTTTTCACAAAGTTCCTGTTTCTTTACTAAAATACATTGCCAAAATCACACCAATGCAGGCATGATCAAGGTCCGCATGTGCAATAATAATAATTTGAAAATGTATTTTCATGCTGTTAGGAAGATCTGGATTCCGGAGGGTAAATAGGATAAACTCAGGATGTATATACTCTACCGATCTTCTCAAGGATATGCACCATGAATGTCACAGCAATTGGCAATGCTTCAATCCTCTGCAGCATTTATCCCTAGCAAGGCATATTGTCCTCCATTCCTTGCTAGGTAATTAATTGTTGATGAAATTTGGGGCAAATAGCCAGTTTTACATCCACAGATTTGCTTGTACTTTGTCACTCACAAAGTTAACTATCCCAATTAATTATATGCTTCACTGAAACTTTTTCTATGAGAGAAATTGTCCCTGCTCTTTGGGCTTGAGTTACTACCTGCCCAGCGTACCTTACATGTCCAGCTGCACTTAAATGCGTGTTGTGCTGCAGCACAAGGAAAATATAAATTCTACATGGATGTTGTGAAGATGTAGACATGGTATTTTGGACAGTGTAATTTCTTCTGGAAAAGGAAATCGCGGCTTTACTAATCATGCATTGTTTAAAAACTTGTGGTTGTGCAAGTGTAAATTCATGCTTCTACACGGGACGGGCTATTGAGGACAGACATTTGAAGAAGCGTTTTACGTCGAAGGTCAAAGTGATGGGAACGCCGATGTGGGCTACGGGGGGCTCAGGGGGGCCCGCCCGGTTACCCCCAGCCCTGCGCTCCGTTCCCCCCGCCGCCTCCGGGCCCGGGAGGCGGTGCCCAGCGCCGGCCGCTCCGCCCCGCCCCGGCCCGGCCCGGCCCGGCAGGAAGGCCGAAGGCCGCCGTCCGAAGGCCGCAGCCCGCGGGCCGGGCGGGGCCGGGGCTGCCATGGCCGGTGAGTGCGGGACGGGCAGGGTCCGGGGACCCTCGGCGGCTTGGTGAGCGCCGCCGCGCTCCCAGGCCCGGCCGGAGCCAACGGGGCCGCAGCGCCGATTCGCGGTGGCCCCGCGCCCCGCGGTGGCCCCGGCGGTTTTGTGCGCGGCCGCGGCCCGGCCGTGGGTCGGGGTGACCGCCTCGGGGCATGGCCCGGCCCGGCCCGGGCAGCTCTGCCGGGCCTCGCACGGGCGGGCCCCTGGGACGGCGGGCGGGGCTGGGCTAGGCGCGGGGCTCGGGGCAGCGGGCGCCTGCAGAGGCCCGGCCTGGTGTCTCCGGTGTAGCCGGGCAGTGCCACGTTTCACACCCTGACACACTGGCTGCGTGTTGTGTGGCAGCGAAATTTGCTGTTTACTCCCAGCCTCCATCCAGCTCGCTGGGATTGTGCCTCTGCCTGGGGAGCGCACAGGTTAGTTACCGTGGTAACTCGGGGGTCTGGTTGTTTTAGTCATCATATGTAGCCTGGAGGACTGGGACTGTGTGTAACCTAATGTCGCACTCTAGTATCAAATACTTTTTAATATTTTGCTCACTGCAGTTGTTGAAGTCTACAATTCCCTGACAGGTGGGTGTAGCCAGGTGGGTGTCAGTCTCCTCCCAAGCACCAAGTGACAAGATGAGAGGTAACAGCCTCAGGTTGCACCAGGGCAGGTTTAGGTTGGATATTAAGGAAAATTTGTTCATTGAAAGGATTGCCCAGGCCTGGTATGGGTTGCCCGCGCCTGGTACAGGCTGCCCAGGGCAGTGGTGGAGTCACCATCCCTGGAAATGTTCAAAAAACATATGGATGTGGCACTCCAGGACATGGTTTAGTGCTGAACATGGTGATGATATTGGATTGATGGTTGGACTCAATAGTCTTAAGGTTATTTTCCAACCTAAATGATTCTTAACTTGCTGTCAGAGGCCCTTGACTTCTGGTAACTTGCCTGTAGCACATGGCAGTGGGTGAGAGTAGCAGAGGAGGATGGTGTCTTGTTTTTCATCTCTCTCTCATCCTTTCAGCCCAGATGAGCAGACCAGTTGCTCTTCATGGGTGCATATGGTAACCAGTGCCATCTGATCATCTCAAGACCATTTCTCTGCAGCCAGTCTTTTTCTTAAATCCTTGGCATCCCTTTCTTGGGGTCTTGAAAGGGAAAAGGCAAAACTAAATTAGTGTTAAGCTAACATTTTGTTGAGAGAGACTTTTTCCTCTTTCCTGAAATGCTTCTGAAAGGAGTTGTCATGAACACATACAAATGGTTTGATCGTCAGATCCAAACCTTCCAGGTTTTGGTTGCCAGCTTTCCTGTATAATGTTTATGAAAATCACTCAGGGGTTTTACAGGAAGTAGCAGCTCATGTTTGCACTGCACAGCAGACACCACTGAGGTTTCTGGAATGGATGTTTGCAAGTTCTGTGTTTTCCAGAGAACATCAGAGAGCTGTACTGCGTTTTGTGTCTGTTGTTTAAATTTATCTCCTTAATGATCCTGTTTGTTTGCTTGATAAACTTAAGAGGGCTTTTAAGGGGAAAACCAACCAAAGATGAAATCATATATAAAGGTACAGTGGTGTCAGAGACACTGTCCATAGTCCTTATGTAAATACTGGTGGAGTTATTAATTGAGAGTGTGTACCTGCCTGGCTAAAGGTGGCTGGCAGCTCCCAGGGCCTGGGTGTGGATGAGGGTGCTTGCATGTTGCAGTGGGACAAGGAAGGGCTGATCTCAGCCTACAAATTTTAAACGCAGCTGTATTTATTAATTTACTGGGATAAATATGAAGTGGCAGTGCAGCTCCTTAGGGCCCTGTGGCTTTATCCAGAAAGGCAGTGAAAGTAGATCATGAAGAAATGTATGCAGGGGATTGTGACAAACAAAATCCTGTTTGATGTTTCTTGTACAGAAAGCAACATGAGGGTTTTTATGCTAAAAATAGTTAAGCGGAAACAAAATTACAAAGGGGTTTTTGGCAACCAATATAACTTGAAAGTTCTAGTTTGCGTTGTGCCAGTGGCTAGTGACAGCTTTCAGGGGCCCACACACCTCAGAACAGGCATATAAAGCAGGAGCGCAAGGGTTTGTCCAACATTCTGGCTGCTGCCAGGGTATGGCATGTCCCTTCCTCTGTTAGGAATTGTGAAAAAAACAAACTTCCTGTTTGAAGAACTTAAGAAAGGGTGTCCCTGATGTTTTTTCTATAGCTGCTCTAGCAGACAGTCTGGCACCTTATGGTCATGTATGATAAGTTTTTTTATGAGCCTTGTTATTTCCAAGAGCAGAATGAGAGCATCCCATTGGATGAGAGAAGCATCTTACAGGTGCCTTAAACGTCATAATATGACTTTGTAAGTGATAGAGTATTTATCTTCTGTGATTTATTAACTTTAAGGCTGTATTTGATAAATATCCATCAGAGCTTGACTTTGAAATGATTTAAAGCCTTCTCTCTTTGGAAGGAGAGAGGCAGTAGGAGTGACCAGCCAGAAGTTCTGATTTGTGTAATTTCAAGTGGATGAGTCTTTGAAAGCACATGGCAGTGTTATGTTTCCTTAACACATAGTTCAGCTTGCTAATATTAGGTGGTGTTGATAATTTTATTTTAGCTATTTAATCACTGGTAGGAAAATTAAATGTATGGAATTTAAAAATGGCTTATTAATTAACTGCTTTGGTTTCTTCTGTGTTATTTTATCTCTAGATCAGTCGTATTGTCATCGGCTGCAGCATGACATGTATTTCCTTACAAGCACTAGCCGACTGAATGAGCAAGTGGTTGATAAGATTGTTCTTCAGCTCAACAGAGTCTATCCCCAAATTCTTACCAATGAAGAAGCAGAAAAGGTAATTAGAGGAGTTTTGCTGTGTCTCTGACTGTTGTGTTGCTTCTGCAGGTCCCTACTCCAGCTGCCCTCTTCCTGACACAACTCTTCGTGCCACATGCAGCCAGCCTGCCTCACCTCCTGCTTGCTGACCAGTTGTGTCTGGCATCTCATGTAAGAGGAGCAGTCACAGGGCTGGCACGTTCCCTGTGCCAAGTGGTCATGGGAGAGAATGGTCTCTTCAGCAGCAGTTTAATGCCACAGTCCCTGCCATGATCAGGGGCACACAATCGTGCAGCCAGTCCATGGGCAGGAGGGCACTCATCCTGTGACCACATGCCTGGCGTGCCTGTCTCCTCCCATGAGGTGGAGGAGACAGGCGCGGCAGGCATGGCGTGAGGTGGTGTGGAGTGGCACACCAGATGATCTGTGCTGCATCCTTCTCTGCCCACAAAATCATCTATATTAGCTCAATCAGTTTTGGTAACCAATTAATGATTTTAAGTATTGGTAGAGAAGTGGGGGGGGGGTGTTAGTCCCACTAGTAAGTGTGGAGCTGTTGGAAGTGGGTGGAGTTAATAATACCTTGCAGTGGTGCCGCCATGTATGGAGGAAGGCCACCCTTCCTGATGTGAAGCTTTCAAAAATGGGTAGCTCTTTTTAGGGAGAAAAAACTTCTAATCTTGGATGGAGACAAAATTAAAGTCAGCTAAGGGCTTCCACAATCCTACTTATAATAGTTTGTACTTACCCTCTGCTGGCTTCATGTCTGCAGAGAGTTTTGACGTATAGTATTTTAACATCAGGAAAAATAGGTCCAGTTCTACCAGAATCAAACTTCATGGGGACAATTAGTGTTTTGTGGTGTAGAGCAGAGCTAGATCATTTACTGAGCCAGTCGTGCCACTTCCCTCAAGAGCTTCAAAATAAACCCATAAAGAATCTGAAACATGATTTGTGACTTCTGCACTTAGGCAGAAATGAACTGCTTTTTTAATAGATCAGGCAAGTTTGTGTCAACTCTATTGAATGTTTAGGAAGCTTATAATCTCAGCTGTATCTGGTAGACCGGTGGGAATTTTGTCAGAATAAGGAGTATTGTGTAACATCTGTGGCATTCTTGTCCCCCTCAAGCAGCAATTGTTCCTAACTCAGTATGCTACAAAGGTTTTCCACTGTGCTGCTATGAAATATGATGCTTTGCTGAGAATGGCTTTGGATTTTTTTGAAATAAACTGAAAACGGTTTGATGTATAAAGCTAGGGATGAATTTTCCTTCTCTTTGTAAGGTCTCCTAATACTCATCGCATTTAGCACTACAGAAAAAATGTATTTCCCACTGCAACTATTTGCCAGCCTGAGTAATGGGAATTTGTGCCTGTTCAAGTGGGTGTACAGCAATTAATTGGCTGGAAACAACAAAAACCATGAAATACCAATCTTGGGATAATGAACACTCCCGTACTGGGACTAGAATAAGCAGTATAAAGTGCCTTTTCAGGGATCATTACTAGGCAGTTAAGGGCAAACTTGAATGCATCAAACTTTAGTTCAAATTATAAGATTTGCTGAAATATTCTATCTACAGCTGCCAGAATTAAACTGTAGAATAGCAAGTACCATGTCAGCTTGGATGCAGGGAAGACATCAAATGCATCAAATCCCATCTTTCACTTGATTGGGACAGAAAAAAGCAGAAGGAGAGGCAGAGACCATATGCTCTTCATCAGACACTGCTGACCACATGGAGCTCAAGACTGTGCACTGCATGTACTTTTTAGGTTTCCCTTTTTGGCCCATTCTTTTAGTAAATATCAAAGAAGCTCCATAAAGAAGCCACATAAGTGGCATAGTGATGTAAAATTGATCTTTTAATCTCTCTTCTGTTTTAATCTCTTTTCTGATGAGCACTTTTCTCTTGCAGTTCAGGAACCCAAAGGCATCACTCCCTACCAGGCTCTCAGATCTGTTAAAACACCTCCAAAAGAAAGGAGACAGACACTGTCAGGAGTTTTACAGGGCTCTGCAGATCAATGCTGAACAGCTGTTTAATGACCTGCCAAGCAGGAAAATCTTGAGTAAGTTGACTTGTAAGTTGATTGAGTTGTGGATTTCCTCACCAGTGTATTACAAAACCTAATTTCAGATGCAATGTAGGTCATTTAAACAACCTAAACAGATTATAAATAATACAAATAAACAAATTACTTAAATCATTTTGGGGTATACTTTAATTCCTTCTGACTTGAGTTTTCCAAAAGTAAGGGGAATTTGTAATGTAAAATTGTAATTTCCTTCATTTTGTCTTTCATTTTGAAAGAAGCAATTTGGATCTACCCAGCACAAACTGGTGGAGGACCATTTTCTTGCCTGCATGGGGAGGCTTCAGAGTTGCCCCACATCCATACCTGAATGCTTTTGAACTGGGGAAGTCTGGGCCCATCCTGCCTCAGAATCTCAGATGAGCCCCAACTGACTGAGCCTCACAGCAGCTTGAAGGCAATGTTTTGATCTTCTAAATGCAGGCTGAGCTGAAACAAGCAGCATTACAAACAGCTGGAGAAATTATCAGTGAGGACATGGATGGTTCATGGATGAACTCCGTTGTTCTGTAATAGATTACATGCAGCTATACATACGACAGATTTTTTCAGCAGAGGAAATACTTTCAAATATTTATTTTTCATTTTTAAGATAGCTTTAAAATTTGTGCTAGAACAAAATTTCTTTGCCTGAAGTGTAAATTGCCAATGAAGTGTCTGGTAATGTCTGAACATTCCCACTAGAGGGGAGGGAAGGCACATGGTATGGGCAGCTCAGAGCTGTTGAAGCAAATGGGAGTTTCCAAGGGACTCAGAAAGTGTTTTTATTTCTCTCCATGCTGAAATAGACTTAAAGGATAAAGGCCTGGATCAGCCCTGTGCAGCGATAGAAGTGGCAGAGATTTGTCTGTGCTCTCATGTGCAATGTGAGGATTTCCTACCTGGAATTTCTAGGAAGGACATCAGCTCCTCAAAGGGGCAGGCTGGGTGAGGCTGCTAGGGGCACACCAAGCTCATGGAAGCTTTGCAGCAATCCTTGCTGTTCCGGTGACTCTCAGGCGTCACAGCAAAGGGTGCCAGATGCTTCTGTCCTGCTCCAGGGCCATGCCCTGTCCTCCACAGAGCGAGATATCCTTAGCAGGGGAGATGGATGTTCCCCTGTCGCCCCTGGATGTGCCCCTGGACAGGGCAGTTTTTGAGGCACTTCTCCTACATCCTGGTGTCATGTGAAAGAAGGAGAGCAGTTGAAACCAATCAATCTTAAATTCTTCCCTATTGGCAGCCAGATTCAGAGCTTTTACTTTTTTCCTTTCCTTTTTTAACCCTCCTAGCCCTTTGACAGCTGGACTTGGTGATCGTAGAGGTCTTTTCCGACCTTTATGATTCTGTGATTGCATGACTACAGAAAGGTTTGGCTAAAACAGTTGCAGATCAGTAATGTGTCTGCAGATCGGATGTGTCGTGGAAAGTCACGCCTCTGCTGTGTCTGGTGACAGCTGTGCATCCCCCTTCTGCAGACAGCATAATCTCCACATCTGTGTGGCAAAGGCAGCTCTGAAAGGGTCTTTCTGCCCAGACTGGAAACTACTGAACACCTTGTCCTATGGCCAGCCTCCTTTTCTACTAGAATTTGCAGAAAGATAGGGACTGAAATTACTTGTGCCAAATGTTAGCATGTAGAACCTACAGAGTTTTAAAGGAGGTGGGCATGCCTTCAGCTGAGACCTGCATTTAGTAAATAATCTACACCAATAAGTTTTTTCCTATGTGCTTTACCTGCTGAATACATCAGTGCCCGGAGATTTGCTCAAGAACAAAGAATGGTGATACATTAAATCATAGAGGTGTCTTGAGATTAGTGCATCTGTTAACAAAGAGTTTCTGTGTTTTACAATGAAAACTGCTGGTATTGAGAAGGATTATCTTCTGCTTTCCTAACTTAGGAAAAAAGTGTAATGTTATTTATGTGGTCAGTGCTTAAGTTGATCAGGGTGGGGCTGCAGCTATTTGTAGTTGCATTCAGATGCAAGACTCTATGCCTATGTCTTTTGGTCAGTCCAGCTTTAACTCTAGCAATGGCTTACCATTGTAGGGGTTAATACTTTATGTCAGTATTGGATATTTTTCTGAAATGTGGTGTTTTGCACCATTTTGCACGTGCTGATTATGTTTGTTTGTTTGCTTGAGCTGAGTACTAACTTTTCATGTGTTGCTTTTATTTCTAGAAACCCCAGATCCCACAGAGATAGACACTGACAAGGAGCAATATATGCTAAATGACAGGGGTAAATAAATCATACAGTGTCACCGGATGGAATGGCTTTGCAGATTATGATGCAATTTATTATATCATGTAATTTGCACTGCATATAACAATTACTTTGGCTTATGATGTCTTTACTGTCACAAGTTAAGTAGAATTAATGGAGGATAATGTACTGAGTTACTGTCAAGGAAACCAGTGCCAGGAAATTGAAGAGACTGTAGAGTTTAATCAATATTTACAATGGTATTACTTACACTATTACAGCTGTGCGCGTAATTTCCTGTGATTTCTTCAATGCCTGAACAGTAAGGTCTATTCATTTTGCATAAGGCCATCAATAACTTTTTGATCTGGCTTTCAATTTTTTTCAATTTTTTTAAGCTCTCAATTTAACTACAAGTCATTTGAAAGCAATGACAGAAAGGAGGGAAAAGCTTAAATATATTTTCCTTAGGAAAACATATTAATTAGTTTCACCTTCCTCTGTTCAATGCCAGATTACAGAGACAATTTTTTTTTATGGCAGGATATTTTGAAAAGGAAGATCTCAAAGATGAAGCGTTCTCACAATTTATAATGAGCTATTGTATCATTTAAGCTCAGTATTTTATTTAGAGATTTAGATACAATAATGAGAGATTCAAAGCACCTTCTATGAATTACACCTTTTTTGCAGTTTCCTGAGAGAAAACTGAAATAAGTAGCAGAAACACTGTTTAGCTCAGTGTATATTTTTGCCTGTGGTGGTGGTGTTTCTGTGAATATTGAACCAAATTGCTCTTCAGACTTTACACATTGCTGTTGCTGTCTGCAGCATAGCAGTACAGGATGAACAGAGAAAGTGCTTGGAAATAAGAAAATGAAGTAGTTTTGGGGTTTTTTTTTGGTTTTTTTACTTATTACCTTTTTTTTTTTCTGACCTGGCCTCAGACTAGAGATTGTTTGGCCACTAGCCACCTTCCTTGGGAGGTTACATGCCAAAGAGCAACCAAATCTGTGCTCCTTTGCTGTTTTTCCAATGTCCTTGTCCATGCAGTCAGCTCCAGGAATTTGTTGAGGTAGTACACTTATCCTTAAATTGATATGTGTAGCTTAATTGTATCTACAAGTAGATGTGTAATTTAATTGTATCTCTGTTTCTAGTGAGATAGTAACTACAAACAGAGTATTAGGTAATAAAGAAGCAGATGTAAATCTTCACGCTGTTTTGTCAGTGGATAAGTATGAATTAGAAAGATTTTATTGGACATCAGTACTGACCATCACCATTAAACTGTGTGTAATTCCAGGCAGGCAGTTTCCAGGAGATTTGGTTTGGAAACTTTTCCTTAAATACCATAGTCTGTAGCTAGATGAGGAGAGGGGAACAGGGAATGGTGGCAAAGCAAGTGTAGTAAAAATTAATTGCAGTCTAATAAATGTGCTTCACTGTACATTAGCTACAGAACATACAGAATTGTGACTATGTTAACTTCATTTGAATATGTTTAATTATGCATATTGATAGCAATTGATGATTTGGGAACTGAGCTAAACTTCTGCTGCCCTGCTCTGTCTCAATATATTTTCTTGCCATTTTCTGTAGGCCCAGTGTTCTTCCTGGCGTGTTTCAGCGTGGCTGCAGGACTGGCCCTTTTCTGGTACTGCTGTAACTCGGGTGAGCTTCTCAGGGGCTCCTCCTGGCTGCCTTCCCTCAGCAGAGATGGAATGAGCTGGGCTCCTCATCTGACAGGGCTCCCTAACGGGGTGGGTCAAGGTGATATCATTCATTAATGAGCTCCAGATACAAATTGCACAGCAAACATGCTGAGGTATAAATAATGGATATTTTGCCTACAGAAGATGCCACAAATAGGGGCGCTTTTTAAATACAGTAGTCATGTGAAGTCCTGTTGCTATAGCAATGGGTCATGATTCCCAGTAGTCATGAGACAGACCCAAAACCTTGTGGCTCCCATACCCCTTGGGAGCTGGTGGAAGCCTGGCCAGGGCTGGGGGATGCTGGCTGGAATTGCTGAGTTCCAGCAGCTACAGCTGTCCCCATGCTTCTGGCTCTGGGTGTTAGTTCTGAGTGCCACCTGATAGTCCACACTGGTTCCACACCATCCAGTGCTGTGCTCAGGAGTGAAGCTGCCCCCTTCCCTAACTGATCAATCTCCTCTTCCTGTCTCAATTGTAGCAATGAATCTGAACAGATTCCTTGTTTGCCTCTCTTGGCAGTTGATTTCTACAAATTGAAGGAAATGGGCTTTCCTCTAAAGTTATTTTCAATTGGTTTTTATTTTTTGCAGATGCTGCTTCCTAGCTAAAATGAAATCTAACTGTGTTCACTTTCTCTTTTTCCTCTCATCATTCTGTTTTAGAAGCGCAAGTCATTGGAAGAGCCAGGAGAATCTTGGGTTTTTCTCCTATTATCATAGGAAGACATGTTAGAAGTATTTGTATGTTGTATTTGGAAGACATGTCAAGAAATTAAGGAAAAGCTGTTTCTTTGCTTGTCTGTACAGTACACCGGCCAAAGGAAGCCAACAGTGGATAAAAATGTCCTGTACTCATACCAAAGATTTTATTAACTAGCTTAATCGATAATTGCCTTGCCTCGCCTCCAGATGTATTCAGAATTTCTGCTATAAATGTCCTTCTTTATGGGAATGGACTGTTTATTTTTGTAAATGCTTGAAGTATTTATTGTTTATATAAAAATATTTTTATTACAAGCTTTAAAATGATCTCGTACGTGAGCATGGGTCTGAAGCTATGTTTGCATATGTGTTTTCTATACTGGAATGAAGGATCACAACTGTTTGAAGAACTCTGGCTTTCCTTTTGTGAGAATTAATTTAAGAAAAGAACTTAAATACTTGTACTCAAAGCCCTTACCAAGAAATGGATCTCCATGTCAGCACTGTTTTGTCTAGACCCTTTATAGTCACTGCCTGAGCTCAGGTGGGTACTGGCACCTGTGAAGTTTATTTGGGCCAGTTCCCTTGATGTGTGCCTTGAGTCTTCTGATTCCCTGTTGATGCCTCATCCCAGTCTGCCTTGTTCCTGGTCTGACACAGCTGCTGGCCCTGGTTTGAATGCCCTGAGGCTGTTGCAGGCTGCTTCCCAGCCCGTGGGCTGTTCCAGGGAATGGAATGTCTGACCTGAAGCACTTCAGACTACCAAGAAAGTGTTCCAGATTCATTTAGCTTTCCCTTTCCCAGTGAAGTAGAGGGAGACTGCAGAGAGACCTCGACAAATGGGAGGGCTGGACAATCACAAACCCTGTGAAGTTCTACGAGGGAAAGTGCCAGATTGTGCACTTGGGATGGTGCAACCCTGGATGTATGGACAGGCTGGGCAATGAGATGCTGGAGAGCAGCACCATGCAAAGGGACCTGGGAATCCTTATAGATGGAAAATTGGAAATGAGTCAGCAGTGCCCTGGCAGCCAGGAGGAACATCCCTGTTCTGGGGGGCACCAGGCCCAGCATGGCCAGTTGGGCCAGGGAGGGGATTGTCCCTCTCTGCTCTGCACTGGGACGGCCTCACCTCAAGTGCTGGGGGCAGTTTGGGCATCACAATATAAGAATGATATTAAACTACTAGACAGCTTCAAAAGGACACCTCCAGGGATGGGGCAGCAATGGCTTCTCTGGGCAACCTGTGCCAGGGCTGGGGGAAGTATTCTTTCCCAGTATGGTACAGGAAAATTTACTATGGCTAAGGCTACATTTTCCTTCCTTCTTGAGGTTGCTTGAGATGAGGATGTCTCTCAGGGAAAAAAAATGATCCAGAATGAGCTATGCCAAGGGTTAGAGCTGGAAGGAGGAAGAAAAAGTGAGTCTGGGTTCATCCTAGTGTTAAAGGACGTAACAGCAAAGAATAGAGAACAATTTGTTCCTTCATTAGTGCCAGTTATTAATATGAACACTGAATGTCAGGCTGCCTGTACAATTGGCATGTGCACAGGCTGGGAGACATTCTTAGAATATTTTTCTTTCAGGAGCTTGCTTCTCTGCAAGCACATCTATGCAGAGCATATGGACAGTGATAATTCCATTTTCAGCTCCTGGAGGAAGCACATGTGCACCTGCATGGGAGTCAGGTCCTCCTGGGCAAACAGTGTTACAGACTTGGGAATAAATCGAGCAGGGTCTTGGATGAAGCTGTTCAGCTGCAGAATTCTGGTTTCCCTGGCAAATCAAGAACAGCTTGGCCTTTGCTGCTGAAACTGTGCTGGTATTAATTTATAAACATGGTTCAGACTTTGTGCAGGGAAGTTGTCCTGGCTGGGTTGTAGGTGGTTCCATGCCGAGGGTGGAGGCCATCCTTGTGAACACTGTGGCTGCTATGCTGTAGGCAGGAATTGTACAGGAGCTTAGCAGGCCTGAGCTGTGGAAATGATTAAGGCGGAGTATGGGACCATCTGTGTGCAGAGAGCTGGGAAGCAGTGATAGATCCTACAAAGAATTTGCACAATTCTTTTTAAAGCCAGACTGCTATCTAAAGGACTTGGTGAAGGGTGATGTGCCTGATGAGCTGGAGTAGGAATGAAGGGATGATTCATTCTGGGATGCACTGGGCTGCTTTACAGCTGCTGGATGGAGTTCGCAGTTAAAAGTGCCTTTTCCAAGACAAAGTTATTCCTTTTGTTTCTTTCACTTGTTGCTATTTTTTTCATATTATAATAAACTGAAAACATATTTGATCAAAATGTGCCATTGTGGATGCTTTTCCCTGCCAGTCTGTGTGCACAGATGTTACTCCATGTTATGCCATGCCTTGGCTGTGGTGGCAAGATTCAGTTTGCTGCACTTCACAGGGCCTGTGTCCTGTATTAATCTCTCTGAACGTACATCCTTTAGAAATTAATGTATTTCTTTTTTCAATGGGGTGAAGCTGTCAATTAAATTGAAATAAAATCTGAGAGAAGAATGCTGCTGCTTTTCTTGTAGTTAATGCAGTGCTATTTCTTACAGGAACACCCCTTGGTTGTTGCCCTCCTGCGGCTGCTGACTGACCCCTCCTGGGCTCTTGCCTCTCATGGTTAAATTTTTCAGGATATTTGCACCAGGATTTTTAACGTTTTCACCTGATTTCAAAATTGTGCTTTTTCTGCTTAGCTTGTTTTGGGATCTGGAGTTAAACAGGGCTCATAATTTCAAAGACTGGGTGTCTATGGGTTAATCCTTGATGTTGTGTCATTTTGGGAGTTCCAAGAGTCAATGCCCATGAAGCCTTGGAGGCGCACTGGTGCTTGCTGTAAAGGGACTTTGACACACAGTTCATTTGAAGTGCTACTTGGACCACCCAAAAAGGGCCTTCATGTAAGGAAAACCCTGTAGACCATTTTGTTACTGGTCTGTGCCTTTGGGTAAGGGGGAACTGCAGGCCTGGGTGCCCCTATGAGCAGTATTGAGCATCCCACCAAAGGAACTTGTTGCTGTAGCAGGAGAATCATGGGATCATAGAATTGTTAAGGTTGGAGAAGAGCTCAATATAATCAAGGCTGATCTGGCACCACCACCATGCTCACCATTAAACCATGCCCTAAAGTCCCATATCCACATGTTTTTTAAATACTTGCAGGAATGGTGACTTCACCACTGCCCTGGGCAGCCTGTGCCAGGGCTGGACATTCCTTTCTGTGAAGAAATATTTCCTAATATCAAATCTAAATCTCCCCTGACACAACTTGAAACCTTAAGTACAGTCACTAACCCACAGCCAGGATTGCATCTGCTGCTACAAGACTCTTTGGGGACAAGAGGAGCCCCAGAGCTTGGCATTGGATTCTGTTGAATAGGACCTGAGTGGTCATGGAGGAGGATCTCTGAGATAACTTCATCAGGAGGAGAGATCCTCTTCATCCTGTGTCCTTCTGTGGACTGACTCCCTGATGAGTGGGAACTGGACTCCCCTCCTTGCCCGCTGGTTTGTGGCCCTTTGGGGAGAGGAGCAGCGGTTAGTGGGAGGCTGTCCTTGTGCTGGTGCCTGTGCTGGACAGCATGCCCCAGCCCTCTGCCTCTGCAGGAGCAGCCTCGTGCCAGGCGCCAGGCAAAGGGACCAGAGCAGAGCATCGGGGCATCACCAAGTTTTGGACATGAGTGAAACAACAGCCTGATGAAAATTCAAAATTATAGGATTCAGGGGAGGGGGTAATTTTCTATCTTCATCTCACCCACTGCATAGGGATGTTATTAGAGCCAAATGAAAGAAAGAAATCAGAGGCAGGAGATGAGACAGGTATGTGGCAACATTGCTCCAGTTTATTCAGTACCATTGCTTTGGCATAAAAGAACATTTTGGGTGAATCCTGAGCTGCCCTTGCTATTTTGGAGCTCAGGCCACTTTACACTGTGGTCACAAGGAAAAGCTTTCTGCCGTGGTGCTGTTGATAAATCTTTAATAACATTGTGTCTAGTAAAGCAAAAACCTTTCAGACTCAGTCTGTGCTTCATGAACTGGTAACAGGTGAAGTTGGGTTCCAGCAGCCAGAGTGCCACTGCACATGAAGCTTGGATAAATCACAGGCGAGATGTGTTCTCACAGCACGATTTACAGCAAATCCTCTCTTCTCCACAGCAAAATATTTCATCACACTCAGGTGGCTTTTTTTTTTTTTTTTTTTTTTTTTTTCCTTTTTAGCCCTGGTTTTAGCTACCCTGGGGGTCCTTCTAGTGCTCCACCCCTGTGGGCGCTGTCCCGAGGCAGCTCTGTGCTGTCTTGCAGTGCCTCACTGCCGGCCACGCCGGCCCCAGTGATGGCCAGTTCAGAGAGGGCTGCTGGGTCCCCGTGGCTGCTCCCTGCTGAAAGCTCTGCTGCAGCAGAAACAGAGAGAGCTGGTGTTGTTTTTCCTCTGTGGGCTCTGAGCTGATTCATTTTCAAAGCTCCTAGTGAAGGCTAGAAATATTATGCCTGTGCCTATTAATTATTCCTGATCCATAATGGTTGCATAGAGCTGGATTTTGTTTCACCAGTGCCTCTGGAGCTGGCTTACAGCCAATTTAACATGGGTACTTTGCTCTGCAAGAACTCTGTTGTGCCAGGAGGTAGGGAGATAACTTACATCAGATTGGAACCAAATTCAAAGTCCAGGTATAACAGGTAAAATTATAGCAGAAAATAATAATTATTATTAATAGTAATAATTTAGATAGCAGTTTTCTATGAAAGAATTGCAATGATATCTTTCAGGGTATTCCCAGGCCAGGAGCCCTGTGAGATATTAGTGAAACTCATCTTGGTGATCTCAGAGTCAATAAGAAAACAAGTAGGAAGTAAATTCCTCATTCTGAGCTGGATGAAATTCAGCCCTGGATGAGTCTAGGCTGGTCCTGACTTAGAAAGATGAACAAGACACATCATTCCATTACACCCTGTGTCTGCAAGTGAAGAGGACGTGCAAATTAAGCAAAATATTATCAGTGACATCAGGTTTGAAGATTGCAGGACCTCTGTGTGATAACCAGGGTCCCTTCAAGAGGCTGTGAGGCGTCCTACCAGTGCAGCTGTGGGATTTGGGGCTTTCAAACCAGTTTTTCTACCAGCATGGAGAAGAAAGAATTTTTATGGAGTACGAAGGAGGACAGTGAACTGTCATTATAGAGTGTGACAAGGTGCAAAGCACCAAGACTCCATCAGAAGGGTGTATAAGAGAATTTATTAGAGCAACATGTTGCTTTTATAGTTTTTCAAGATATTTACATTTACTTAACAGACACTTACATTGCCCATTGGTCATAAGAAAGAAACAAAGTTCTCAATAGGTGAACAAGGAGCCATGTCATTCTGTGAGCCAGCCAAAGTCCGTATCTTTTCTCTCCTTCATCACATTGTCCTAGTGACAACCTTGGTGTCTTCCTCGAGAGAGATACAGGGCTTTCCTTATCATCAGAAAGCTTTTGCTGGCTCACAAGAACAGCATGCAAACATCTTTCCTACAGTGACCCACACAGGCACATTGTGGCTTGCTCCCAATGGTCCCCAGTTAGTGCACTTCACACAGTTTGTGAAGTTCAGACATGTTCCCAAGTCACATTGCCAGGATTTGAAACTCTACAAGGGATGGAGAGGCCTGAGGGGAAACAGTCATTTCTTTCCTGAGCAATGCTCTCCCTGGCATGCCTGGTGAATCATGTTTTCTGATACAGAAAAAAGTAACTCCTATTTCAGGGTAAAGACACATAGCTGTCTCCCTCCATATCTTCCACATGTCCAAAACAAATCTGAAACATAAGGCCTTCTCAAGAGTTTAGATTATTTTCATCCTTCATGCCAGAAATCTGTGGTAATGTTGAGTGGTGATGAAACTGATTTATTCTCAAATATTTTTGGTACCAGTGAAAATGTTTTGCAATGTTTCAGTAATCCTACTATGGTGCTTCCTAGCGTGGCACCATATTTACACTCACCTCTCAATTAGTTAAAACTTGTACCATTAAAAAGGGGGTGGGGCAACTTCTAGGCTGGAAGACTGAAAAGAGAGGAGTGGAAAACATCAGGAAGGAGGCTGAATGAAAAAGGAGCCTGAGTTTTTGCAATCTCCATTTCTGACAAAGCCTGACTTGCCTGATGAGGAGCTATTGATAAGTCTCTGTTCCTGACTGAGAGCTGTGGCACTCTTCTTGGGAAGGCAGCCAGGTTAGTAAATAGTTCTCGTTATGAGAACCCAAGGGGATAAAATGAACCATGAAAACAGACCTTCAACAGACTGTGGAGGAATAGTGAATTCAAAATAACCCATAGTATCCAACAGGAGGGCAGTTAATGTTTTGTCACCACCCTGTTAGGAAGTTGGATAATTATTGGTTAGATATTGTTTTGAAAAGATTGTATCCTGTGTTTCACACCCTATCCTGCACTGACACATCAGTGACCTTCCCACTGGCACGGCCATGGACTACAAACATCAGGAGGGAGGATGGGGGGGAGCATTTACAGGTGGAGTCACTCAAAAGTTGGACTCAATGATCTTTGATATCTCTTCCATCCTAAATGATTCAGTGATTCTGTGACTTCATGATTTCATACAGTGAAAATAATTTGATCAGTGTGAAAATAAGAAATTCTGCCAACAGCTGAAGCCTTTATAGACCACATTTTTTCCTGTCTCTTTGCTGTAGATGTACTTCCAACAATGTGTGTTTGCTTCCTGACATGCCCAAGAGCTGTCTGATTGGCTCAAGTTGTTCGGTCAGCTCTGCCCATGCTTCTGCCTCCTCTGCCCTCCCACTGCTGCTGGATGTGTTCCAGTGTCAGGATAGGAATACTCAGTGATGGGGAGAGGAGTGAAACTCCAGGTACAGCTGACATGTCACGCTGCAGCACTTGGATGCAACCCAGACTCTGATGGAAACTCTGCCCTAAGGCCTGCTGTGAGCATGTCGTTATTTATCTCTTCCTGGAGTACGTTCTCTCATTTATTTGAGTTTACTTCTTTCTCTAGGGACATCTCAGCTTCTGGTTCAGCTCTGTTGATCACCTGTGAATACTAACAGGCTCCAGCAAGACTGCTGTGTGCACTGGGTGGTGGGGCCCTGGTGGTGGTGTCTCCTGCAGCCCCTTTTCAAATTGCACCATGATCTGAGAAACGCACCTGGGCTCAGCTTCTCTTGGGCTTATCAGAAACACCACCTATTCCAGGAACTGGTGCTGTCCAATTCCTCCCAACACCCCACCTGACCCTCCCCTGGCACAGTTTGAAGCCATTCTGTCTCCTCCTGTCCTTGTTTCCTGGGAGCAGAGCCAGAACCCCCTCAGCTGCCCCCTCTTGTCAGGGAGTTGTGCAGAGCCAAGAGATTCCCTCTGGGCCTCCTTTTCTCCAGGCTGAGCCCCTTCCCCAGCTCCCTCAGCCCCTTCCCCAGCTCTGTTCCCTTCTCTGGACACACTCCAGCCCTTCAAGCTCTTTCTTGTTGTGAGGGGCTCAAAACTGACCCCAGAATGTCCAGCACGGGGACGGGCACTGCCCTGGCCCTGCTGCCACACCAGTGCTGAACAGCCCAAGGTGCCCTGGTCCTTCTTACCCACCTGGGCTCCTGCTCAGCCACTGCCACCAGCACCCCCAGGGCCTTTCCTGTCAGCCCTTTCCAGCCCCTCTGGCTCAGCCTGGAGCTGCAGGGGCTGTTGTGACCCAAGGACAGGACCTGGCACTTGGCCTTGCTCAACCTCAGATCACTGGCCTCGGATCCAGCCTCTCCAGATAAAACTATGGAGCCTTCCTGCCTGACAGCACATCAATACTCCCAGCAACCTTAGTATCATCTGCAAACTCACTGAGGGTAAAGAAGTTGTTAATTCAAAGAACTGAATGGCAGTTGCGGGGATACAGAAACCAGGATGGTGTTTTCTGCTTCAGCCCATTTTATATAAGACTCAGCATCAGAATGAGCTCCAGCAGTGATCTGGTTTGGAAGACAAATACTCGGAGTGTGTTCCTTTAAATATGGTTGTTGCCACCTGCCTCAGCTATGCTGAAAATTCCAGCCGAGGCTATTCTGCATGCTGAAAGGTCTAATGAGAAGGACCATGAGCAGTGCTCACCCTGCCCAGAGCTTATGAAACAGGAGCAAACGGCTGACCTGGCATGAACTGCTTTCCACACAGCCTGGAAAATTCATCTTGCTTCATTATTGATGACCTCTTTTTAAAAGAGATATTTGCCTCCAATCAAGAACTCTGAAAAAACACAGCAAACCAAAGAACGAGTCCAAGAATGAGTCAAATATATGTATTTGTTTGCTGCTCCTCTGAGATACTTGCCTGGATTTTAAAGCAGCACCTGACTTAAAGGAATAATAATCCTGTGATTAAATTATTTATACTTGAAACCAACTTGCAGATGCTTCTGTCTGCTAAAAAATGCATGAACCCTGAAGGCTTCAAAGACTTAAAATACAGATTTCATGTCTGAGAATGTTTTGCAAATCTTACTTAATCACAATAGAAGACATGGGAAGCAGCATCAGAAGTGTGACAGCCACAAGTGGGCATGAAGAGTCCTACAGCAGTTGGTGGTTTGTGAAAAATAAATACAGGAAGGAAGTTGTCCTGCGTGCTCATTCAGAACTTGTTCTGAGTTATATTTATATTAGTACAGCCCACAAAATTAAACCACTGCCTGCTGGATACCGGTTAAATGCATGTTACAATGGAAATGAAGCAACAGAAGACAAATTAGAAAATAAAGAATATCTATTCCATTACTAATCACATGAGTTTGATTTGTTTTCTGTTAGTAATTCTTACAGAATGTATACATGAATGTTTGGTACATCAGTGGGCTTTGAGACATAACCAAAGAGAAAGGTCAGTAATAAAACCTATAAATGAGATGAGACACATGAAGTCAATCTTCTATTCTTATGTACAAAGGAGCTTTTGAAAATTAATGCCAAGAAAATTGATTCATACAAATCTACATCTTGCATCTACATATAGATGCAGAAAAAAATTAGAAAAAAAACCCTCGAAAACTAGAAAACTTAGATTTTTCTGACTGCAGGTATGATACTTTGGAAATAAAATTACTAAAAAGTTTTTTGCTGAAGAAATTCTTGTAACCTACACCATTATTAGCAATAGTGCATTTAGAAAAAGTGTAAGTCCCTGAGCCAGCAGGTAAGAGACTAGAAGATATTTATAACTCTCTCTCTATATATATTTTTTAAAATAAAAATGTAAAAATTTATTTTGCTTTTAGCCATAAACTTATAAAAGGAACAGAACTGCAGCAATCGATGGGAAGAGATAGAGGAAACTAGAGAGAAAAACTCAGTTCATTTTGCCATTTGAATTGCTGCTGACAGGCACTTGGTACCAGTTTAACAGTAAAAGTTCACCCTGGATCCTCCAGTTTACCAGCAGAGCCTAGAAAAGGTGGCACTTCTAATAGAGTTTCCAGAAATTTGATATAAGAAAGAACCTTTTACAATGAAGGTGGGCAGGCCCTGGCACAGGGTGCCCAGAGCAGCTGTGGCTGCCTCTGGATCCCTGGAAGTGTCCAAGGCCAGGTTGGACAGGGCTTGGAGCAACTTGGGGTAGTGGAAGGTGTCCCTCCCATGGCAGGGGATGGAACAAGATGACCTCTAAAGGTCTCTTGAATCATACTTACTCTATGATTCAAATACTTACATATAATGCACAGAATGCACAGAATAGCAGTTCATGGTAAGAAACCATTAACAATTAGGTGATTTGTGTCTGTGCATGAAGGACAGGACATTTTAAGTGTGTCCAGAAGAAACAATGGAAATTATTACCTGTGAACAAAACTGGACAAAAGAATGCTGCTTGTTTCTGTTTGTCTCATCTTTCCTTTAGCTAGAGTGGGAAAAAAAAGCGAAACAAAAAGCTGTGCAGAAGCACAGCTACCTTTACACACTGCAAAGGAAGAGCCCTGCTGGGCTACAGAGTACAAGGGCTTGGTGCCAAGCTGTGAAATAAATGACAATATGACCATGCCAGAATCAAAGGCCTGACATTTCTTACCATCATGGAAATGATAAATTGCCACAAAAACCAAAGGCATGTAAAAGAAAAGTCCTGTGAAATGCTACCAGATGATATTTCCTTGTTTCATGAATTTATGTCACTTCTCTGAAAAAAAATGGAAGTTTCTTCAGAAATTGAAATGTCAATATTCCAGAAAAAAACAGCATCCTTGGGGCAAAGCTAACCTTTTCCTAGATGCCAAACAATTTAAATATTAACACATGGGAAACTTTCAGGTATACAAGTGTGCTGGAAGCTTGAGAAAGCTGCTTGGTGTGTCCAGCTTCTTCAAATTATTTTTCTTTCCCCACTGTGTCCAGTGTAGCTGGCTCAACTGCAAATGGCATCTAAAATGAATGCTCCAGGTCTCTGAAACACAAAGATATTGATATTTTAGTGATACAGGAATTATAACAAATATCACATTTACTTTAAAGGGGGAATTAAGTTTTCTGTGGAAAAGGGTGCATAATAGTAAAGGTGAAGCCAAAACATGATGGCCACCCACTTCTTTCAGGGTTTTGAGGAGACTGTGGCAACAGACTGAAAACCACTTATATTTCAGGTTACATTCAGATGACCAGATGTTTTCAGCAAGAACAATGGGTACAAATGAGCAAACAACAGCTGTAATGTTCCAAAGCAATACAGAACTTTTACACTTAACAAGTCTGCAGCAAAAAATAGGTTCTGGACACCACATTTGGCTGTTTAATTAGGAAACTGCATGTGTGAGAGCATGGAGGCAGGAACCCACAGCTTCTGGCTCTGTTCTGAGCTTCCTCATGCCTATTTCAGATCCTTGTCTCTGCCTCTGTCCCTGGTATTTTGTGTGTTCTGTCCCATGAAGGCAGCTAAAATTCCAATAATCCTTCATGCAGCTCTCTTGGTTTTGCCAGTGTAATTTTGGGTTTAGTGCTTCAGTACTGCTTTAACATGTAGTGCTGAAGTCAACATTCTGCCTGCATTTTCAATAATAGCTCAGATAATCTATGTGCTCTTCACTGTTAAAATTAAGTACTTATTAGTCTGTTTGTAGCAACTATGGCCAGAAAACACATCAGAACGATCTTGTTTCACTGCCAGAATTCCACAGGTTTTGGTTAAAGCAGAAAATTACACCCACACCCTGAGATAATTTACTGTAGTTCTTAATTTTCCTAGTAATTTTTTACAATGATTTCTCCCCATGCTGTTTTGACTGATGATAAATTTTGGTTTGACTCCCAATTTTGTTACAGATTTCTGTTGCATCGTTCATCTACAGATTAATGGTTTAAAGGCCTTGTATCTTCTTTTTCATGGAAAAAGGGTTTCCTGTAGAAGTTTGCACAAAGCAGTAATGTAACTTGCATGGGCTGTCTGTGTAGTACAGAGTACAACCATGGCCTGTGAGCCCAGTCATTCCTTCTTCAGCAGGTCTCTGACCCTAGGCTGACAGCTGGGAGACCAAGTGCCAGAGAGCAATGTTGGCATGCACAGACTTAGCAGTGCTACTTTAAAGGCAGATGTTGATCTTGGTGCTTCTTGCATTACAAGTCTATAATTTAGGTTTATGTCCTTCCAAACCGCTCATCATAGCTATGATGCTAGGAAGATACCCAGTTTGATCCCCACAATTCCTGTATTTATCCTTCTGTATAAATAAAGAACAAAGCTGCAAGTGCAGGTAGAGCAACAACATTGTCCTAAATGGCCACATAGGGCTCATCTTTGTGAGCTGAGTCCCACAGAGCAAAACCCTGTCCTGTGAAGGACAGGGGAGCCACACAATCTGGAGCCAGCACAGAAACTGGGAGGCTCTAGCGTGTGCAGTGTTACATGTCAGATTTAACAGCCCTAGCTACTTGGAAACAGATTGTCTTCAGCATTAAGTAACAGACTGGATGCAAACCTTCCTTAAAAAAAGGAGAGGCATTTGGAGAAAGCAGAACAACATTATTTCCTTATTGTCTCAGTCAGCAGTAAGGAAAAGGAGTGGCTAGGCCAGGACAATCCTTACACTTCCTACGGGTGACACATGTGCTGCCATCAACTTTTGAACTCGACATTCACAAACACATTGTAATAGCTTACCGGTTCCCAGCAGCTTCTGCTTTTGCACTAATGGGAAGTGAGCTCAGGTATGTGCAAGAACTTCAACAGTACAGATCAGCTTGTGGCTGCTTCTGAAGTGCCCCAGTGTGCCCTGCATTCCTGGATGCAGTGCTCTGCTAACTCATGCTGCAGGAGACCACACTCACCTGGTCCTTATTGTCTTGATGCTGGCTCAGCAACTGGTTTCTGCACTCCAAAGGCAGTGATAAAAATATTCACAACTACTATAATGAATACTAGTCCAGTTGCAAGGTTGTTGAGGAAATTCAGCTTTCCATGTTTTGCAGGGTTGTTAAGGTCATATTTTACTTCAAAGAGAAAGGAGAAAAAAAATGTTTAATAGTATGTATATCTCAAAATCCAGAATAAAAGGTTTCATACCGCTGCAGTTACAGAATTTATCTTATGCTAAGCTATTTGAATCAGTCATATTTAAAAGGGAAGTCAGATTCTGCAGTGTCAGTGAAAGTGCTAAGGGGAAGGTCTGTAACAACAAGGAGCTTATTAACTTCCAGTAATTAGCATCTAATCTCTGTGGAGACACATGGGAAGTAATGGATGCACTAACATCACCAGAAATCTTTCGAGTTCTTGATGTTTTGAAGCCTAGCTTTGTTGCAGACTTTAAGCATTTAAAAATTATTTCAGTCTTGAATACACGAAGCTTGAAGCCCCGACAGGATGAAGTTAAATTTCTCAGTTAAAATTCTACAAATCTCATTACCAGAGCTGGATTTTTTTCGGTACTGGTGCCTTTCCCCAGCTTGTATTCCCTTGTACTCCCTGCCTTTGCCCTGATTCTGTTTTTAGAAAGCAAGGGTACTCTATCTGTTAAACAGAAGGAGGTGTCACAACAGTGTAGGTGCAGTCCTTTCTATAGAGAGCATCTGCTGTGTAAACATTTTCCTTTGTTTCTTGCACATGTTTTTCAGTTGAACTGCTAAAGGGAGTGAGGGAGGCTCACACAAACATTAATGTAGTGTAAGCTTGGATTCCAGGCCTCGTGATAGCATACAAATCAGTTACATTGCGCTGATAATAGGTTTGGTTTAAGACAGTGAGAAGTCTGGGGCACTTGCCTGGCATCATAGAATCATTAGGGCTGGAAAAGACCTCCAAGGTCATCAGATCCAACATGGACCAAATACTATCATGCCCACTGAAACACCATGTGAAAACCCAAGAGTTTCCTGTCTCTGTTCTCTGGCATCAAGGGCCCTGCAGCTGAGACCCTTGGCTACATTTCTTTGATGCTGATGGAGTGAGTGCTGATGAATTCTGGAGCATGTTTTGACAATGGGTTTTGTGTGTTGAGACTCCAAGTTCTCAAGAGCATATATCACTGGAGCTTGTGTCTGCATGTGCACAACACGTGAGAGAAAGTTTATACTAGACACGTTTTTACAGCAACATAAAACTTAGAGCTCCTTTTGATGGGCACATACATAGACATACAGCTTATGACTCTACCACACAAAATACATCTTGTTCCTTGCTTATGCCATCATCAGCATGTTCCATACTGCAGAAGTGCACCACTGAACCAATATCCCTTGTTCTTGAAGCACTTAAGTGGTTGCAAACACACTTGTGGTGCTGAAGGGCTAACAGCCTGGGGTCCCTAATAATGCTGTTTTGGTTTCAAGGAATTATGAGCACCTGCTCAAGTCCTGTTTGCTAAAGCAGTGTAGTCAAACATCACAGACCAGGCAAAGCATTGAAGAACAGTGTGGGGGAACTGCCCTGAGAAGCTACTGCACACCTCTGCAGGCATTAAATAATTTCAGTAGTATTTCAACCTTAAAATGAGTTTCCACATCTGTAAAGTACCTGGAGGCATGTGGATGCTTGCACCTCAACAGGACCTGGAAGGACTCTAGGTACTGCCATGTGAATGAAGAATAAATGAAACTGAATCATTAGTTCTGAAATATAGAATAAGAGCATTTGAGACAGTGGGATAAAAATAGAAAGGCAATAATGGCCTGATCTGTTATGTGAGTTAAAAGGAATCACGCTGAAAGGCAAACTGACACTTTCAGAGCTGCCCTTTTATCCACAGGAGGGTCAGAGAAGACAAGTAATACTTGTCAGTTTAGGAACTTTGAAGTAGAATTGCAGTAATCCTATCTTTGTAATTACAGCACTAAAGATGAGGGTGTTTCTGAAAATGTTCTTAAGAACAGTTATTCTTTAAGTATTTTATTATAATGGATTACTATGATTTCATGCCACTGAAACTATTTCAAGACATTCTTTGCTCTTCTTCCAAGAAGTTAAGGTCACCAAATCCTTTCCAAGGACAAGTTTGCTGAACATTTCTCACATTGTTTTTGTGAAAGGCTCTTTAGAAGGAGGAAAAGCTTTTAATACCTAGTAGAAACTGTGAGAACTGGTAGCTCCCAGGATAAAACCCTGACTCAAGGAAAGAAACTGGATGGTGGCACAGACTCTTGTTTGGCCATGTGAGAGCTTGAAGAGACAGAATTTCATGGCTGGACAGAAACAAACTATTCCTTCAAGCCAAAACTATAAAATATACATTGTGAAAAGCAAGTTCTTGCTCTGATGCCTGTATCTTCATACCTTCGTGTCCTGTTTCCTGTCTTCTTCCTGTCTTTGACCTTAGCAGGCCAACACTGCTCCAAGAGTGCCTCATCATAAGCCAAGGGTTCTGTTACCCTCAATGTGACAAAGATAAAATTGACAGCAATTCATCACAGTAGAAACTGTCTTGTACTGGGCAAGTAATTTGGCTATAAATAAGAAACCCAACTGGTTCCATAAACTAGCTCCTGCTTTGACAGACAGGAACCTCAACCAATTACGTTCCATCCTAAGCTGCAGACATCTCACTGGTCAGGAGCCGGGCTGTGTGGGGATCAGACCAATTAGCAGTTGAGACCAGGGTTTTCAAATTCCCTACATATTCTAGGTTTGGACACGCAGAACATGCTGTTTGTCGCATGGAGCTTTGAGGTGTGTGTGTCGTCCTTGTCTCCAGCCACCAATGGGACTGAACATGAGGCCTGTAAGATAATAGCAATTGAAACCATTTCAGCAGTGTCTTGCAGAAACAAGCATTAAAAAGCAGTATCTCAGCATATACCGAGAAATTATTGCCCAACAGAAAGACAGGGAGCTTGTTTACAGCCTCAAAGCCTGCTGAAGCAACCACAGAGATGCCTTCAACTGAGGAACATAGAAGTATTTTACTGATTTTTCCATTACTCATTTCCTACACCTGCCAGCATCAACAAGTTGGCTTTTTTTCCAGTCCCCTTCTGCAACCTCCTCTGAGCCAACACCTGGATTCTGCTCTTGCACCAACTCTAACAATGAAGAGACAGCTGTATTCCATCTCTTTTGTAAGAAAGAAAAAAGCCACATCAACTGTGAATATTACAAGCCACGTGTATCCTGGATCCCTAGGAACTTTCTCCTTGAAGAGAACATTGTTTTTCAGCTGTGATAAGAGAGTAGAACACTGAAAGATTGACATGGATGCCAAAGGTGGCACCCAAAACTCATTAAATGCCATGTGTGAAGTCTGCCTTTTCATTTACATTAGGCCCAAGGTCAGTTATCTAGTTCAAACTAAGGTAAAGGATGAGATTTGAAAAATGTTATGAGAATAAATGATCCCGTATCACTAGCAGAAATGATCCACAGCTGTTTCCTACCAGTGGCGGTGTCATTTATTCCAGGTGGGCAATGGTAGATGCAGTTTGATTGCAACACAGCCAAGCTAAAGACAACATGCCACACCAACATGACGATGGACATTTTGACTTTCACTTCCCTTTTGGAGTTCCACATTCACATTATTTTCTTATATGATGCGGAAGAAATACATTTCAGTCATAAGATTAAGTAACAGATCTTGCCAAAACCATTATTATGAAACTGGATAGACTGCATTATCCTATCTGGTCTACTGATGTTTCTTTTACAATATTTCATAACTTTCCTTCCTCCTCAGGCTTTCTGGAGGAAGAAATATTCATAGTATGGGCAAATGAGTAGGAGGAAGATGATAAAAATTGAAGATTTTACATAAAGTTGCCGTTCCTCACTTTGTTGCAGTATTTCTACGGTTTCAAGAGAAAATCTGTATTTTTGGATAGTAGGAAAAACTTCTTCACTGAAAGGGTTATCAAGCATTGGAACAGACTGCCCAGGGTAGTGGTTGAGTCACCACGCCTGGAGATATTTAAAAGATGTGCAATTGTGATGTTTATGTACCTGATTTAGTGGTGAACAGGGCAGTGCTGGGTTAACTTTTGGACTAGATGATCTTAGAGGTCTTTCCCAACCTAAATGATTCTGTGATTCTAACCTGAATTGGTTCTGAGATAAAGGCTTTTTAAAAGCAAAGGGTGTGTTTATTCACCATCTTATAGGCTGTGTCCTATAAGAAAAATACAAGTCAGTGGTTCTTGCTGTTGCTACCTACCAAGGAATATCAAGAGCACTCCCACCATAACTTGCAGGGTGAGCGACAGACTGATGAGAATGATCAGCGGGATGTAAAAGGAAAAGGAGGGCCCTTGCTCCATGACAGCTTTGAGCTGGGAGGCGTTGGCCATCAGCAGGGCGATGTCCAGCATGCTCTCGGCCGCGCTCTTCTTGTTGGCGTAGTGGTTGATGTTGATGGGTCTGTTCCTTTGGAACCACTGCCACCTTCTGTGCTGGAGCCAGCAGAGAGGAAAATGGTTATTCACATCTCTTACTTGGTGGTGAGTCAGACATCCCACTTGGCCCATCAATGATTCCTGTGATCATACAGGCAGAGCTACAGCAGTGCTGAGATCTTCTGTGCAGTTTTCCCACTGTTACCCCTGTGCTCCAGAAGGAGAGCAGAAAACAGTGCCTGCTTCTACTGCCCTTTGGCACTTTTTCCAGCTTGCCTATAGGATCAGTTTAAACAGTCAGCATGTTTCTACCCTGGAAAGAGACTGGAAAGGCTGAAAAGTTTGCACTGAGAAAAAGTTGGGAGGGAAAAACCACTGTAACACAATCCACCAAACAACAGGTTGTTGAGACTAATTTACTCCTGAAGGCACACTTAAAAATGCATTTAATATTTATTAAATTCACTTTCTCTCTTTACACATTCAAAAAGCTCTTTCATTACTCATGAGTCTTCTTTTAAGGACAGATGTGAAGTTGGCCACTGTGTGAGCTTTGCTTGTCCTCCTTTCCTTGCTACTCCTTCCTCCACCATGCCACTGTCCAGGGCCATCCATACACCCATACACAGATGTTTTTCCACTTAACTGTCATATGATGTGCTGTTGCCAAGAATTGCCCAATTACAAGGGAATCTTTTTTTCCCCATTTTCACATCAGCCGGTTTTGGGTTGTTTTTCATTTGTTTGTTTTTTAAAATTGCTCTGCAAACAAACAGCAAAATAAAAACCAACTGCAGGGCAAACTTAGGGCTGGTTAACCCAACTAGATGAATATATGAGTGTTTCCTGATGATGATTCATGTGACCTGACTTGAAATTTGACTGCTTGTCTCCCAGAGGTGCCTAGTTCTCTATGGATTAGATGCAGCTTAAGGTAACTAGGTTAGACTTAGCTGCCCAACTCCATAAGGAAGAGTAAGTGATCCTCTATCCTGCTGTCTCTGAACAGGTTAGGAATTTCATTCTTTCTACTCTTACTTCTAGATTTTAAAAATAATAGACAAATATAAGAAAAGAAAGCTTATTCTAGCTGTCTTCTTTAAACCTACTTCTTAGAGGCTTTTTTACTGCCCAAATGTGTTTCTGCAAAGCCAGACTCCTGTGAAAGGAGTCTGGCTTTGCAGGTTAGCTCAAATGCAGAAGACCCCCTCTAATTACTCTCCTCAGCAGCACTAAACATTATCAACTCCTAAGCCAGGCTTGCCACAGTCCAGACCTAAAAGCCTCCTTTTAAACAGGGTAGATATTCATGTACACATTGCCAGTTTTTTCAGGGCATTTAAATACCAAACTTGACCTGTTTTCACCAGATATGTCATCCATCACAAGCCTAAATGTTTGAGTCAGTGTAATAGGGCAGCAGAAAATGTCAGAGCTTTTTCTCAGCCTATGATCTTGCCTTCACCAGGAAAAATGACCTGTAATCATGAAAACCCCAGAAACATTCACTTCCTGTCTCCTGGCTGATGTTAGAAAACCATAAAATAAAAATTAAAAAAAAAGAGCAAATTAGCCTTGTCTTCTGGGAGCAAGCTGAAGGCCACTGCCAGAGGTACTGAAGCTGATGCAGTTAGTACTACATGGGCACTTTTTAAGATCAGACTGTGTGTTACACAGCAATATATACACAGGTAATGGAAGAAGAGATGTTGCCTTAACCTCAGGAGAGTGACAGTCTACAATAGAAATTATAGAAGAACTTGGTTATGTGGCTTTACGTTTTCAGGGGGATCCCAGGCATGCAGCAACGTGTGTAGCCCACAGCACCAAACTACACTTACTGTGCTGTGATCACCCGTAGGGCCATACAGAGGGACAGTGGAATGTCTGGAGATTTTGTAGGATAAACGTAAAGGAATGCTTTTCCTGCAGGTGTCACTTGGCAAAAGAGCAGTATGCATTGCATGAGGCCTGCTGCAGTCTCAGTGCAACCAAAACACCTCCTCACACACATTCAACATTCAAATTCCTTAGTAGAGACAGCTAAGCCCTTGTGTTCATGTCTCCAAAGGAGTTTGAGCAAAGCCAGCATGTGTGTTCACATGTGTGTAAGAGCCATGTGCAGCTGGGACTCCATTCCCTGCCTGCCTTCAGGTCCCCAGTGCTGCAAAGCTTCAGCCTCACAGCACAACAACCTGCCCGGCTCGTCTATGCACAGCTAGACAAAGGACAGAAGTGAAAAGCCTCTCCCTCTTGCTCCATCTGTGACTGGAAGAATACCATGGAAGAGCTGATTTTTGCAGTGACATGGTGCTGTCTCCACAGGCAGTACCACTCTAGGTCTCCTCACAGAAGCAGGGGCTGTTTGCGTGCCCAGAGCACTGCACTCTGCAAAGATAAAGCTACAATGCCATGTCATAAACAGACATGTTTTTGGTTCTGTAAGACAGAACCTTCACTCCAAGATTGCACAGCACTGGTTCACAGTCCCTCTGTGTTAGTACACACTCTGCGTCTGCTTTGCTTCGCTCCCCATTTCAATGGTACGCCCAGAAAAACTGAGTCCCTTTCAAGTACAGAAAGGATTTATTGGTTACATTTATTAAAAAGCAAATACAAGTGGCTCTGCAGCAAATGTCCTTAGGTGCTGAGTGAATCACAGCTAAGCCCCACCTGGTGATTCAACAGGAAGGAAACAGCACTGAAAATGGAAATATTTGAAAATAATAAAGTATCTTTGCTAAATACAGTGAATTGTTATAGAAAGGATTACAGCAGTTTTCTTTCTATTTGGGGTTAGTTATTAATGCAATTTTATGGGCCAACAGCTTTGATTGAAAATAAGAATGGACCAGAATGACCTCTGGGTTTGTAATGCCACAGAGCAAGCTTCCTGAAAATCTCATGTTTAGGAATATGTCTGAATTATAAAACAGTGGAAACTTGCTAAATAATAATGAAGCTGTGCAGAACTAAAGCTGAGCCATACTGAATTTAGTGGGGCAGCTCTTTACTGTGTTCTGCAATAGTCTTCCCAATCAGAACTGTTAAAAAGATGCTAAAAAGCAATTTTGTTTAAGAAGTAATTTACTAAAATTTTGAAGTATTAATCTTTAAGAAAAATACCACATGGCTGGTTTTTCCAGATCTTTGAGGGAAAATTTCATGTTTGGAAAAAATTCCAGTTAAATCAAAAAAGAGATGGATCAGACATAAAAGGAATAATACAAGACTAAAATAGAACACCATTTCAGAACTTTTATTTTTTTCGAAGATCAAACCTACAGTTACAGGATTGAACTAGCAACTTTGCATTAGTATTTAATAATACTTATAGTTGTAGAATTTCTGTCCATATCTCCATCACCTACACACTGAAATTGCAAAGGGCCATATATGGCCACTCTGAAGTTAGACTTCCCCTCCATCTCAGAGATCTTGCTGATCTAAAAATAGCCAGGTAAAATATTCAACAAAGAAAAAAAGTATTCATCCAACAAAAATATTTTAAGTCATATCAGTCATGTAATGGATGATTACAGAATCACAGAATAGGCTGAGTTGGAAGGGACCACTCAGTACCCTAGTCCTGCCCAGACCCCTCAACAATCCCACCCTGGGCATCGCTGGCAGCGCTGTCCAAATGCTCCTGGAGCTCTGGCAGCCTCAGGGCTGTGCCCATTCCCTGGGGAGCCTGAACAGTGCCAGCACCCTCTGGGGGAAGAACCTTTCCCTGAGATCCACCCTAATCCTCCCTGACACAACTTCAGGCCATTCCCGCAGGTCCTATCACTGGTCACCACACAAAGACATCAGTGCCCCTCCTCTGCCACTCACAAGGAAGTTGTTGACCCCAGTGAGTCTCCCCTCAGCCTCCTCCTGCTAAACAGACCAAGGACTCCCCTCCAGGCCCTTCACCATCCTGGTGGCCTCCTTATCTCTAATGGATCCTTTGTACGCTGCCTCAGAAGATGCTCTGTGGTTTATGCTTCAAAAAAACATTAGATCACTTGTTCAGCTTAGCACTGACTCAAGAGAGAAAAATCCCTACTCTGGCTCTGGAATGAATCATCAGTTTCATTTCCCATGGAAATTTCATTTTGAGGAGAGGGGGGAGATGTTCACCCAAGTACCAACCCAATGTAACACTAACTAGTTTGTGAGAACTCTGCAATCACATGCTGTGGTTGCAGGCAAATATTAAAAAAAAAAAAAAAAAAAAAAAAAAAAAAGAAAAAAAGGGAAAAGCTCAGCATGTATTTGTATTTCATAGACATCATGCATCATGATTTTCTAGCAGCTCCAAAATCCTGTGCTTAAGAAGAATCACTTTAATACAAAAAGAATATGCTAGAAGGACACATTAAGAAAAAAAAACGTGGCAATCATGTTGACTCCTGAGAGCTAAAAAAGTTAATATTAAAAAAGGGAAAAGTACAGTCTGCTGAGGGCCAAGCACTGTTCTCCTAAAGCTGTACTGGTTCCAGGATCCAGATAAAATATTTCTACTCATTAAATTACGGTACAATAATCAGCACACCTCATGACTAAATTTGTGAAACAAAAGTGTAACTTAAATTTGTTCACACAGCTATTTAAATAGAAGTTTGCTCCTGTATAATTTTTTCTGCCTTGCATTATTACTACTTATTCCACTCATTTGGTCTCACAATTGTATTATGTCTCACAACGGGGCTGTGGACTGTCTATATTGTGTGGTTAACACTGTTTGTTTATTCTAGCTACTTTAAAAATATGCAAGCAAAAACTTAACACCAATAGTATCAGTATTTGGAGTATACAGAACACTCCAAATTCAGTTTGATATGAGTAATGAGAACATACCATTTCATGCTATATGCAGCAAAATAATTTCAAATTCCTACAGGCTGGTTATTTGCAGTATGATGCTAAGAAACTGCCATGTTTCAAATTACTTTCATGTTCCAAATTTCTCCTGAATTAATAGATGAACTTCAACACATTTTTAGGAATAACATGATTAAAACTGTTTATTTCTACTATCCAAATCTTGTTCACCTTTTTCATAGCTCTTCTTTAACTCCTTCATCTAGCACGTCCTGTTATCTTGGAAACACTAAACTATATTTTACAACATGGTGGATGGAGAGTGTTTCAAATGGACTATAAACAAGGAAAGCGACTAGATGGATGAAGAAACAGTTATAATCTGTAATTGTATTAACAGATCCTTTCTCTCAAGAAGAGATGAGATACTTCTGTCAGGTGTAATCACACATATTAGTCAGTGAGATGTGCCATGCCAGTCCAATCCTAGAAGCAAGGAATTTCTTCCTTCCGAAAGCCTGACATTTGCTAAAAAGAATTTATTCAAATGAATGCTGGAGTAAAAATAAACCACATCAAACCACTGTGTGACCACTTGATCAGAACTACTGAGAGTTTAACTGGTCTTTTAAAAATTTTTATGCTTTGACCGCTTTGAAAGTAACAACTACACCTGCATTTCATGTCAGCTCTTCTGTATGATAAGGCAGTGGTCTGTGGTGAAGGTGTGCAAGAGAGTCTGTTTCGAGGAGAGGACAGATGCTGGGATGGGCAGAAAGGAAACAAGAGTGACCCATGTTCCAATGCCTGTGAGCATTCCTCAAAGCAGACACACTTTTGACTCCAATACAGAAGATTCAGGCAGCTGCAGATGGTCTCTCCAGGTTTAGGTGGCTGCTGAGCTGAGGTGTTCTTTTATTTGTGGGAACTGTGAACACTGGTAGATTTTTTAAGGTATCTTCTATTCAGAGATGGGTTTTTGAAAAAACTGTCCCCATTTGTTTTACCTTGCATATACTTTGTGTGTGTGTGTGTGTGTGTGTGTGTGTGTGTGTGAGAAAGAGAAAATTTTAAAAGTGTTTATGAAGTTCATTGAAGTGCCACTGTATACCTTTAAAACAATGGAATAGCATGTCCCACTGCTTATTCTTTATATGGCACTAACTGAGAACCTGAGTTTTGATGGGAAAGATGTAACAAAATGAGGGTTGCTTGGAACTGAAGATGAAGTAAAACAGGAAAGTTGCTGAAAAATTCTTGGAGCAGACCATATTGGGAAAAAAAACCCATGAAGAGTACTTGTGATGCAATCACAAAGATGCGTCAAGAAAATGAGAGAACTCCTGAGAAGTAAGAGGTTTAGAGGAAACCACTCCAGACCAACAGTTTGACCTGCATATCCCAGCCTTGATTAACTTTAGGTAAGATTTCCAGGATTTATTAGAGACAGATTTTTATTTTTCTTGGTTTCATATTCATGACTCCAAGGGTTTGTTAGGGAAGGAGGGCTGGAGGAAGGACAGATGTGCTACACAATCAGCCCAGTCTGTCTGTAACCAGAACATTTTACCAGTGACACCGAAGAGAGTTCAGTACAGCAGTTTCTGTGTGGCAGAGACTTAGGCTGGAGTAAGAGCTACCTTTAGATTTCAGACCTTTCCAAAACAAGATAAAAGACGCTCTTTTACCCATCTGTTTTCTTCAGATAAGTGATATCTTCTGCAAACATCATTTATACTTAAACAGAATGTGGATGAATATTTCCCAGTGAGGATGTCTGGTCATGTTTTGACTACACATAGTATGAAAAAGCTGGGTATTTTTGTTTTTATTTTGATTACTGCATGGAAATTAACCACACAGGCACAACCACTTCAGTAACTCCTCCTAGGTTTGTAAGCGCTTATTCTGCGCGGATGTCCTCTCCCAAGCCAGCTGGGTGGGCAAAGCCCTGCAGGTGCGGCGAGCTGCGGGCGGGCCCCGGGCGAGGAAGGCCCTGGTGACAGGTGACAGTGTAGGAGCCAGGAGCGGCCGGGGATGCTCTGCCCGGCCCTGCCTGGGCACACGGGCCCGCGCAGCGGCCTCCCGGCAGGAACGGCGCGGAGTGCGCGGGAGGCAGGCTAAAACCCAGCAATAACCGAGCAGCAGCGACCACCACGGCAGCTCACGGAGTCCCCGTCCCACCCGGCCTCGGGAGGGACGCGACGGGATGGACACGGCGCTGGGAAGGACGCGGGCGCCGGGAAGGACGCGGGCGCCGGGTCCCCCCGCCCCGCCGGCCCGGCCCTCACCTGCTCCTCGGCCGCCGACTCCGCGCCCTCCGCCGTCCCGTTGAGTTCGTGGGTCTCGCTGCCGGAGTCCATCGCGGCCGCCCGGGCCCCTCTTGTCCCGGGCGGGGGCAGAGGAGAAGGTTCTTCGCGGAGCACCGTCTCCCGGAGCTGGCCCGGCCTTCCCGCACGGCGCCCGGGGCCACTCCCGCCGCCGGGGCCGCCTTTCCCCGCTCTCCCCCGCCTCCTTGCCTGCCTCTCCCCGGTCTCCCCCTCCCTGCCCGCGGGTGGAGGTTTCCGCGCAGGGCCGGCCCCGGCGGAGCTTAGTGCTCGCCGCGGGCGGGCGGAGCGGAGCCGAGTGGAGGCTGCAGCGGCCCCGGGGCGAAACCCGGCCAGCCCAGACTGGGCCTCAGTTCTCAGTGGTGGCCAGGAATCACGCTGCATATTATTCTGTATGTAGGGAATTGTTAATGGATGCAAATGGCTCATTTCAGAAATCTGTCTTGACAAAGTGGAAGTCTAGAGTTTGATTTTTGAGAGCTCTGTGATCAGTGTTTTTAGGGTTTCAGTATCTTCCCCCCCCCCCCCCCCCCCCATATATTGTCCTATATATTTTGTCTCCCTATGCTTATTTTCCTACCTCAGCTGTGACAACAAACATGTACAAAACCAATCAACATACTGGTTTGATGGTGAAGGGCTATCAGAAGAACACTCAGATGTATAGAAACAACTGCCAGTGAGAGCAGTAAGGTAAAAAATAAATATAAGTAATTGGGTTTTATATGACCACATGTAATCTCTTTTAAAGCTTGAACTGCTCATCTGCACCGAAAATGTTAACGAGTAGTTGTTACTGCAGTGGGCTAGGAAACCCTAATTTGGAGAGAGCAATACAGTTTGTTGTTATAGTCCATAGAAAATGGGAGAAACAAGGTATCATGACAGCAAAGATGTATGTGTATAAACAACACTGTTCATAACTAGTCCAAGGCTTAAAAAGGCACACTGCTTTCCTTAATTTTTGGGTTTGTGGTAGCTAAACTTCAGTAATACGCTCAGCTAGGCCAGCCTTTATCAGCTATATTACCTGTTCATTTAACAGTCATTAAATATGTATGAACCGTAATTGTTGCTGCATTTGGATCCCAGGACAACTTGGTCAGAAACCTCTCTGGTTGCAAGCAGCCAGTGACATTTTCAGAGATACTGCTGTATTTTTAATGACCCCTTTTTCATCTTCTGTACCTCCTTGCAAATGCATTTTGAGAATCTTGTTTGGCAGTTGTAAAGGTTTGATGTGCTCTGGTGAAATTATTCTGCCCTTAGTCCTAGAAATGAGAGGTCTGCTCTTTGGACATGACAGTGATAGCGCTGAGTGATTCCTCCTAACTCCCTTTGTGCTGCGCAGTCACGTGCCAAGGAGACCTGAGAGTAGGACCTGTTCTTAATCCTGTGGGAAATGGGTGTCATTTCAGTAGAACTGAAACAGCTGAATTTGTATTTGTGAGACATACAGTCTGAAACAGTAGTTCTCTATTGAAACTTTGCATTTGTCAGTCCAGTATAATTTTTTCAACAATAAAATTTCCTGTTATCCAGCCTTTGAGTTAGTTCTGTGGGTTGAATCTGAAAAAAAATATTTTGTTGCTTATGGAAAAGACCCTGTGCTCCCTATGTGGAAACAGCCTCAGACTCAGACTGTGGTCAGAGAGAGGCAGAGGTGATGTGATCAATCTGCAGCCACGGAATGAAACAAGACTACACTCCGTGGTAGGTAGGTTTTGTTTGCATGTCAACTACAAAAAGAGAAGCCTGCAAGTGTTGTCACAGGAGTCTGAGTCAGGGGCTCTGGTGAGTGTTTTGCAGACCAGATACTGGAGTGTGCAGAGACAATCCTTCGGACCACTGTCAGAACAGCCATTAAAATCTGGATGGGAATATTGAAAACAAAAGTAAAACCCCACTGCTCTGCATCTTAGCTATGAAAGGAATTTCCAGTCTCTATTAGACTCTCAAGCTGTTAGTTATCATTAACCATTTTGAGGTTTTTTCCCTCAAAATAACTCTGATGACTATGTGACAGGCACAGAATGATCATAAATGCGGAAACAATTAGAAAGGACAGCACTTCTTTGAAATGCTCCAGAATAACTTGAACTGCAGGGCTGCCTGGCAGCCCCAGGAATCAATGGTTATGTCAATATCAGAGTCCTGAAAGTGACCTGGATATTTTTATTTACTCTGAGCTTTCATGAAAAGCCAATGATCAAGGCAAGGGATAGTGCCCTTCCTTCTGAATCAGTAGGACCTGGAAAGACATTTCAGAACATTTTCCAGACATTCTGGAAAGACATTAGTGGAAGGTTCCCTGTCCATGGCAGGAGGGTTGTGACAAAATTATCTTGTGGCTCCTTACAATCCAAAACATTCCATGATTCTGTGACTTTGGTTTTGCCTGCTCACATGCAACTGGTGTGGGCTTAATACCTGAAGCACATAAGGCAATATCCAGCCTCTGTTATTGGGAAGATCAGTTTCAGCAATCATGTTTCTCCATTTTGGATTTAAAATCTTGAAGCCAGTGATTAAATATATTTTTTTTGCTTAAGATGTGCTGCCTTGCTTGGCACACACATGTTTGGAACAGACTTTCTGAGAAAGAGGTTTCCAGCAGTGCTGGACTTGTGCCATAAGGAAATGAGTAAGCTCTTATGTAGAAATAAGCAGGAACATCTATGCAAGTAATTTAGCATTAAAATGGGGACGTCTGGAGTTTGTGAAAATGCTCTGACCCAGAATATACAATTTACAATACTCTTTTGGATTATTTTTTGATGCATTCAGAAGTGTAAGGCAGTTAATTTTCTCTGTAAAGAGCAAGTACTACCCATTATACAAAGAACTTCTCTCACTTCCCCTGGGCTTGCTGCCCTCCACACAGTCACACATTGCTGTGCAGTGTGCTGTGTTCATAGCACATCAGTTGAACACTCGTATCAGCCTCTCAGCTGCTCTATTCTGCCTTGTACAAACAGCTGTTCCATAGTCTGAATGCTGGGTGCTGTTTGGTGGGCAGCTGACATGCCTGCAGTGCAAATGTCAGTAAGGCTATGCCTGGCAGGGCTGATTTTAGGGAGAAGAGGGACCCGATGTCTCTGGGCTCCTCTGGAACAGAAGGGGCTGGGAGTGCTTATGGGTATCTCATCTGAATGTGAAGTACAAATTTGCAGCATGGCCGCAAGTCATCTGGACACCATAGAATTATGGCTGGGCCCAGCATGGCATGGCAGTCTGACTCCAAACCTCATGTTCAGAGACAGCTGTGTGATCCCTCAGCCTGGCCCTTTACACAAATTATTGACATTCCTCCCTGGAGAATTTGATGATACGTTTTTACATATTTTTTTAGAAAATGATGGCAGCCTGCCAGGTTGTCAGGTGATTGTACTGTTCTCTAAGTCTGGAGCACACTTCCTGAGGAGAACTGGCACTCCTGGCTTAAGCTTTCTATTAACTCCCTTCTGGAACATCTGCTTTGGGGTGTGCTTATACTGCTGCACCTTTCCTGCTTTAGTGAGTGTGACAACACAATGCTATCTGAGAAACTCAGTACAGCCTTGTACTTAAAACAGGAAAGACATGTCAGGAGTTTGGATAGAAGAGACTTACTAGCAGGAAATAAAGCTCCTATTTTTATCCTTGGTCTTCAAGACGTCATAACTTTTATACTTTCTGGCTGAAATTGCATAGCTTAGTCTATTTCTATATATTAATTTCTTCTTTCAAAACTCCTAGTAGAATCTCTGCACCTTTTTTAACCACAGCACATACGTGTGTATATATTTACATGCTAGTACAATTAGAGGATGTGGTTTTATTTGCAAAATTTGTTGAGGAAATTGTAGAGCTGAAATGAAATGGTATATAAAGTTGCAAATTTGGCATGGTAAGCCTGGTCTAAAAGTTCTGCTGTACTTCAGCATTGTCTTTTTTAAAACTGTGTGTTAATGATTTCTGATAATCAGAAATCATCTGTTAATGACAGCTGGTAAAGTGTCTTGCTCAGAAAATCACATTTGCATGTGCCTGAAGCTGCGTAACTTAGCGATTTCTTACAAAATACAAACAACACAGTGTTTAGGAGGTGGTGGTGTGTTTTTAGAGGATGTACTTCACTTCGGTGTACTTCAGTTCACTTCAGAGGTGCTGAATTTTAATCTAGGTAATGAATGAGATCAGGAATCAGTTGCATTTACATTCCCAAACTGCGTTGTCATTGTTTCATTCTAGCCAACAGAACTTTCTAATGATCAATAAATTATATTTATAGATTTTGTTATATCAAATAGATGGAGAATTATTTAAATACATCTATGTGCAAATCTGGGATTTAATGTTTACTTTTAAAAGGTGAATATAAATTTTTTTCATCAAATGTATAGGCAGTGATAGGTCAGAGATGACCCATTTGCAGTAATATACTCCAAACAAAGAATTCAAAGAAAAATCAAACCTAATGTATTTTTCAGGGTTGTGCAGAAGTGCAGCAGTGGTCTAGAAAAGGGAGTAGAAGGAAGTTATCTGTAAACCAGAGTAAAGAATGAATCCGTTTAAAATGTCAGGTCTCATTACAGGTGTGAATATGAATTGTATGTCCCCACAAAGCTTGTCAGCAAGCAGGGAAATAAGAGAGGAATCAGACCCTAGAGGTACTGTTGGGAAAGGGTAATTCAATGAAAAGACTAATCTAGTAAAATGAAAAGGCCTTTGTGTATGGAATTACTCCCAAATGTAAGTAATAGAACAATGCATGCTATTGAAATACATTAAAAGAAAAGAGAAAAAAAAAAAGAGGAAAGGAATAAAGGAAATAAATGAGCTGTTCAAAGGGTTCTTTTGTATCAGACTCATGTTTTCAGGAGTGGTTCCCAGATTCCAAGATGTACAGGGAGAGGAGGGAGAGAGGAAGGAAAAAAAAGACATTTCCCCACAAAGCAGAGCACCAGCTCCGCAGGTGATAGCAGTGCTGAGGCCCCCAAGAGCCCAAGCACCTGCCCTGCAATCACCCAGAGGGAAAGCTGTAGGAATGTGCCCCCTATGGACAGAGTGACAGAACTTTCCTCTGTCCCCCAAAAAGGAAAGACCCCAGAACTTTCTCCCAGTGATCAGGTAGGAAAATCACTGATAGGACCTTGGGGACTTCACCTCAAGTTTGGGGACAGCTAATTGGCCATGAGCCAAAAGGTCTTGCCTGGGCCATTGAGTAGAAAAGGACAGAACAAAGAAACCAAATTGCTTTTGTGAGGTGTCTTTACCAGGAGCACAAGCCTGTGGCACCTGGGTTGATTTTGAGTTTGTTATTTTGCCTTTTATTAAACCTTTTTGTTCCTGACGCTGTCACATAAGTCTCCTGCTCCTTTTATGCCTCCCAACGAATGCTGAGCTATTCTGGGGTGTAACGTTTGGGTGTTGAGAGCTCATCAGATCAGCTCAAAACCCCAGGCAAAAACGTTATAGGTGACAGCAGTGCTGAGGCCCACAAGAGCCCAAGCACCTGCCCTGCAATTGCCCAGAGGGAAAGCATGAAGAAAGCAGTCTTCATCACCAAGTGCAGCCCATCCCCATTTGTTATGTCTTTTATTAATATTACAAACCTTAAAAACCCACCAAAAACCAAAACCAGACCAAACAAACAAAATTACCAAAACCAACATTAAATTCCCAATCAAACAAACAAACCCACCAAAACCAAACAAACGCCCCCACCCCTCCCCCCCCTCCCCAGAACAACAACAAAAAAACCAGGTTATGTTGGCCAGCTATCCCAGTTTTGCAGCATCAGTCAAGGCTTTAGAGCTGCTGTGCAGCAGCAGGATTGTGTCTGTGCGCAGGGCTGTTTGGCCTGATCTCTTTTGGGGTTTTTATGCTCTCTCAAGACTGAGTTCAGGTTCCACAGTGTGCAATGGGACAAGTTTATGTGCATTGCATGTGCCCATAAATACTGCAAAATAGGCTTGTGAGTGTGACTGATGTGTGCAGCATGGGAAGTCACATGTCTGGAGCGTATAAGCAGTGGGGCTGGTTTTGTTCTCTAGAAAGAGCTCCTAGTTAAGGTTGTTTTTTCCAGAATTTCCAGAAGCTTTTGCTTGATTCTCTGGATAATCCAGGTTGAAAGAAACATCAGAAGGTCAGCTAGCCTAACATTTTGCTCAAGTAGGGTAAACTGTGATGTCACACCAGGTGATTTAGGGCTGGATCATGCTCATTGGCCTTTGAGCATTTTTTGGTAGTTTCTTTGTCATGATAATATTCCAATATATGAATTTGCAAATATAAATTTACATCTCTGCCATGCTTTATTTTGACAGATTCATAGACAGAAGCTTTTTGAAAAGCGAGGAATTTGACAGTATAGTTTTTTATTTGTTTGTTTGAATTTTAAAGAAAAGCACATGAAATCTTTAGGTCTGGATGATTTAAAGTCATGATGATTTGACCAGATAGGTACCAAACACAGATAGTTGTGTTATGAATAGATGTCAAAATTCATATTTATTAAAACAGAGAAATAGATTCAAGATAGATATTAATTAAAGGGGTGACACAGGGGGCTACGTCTGGACATGTTCTCAAGGAAAAAGCCAAAGAAAGTAGTTTGTAAAAGCAGCAAGATACCAGCATACCATACCGATAGACCACATTTACATGTGAAACACAACGGGGATCCTCAGTTTAAATGTTGCAACTACACAGGGAATTATGCCACCGGCAGTACATCTGGATACTCCCGACCGGAGGGGGGAGGGGGGGAAGAACACACATTATTTAAAATTTTAAACTACTTCTAAGAAATCTCTCAGTTTTTAAAAGGGATTTCCAGTAAGAACTGAGTATCGAGTATTCAGGGTGATAACAAAGATATCTCTCTCAGGATGAGACTGTGTATTGTTAAGCTTAGTCCTGTCTAGCACAAGACCAGAAGCCGATGAATTATTCCCGAAGACATCGAGGACCGGACCACCTTCCATCAGATAGCATTCTACTAGACCGGAGAAACCTTTAGAACTTATTTGATTATAAAAAGGACAATGGACTTCCTAGCCCGCGGCAAGAAAAATGGAATAAAAACCTGCGTGGAGGGACACCTAGCTGTGCCGCCGCACTCCGAAGCTGCCAGTGCTTGGGGTTGCTCAGCGCGTCACCCAGGGTCTATTCCCGGGCTAGACTCTGTCCGATCCGTGGCTTACCGAAATTCTGTCAATTTGCGCGAAATAAATTTTGTACTTTGTTTTTATATCATAATTTGGCTCTTGCAAATTATTGATAAAATTAAATTGGCAATTTCATTCATAACAGTTGTTTACTACTGACACACAGTTTAAAATAGTAAGGGGAAATTCAAGCTCAGATGGAATTTTATGGACACAAATCACTATTGTGATAATTTTGCTTGAATTTCATGCAGCATCACTCACAGTTTGCCCAGTAGCTTGTGGTTGAACCAGAGAAGGATAGTTGGCTTTCTGGAGTTCTTAGCATTGCTTTTAAAGCTCACATTAAAAGAACTTGATAGCTTTGGGATGTGGTAAAATCTCAGCCTATAGACTAGACTGGACTGAAACCATTAAATATGATACATAAGGAAATTTTAAAATCCGTTTCACCTTGAAGTGCTGAGTGCCCCCAGAAGAACCTGTAGACATTATTTCTGCCTATGGTCTGCATTCCCCTCTGAAGTTATGGTGAGGGCTGCCTGTAAAAATACAAATTTTCTGGTGTTTTATTGGCGGACTATCAGAGAGAGATTGCAAATATTTCTCTCTTCTGGTTCCTATCTCCAAAACCTCATATATACATAAGGTTTTTTCTTGCAAGACCTGTTGCCTGATGAAAGCAGCGCCATCTGTCTTTGTCTTCCTTTTTTTTTCACCAAATATTTGTTGCCATGTGTAAAACTAATTTCAACACAACCAGTTTATTAGCACTGTTGCTGTGTTTTCACTTCACTAGATCCTTATACTAGCAATTATTTCCCGTTGTTGGTTTTTCTACTTTTACTTGCTGTGTGACTGTTGTGTTTTTATTAAATCATGATGATTGCACTACTTGTGAATGATTTTCTTCGACTTAGAGTACAGTGATCATGGAGGTAATAGTACATAAAATTAGTACAAAAGGTATCAAGAATATAATAATGTCAGTTATATAGCCCATGGATATATAAACAGCTTGTATTTACAGGGTATTTGTTAAAATTAATTCCTGTCTGTTTTCATAGAAGCTTTGTAGAAACTTACATGGAATGTAAGTTTAGGATAACTGCCCCATTAGGATATTTTACTTTTTTAACTTTGCTGTGACAGTTTCTGCCATTGCCAAACTGTGCTGCCAACATCTCTGTTTAATGCTCCCATTACTCATGTGAAGGAGTTGAACATCAGTCCAGTGTTACTGAAATAATTAGGTGTGGAGGAAATTTCCCATAGATAAATGGCTTAAGATCTGCAAATGTGGTTTTTAAACCCTCTGTCTAGTCAGAGATCAAAATCAATAGCTGTACTTCTACCTAAAGTAATCCTTTCATTGAGCATCCCGCTGCTGAATCTGCCTGAAAGCTGAACCCTGGTTAACTCACCTCCCTGAGGATCTGAGTATGGAGCTGTTCCCCATCCACCCCAGGGATGTCTAGATTATATTGATAAGACTGACGTCCCTCTGGTCTACAGGGTGAAGATGCCATTTTACTTTAAATCATAGGCCTTAGACAAGGTAAGTTGGTAGTACTAGATAAAAATTTGGGGTTGTGCCCAGAAGTGCAAGAAGTTCAGGGTCTCAGCCCAGCACGGAGCTGCTCAGCACTGCTTTGGGAAAGTCAATCCAAAATCACTTTTGCTGATCCAGCAAGTATTTTCAGGGGAAGTGACAGGACTGCAGTGTGAGAGGCAGATCACCATGACCCTGACAGTGACAAAGTCATGGTTATGGTGTGTGGGGCACAGGCCTGAATGCCTTCTTGTTGTATTGTGCTGTTCAGTTGTGGATGTAATCTCAAGTTCAGTTATGATTTTCTAAAAATTGTTCCGGTGTCTCCCTAAGGTAATGGTTCTGCCCCTGTTGTCCCCTCCCTCCTCCTTGTCAGTCTTGTTACTCCTACGCCCAGTTTCCCTAAGGATAGCTTAGTCATCCCCTCAGCTCCTCCCCAGTGTCCTGTCCATCACTCGTCAACCTGTTTCCCCCCCCCGCCCCATTCCAGAAACTTCCACTAGGGGTGTTGAGTGATAGGCTCAGGCACTGAGGTCCCTCCCCTGAACTATCTTTATTGGTCTCCTGGAATGCCAATATTCCCGGTCCCCGCCCCTAAACATTCCCATCGGTGGGTGGGTGATCTCCTCCCCTGTTTCCACCCCTGTTTATGTTGTGTTGCACAGCCCAGTTCTGTGCTTCTGCTGGTTGGTTCCTCTAGGTTGTGCTTATGTCTGGAGCTCTCCTCAATAAACCTGGACTTAACCCCTGACTGAAGTCAACTCCTTCCTTCCACCTTCGTCATGAGTGTCTCACCCAAGCAAAGCCAAAAGTCTTAGCCCCCCTCCCGACCCCCTGAGGAACAGGAGAGTGTCCCCCGCTGTCTGATGTGCTGGCGCGAGCCAGGAGCCTCCAAGTGGACACATGGAGCCGCCAGCGACAGCTTCTGTTGGCAAAGGAGTTAGCTGAGTGCTCTGACAGCTACACTGCTGCAATTTATTAGGCAAAACACACTACATTTCAGAAAAGAATTTCACACATCTGCTGGAGGGGGAAAGCCATTCTAGGCTGTGAATCTTCATTGAAGCTGGGTGACTTGAATGTCTGAGGATAAAAGGAGAAAAAGTTGCTGCCTCAAAACACTGGCAAGCCAGGCATGCTATTGAGAGTAAGCCCCAAAGGGAAATCCAGCACTGCTGGCTGTGTCCAGTCTCATTGTGATAAAACAACTAGGTGCAACCACAGAATCCCCTGATTTGCTTTGGGATCACAGCTGCTTCAGGATGAAGCACTGCTAAATGCAAGTTCTGTAGTGGATCTGGTTCCGAAGGGAGCTTGCAGTGACTAAACACTGGCTACGTCCAGTGCTTGGAGCAGACTCCAGGTTCCTGCATCTGCACACCTGTGCTCTTATTCACTGCCAGCTTCTACAGGTCCAGGGAAGGCTGGGCTCAAGGTGTGGATGCAGGCAGAATTTAATCTTTGGGCTAGAGCTGTCTCTGCTGTAGGGCTGTAGAGAATCACTGCAGTGTGGTGGCTGTCAGGAGGGCGAACTGTGCGGCCCTAAATCAGCGTGATGGATTGTAAAAGGGTTATAATTCAAGGGAAGTCATCAGTCCCTTCTGAGGATTTCCTTCTTGAGCACCATGAAACCATTTTTCTGACTTCCTAAGTAGGCAGAAGGATTGAGATACGAATTTATGTTTCTCTCTGCCATTACTTGCCTGCAGGATTAATATACAAACCAGAGGTAATCAATGACAGAGACAGGAAATGTCCTAATGCTGAGGCCAGGGCAGTTGTGGTTTGGATGCTGTTGTGTGCTGCATCTCTAGGCTCTTGTGTTTTATTTCAGAAGAGAAACTCTAATGGTAGTGTTTAAGAGTAATGAATACTTAAACCACAACACTGGGCAGTCTCAAAAAGCATTGCAACTATAGACTCAAAATACAGAACAGGTATTTTGGAAAGGTTAAAAAAGAAAATGACCAAGACAGAAATTAGCACTTTCATATTTTTAAGAAAGGAAAACACAGAATTTCACCCTAGCTTGGAAATGCTGCATTTTTTTAATATCAGTGGTATATAAAGATGATTGAGGAAGATGAAAAAGAAATCTGTATGTGGACTCCTTAGCCTGGCTGCACCATGCCCCAGCCACTGTGTTTATATTATGGTGTAAATATTGACAGGTATTATTGTCAACAATTATGGTTAGTCTCCTTCTGGGTAAGTAACATTGAAGATTTCCCTGGCAGATGCTTCTGCAGTGGTGCTGGCTGCATGGGAAGTGAGGCATTAATACCTCGAGCATAGACATAAAAGAACTACTGTCAGGAGAAATGCAAAGTGTGAGAGGTAAAACTGCTCTGATGTACTTAATTGCTACTGGTCGGTCACTTACCTCCTAAAACCACATTTCTCCCAAGCCTAGCATATCTGGCATGAGCATGAAAAGCTTAAAACTGGGGCTGTTTTCCAAACTACCTGTCTGAAAATATTGTAGGAAAACTAAGATGTCCAAATGTTCCAACTTGAGAGGTGCCAGTTTCTAGTTACATATATGTTCCAAATAATTTTTGTCTTACTGTATTAAAGAAATCAGAGTTAAAACTCCAGAAAACTTCAGCTTTGATATCTTGGGCCCTTATTAATTTTCTCTTAAAAGCATCTATATAATGAGATAAAATAAGAGGTATATGTATGAGCTAGCATGTAAAGAGATCCATCCTGTTCTGTTCTGGCAGAATAGCAAAGCTGTTAGAAAAAGAAATTATATATTTATTCCATTTTCACTGAGACATGGGATCAGTGTGGCTTTCCAGGAATTTAAAATTATTTTGGTAGCCTTAGGGCAAGGTCTGAAGGTGAGTTCACAATGTAAATCCTCCCAACATCCTGCCTTTAGATGGTTGTTCATCCAAGTCATAGAGAAAACAATGCAAAGTGGAATTGCACTGTTATATGGGATGAAATGTTGGAAACTAACCTCTAGGATTCTATTATTGTTATTGAAATGGCTCCAGTTTATTAAAGGAAATTTAATCTACTAAGTTTATACAAAGCTTGTCTGTCAGTTTCTCTGGCTATCCCACAATAGATTTTTTTTTAAATTTTTTTTTTCTTTCTCTTTAAAATAAATCTGTCAAAAGCAGTAGGGAAGGGCATCTTTGGTCAGTGCTCTGAGTCAGTTTATCCTGATGCTGCTCAAGGCACAAAATACATGATTATGTTACCATGTTGTAGTAATGATCTCAAGAAATTATTTGTTTTGCTTTTAAGCAATGTGCCTCACTGTAGACAGCATTACTGTCCATTTAGGAATTAATTGAAAGTACAATCAAGGACAGTTACACAAGGCTTGAAAAAACCACAGCCCCATAGAGCCAAACCAGCACAAATTAACCAACTGCATGTTGAAGTTTTTTAACCTGCTTTGATTCTTTGGGACAACTTGAAAATGGCTGGTGTGTTTAACTTACATTTTTCACAAAGGTTTTATCAAAACTCTTAAAATTCCTGAATAATCAAAATAAAGGGACCTGTTAAATCATGAGATAAAGCCTGGTTAAGCAGCTGCAAACAAAGAAAGTGATACAACTGTGTCTGTAGGTAATACTGAGTGAGAGCTGAGGTTCAGGATTTCTGCCGTTTTGGGAAGGCTGTGGGGAAAGCTGCTGTCTCTGTGCCTGTGGAGAGTTTCCCTGGGAGCAGATCTGCCATGGAGCTGTGCTGTGGTGTGCAAGGCTTTCCCTGCAGCAAGACCTGTCATGCCATCACATCAAGTGGGCTCCAGATAGGCAGAACAAAAAGCAGCTTTGTGCTGAGGCCATCAGATGCCCTGAGATTTCTGCTGTGCTGAGGAGCCTGGGTATGCACTAAAACAAGAAAGCTGCTCTCAGTTTCCAGCTCAAGTTAGAAGCCAAAAATCAAGAGTATGCTGAAACATGCTTTCAGAAATTACTCATAGGAAGCAAAAGGCTTTTAGTAAAAGGTAAACCAGGCCTGTAGAGAGTACATTTGAGGTTAGTCTTTCAAAGTATGATTCTAGAATACAATCGTAGACTTTTGCACAGGTTTTTCTGCTGTGCCACTGAATTAGCAAAAGGAGAGTACGATTTAAAAAGTATTTCTTGTGTCTCTCTCTCTCTGTATCTGCTCAGGTTTAGAGCTACAGCTTGCTTTGATTTAAAGAAGCTCAAGGATATCTAGGGCCATTCTCTTCAAACACAATTCACTATAGACTTGCTGTGAAAAGCACCTATGTGTTAGTGGAAAGGCCAACAGCCCAATTAAGGAGAAGATCTGCAGACATATGCAAACATAATTGAAAATGTGTTTTCATGGGGCTAGTGATTTGAGAAACAACCTGGCACAGCCAGGCATTATCTCCCTAATATCTATACTGAAAAATGCACTGGAAAGAGAGTTAAATTGCCTACCCCACTTCAGTATTTATATCGTAACTGGGTGGTACTGTGGTACAGAGCACAGCTGGGTGTACTGGCTGCTAGACAACATTCCTGAGTCTGCCAGTGCAGAGCAATCGTCCTGATGCATCTTTAAAGACACTTTCGATTGTTGAGGTGAAGTCACTCATGGGCAGGGAGCTGCTACCAACACGATTTCCAAGTTGTGGATGTGTGGGTGAGCCCCTTGCTTGTCATGCCTGTGTGTACTCTGCATCTTTTATGGGAGAGTGCTCCCAGTGACCTTAGGGAGTTTGGGCTGGGTGAGCCCACTGTGGTCTCTTCCAACCTGACCCATTCTGTGATTCTGTAGTGGAAAGAGAGGCTGTATTTTTGTGAGTTGATCCAGATCTTGTCAAAGTTGAAGAAAATCCTGCAGTGAGCTTTTGCTGTGTTGAATGTGAACCAAGACTGCAATAAAACATATAAAGATGTTTGTGTTAAAATGAAAAAAAATGTATATAAAAGACATTCAATACCTGTTGTGTAGCTTGCATGTTTGATCTCCCTTGCCTACAATAACTTTTCTTTTTTCAGACTTGGTTCATACAGAGTCTGTAGCTGTGGGTTTCCCTTAGCTGGTAGTCTTTTTTAGGAATAATATACACTGGCAGGAAGGAGAACCAGACTGCTTCCAGAATAAAAATATACTGCCTATATCAAATGTCCCATTGACTTGCACAGCCTGCGTGGAAAAAAAAAAAAAACAAACCTTAATTAAAATCTGTATTGCTGTGGGGTCTTGTTGGGGTGGTTTTGGGTAGGAGAGGGTTTTGTGTAAAATGGAAATGAAGTTAAGTGAACATGCACAGAGACAAATACCTTTATGTGTGCTCTCTTCTGCCACTGCTTTACTTCCCTCATTTCTGGGGGACACTCCACAGCTTCCAACCCCAGCTGCAAAGGTGACCTTTGGTTCTGGCAGAAAGTCTTTTTCTGATGAGGTGTAGGCTGGAAGAGCAAAGATATCCTCTTTACAGAGTTTACCAAACCTCATAATTGACAAACAGGGTCAGAGACCACTAGTCAAGGGGTTTCTCTGTTCAGACTGGAGCTGTAGGAGGCATTCATGCAGGTACATGGTGGATTGCTGGCAGCCCTCCCATGGGGAATTGCCACCATCCTCAGGAATTCTAATCCATCACATAAAATGGAAAAGCCTTTGATTCAGATAAAGGTTAGGTGTGTTACTCATTATTCTAGATCTGGGGCTTGAATTAGGCTTGGTAAAAACCCTAATGCTCCTGTGAGCACTTTTCAGCTCTAAGTGCAAGCCAGGTCCAGGGAACAATAATACCCTGCAAGCCCTTGGGAGAGGTGAGGAAATAACTCCTGGGTGGATTCAGGCTGTCAATTAAAATTTAATTATAGTCTTTGGCAATATGAGAGCAAAGGTAGGGTCTAAAGCCTTTGTGCAGTCCTATAAATAAGTTAAAAGCCATTAGGTGCATTGGTCATCATTTACAAGATAGGTCTTGCCAGTAAACACAATCAACATTGAGTGTGAGACTGTAATTGTGAATACAACTGTGCAGTGACAGAATACAGCTCACCATTAGTCTGTTTAATGTAAGATCTCTGCAGCCTACCCACCTTACCCATTGCTTCAGACAGAATGGGTGTGGAGAAAACCTGAAATAGGACTGACTCCCCCTAAAAACCCAGCAGAAGATGTGAAGAGATGGTAAGTCTGGGCAATAGGAGTGTTCCTCCTGAGAGCATCCAGCCCCAGCAGCTTGTTGCTAGGCAGAGGCACAAAGGATACATTGTAGGCTTCAAAGAGGAGTCTGTACATTTGATTTTAAGAAAAGAGCTGAATTTTGGCCAAGATGTTTACATATTTAGTTTTTCGTGCTGGCGTTTGATATTAATTTTAAAAGCAGTCCGTAATTTGTCTTGCTGACTGTTTTGTTTTAACTGTGGCACAATTCTAGCGCCTCCCATTACATTTTTTCACCTCCGCAATTAACTTATGTAAGATCAGGGTTGCTGGGTTTTTTCAATTTTTTTTAAAGAAAATTGCCTAGAGTATGATTACTGTGCAATGGCTTTTTCCAGTGCTCTTGTTCATTTTCTTACACAGTTAAGCATGTGTTCTTAAAATGCAATGGTGGTAATATCATGCAGCTGCAATTTCATTATGGAAACATTATCTTCATGGGATGATGGGACTTCAGGGACACAGCATAGTATAGGTTTCCACAAAAGCATCTTGAGGTTATTTTACCAGCATGATTATGTCTCTCTAAGCATGCCTTGAGACTTCTGCAATGCTCTTGGACTGAATGCAGAATAGTAAAACCTGAAAAGTAGCTTTTCCTTAAACTTTTAAGCAAGTTGACTGCCTTTTTGGAGTTTCTAATAGCTGGAAGGTTTGGACTGCTGTGGGAGTTAATCAATACACGTATCTATTTTTATATACCTGCATTTACACACGTCAGACAACATCTTGAGTATGTGGGTGCTCATGTAAATCCTGTTGGAGTACATCTCATAAGTGATCAGATATCAACAGATTTCTTTTTCTTTCACTTTTCTCAACAAAAGACAGGCATCATAGAACCTTAAATCTGGCCTTACCTGTTGGCCGTACTACTCCATTACTGCCATAAGCAGTCTGTTCCAATGCTTTACCACTTTTTCAGTAAAGAAATGTCAAGTTTTGCTTTTCTTTTCCATTGCTGGGAAGCTGGGCAAAACCGTAATCAAAACCATGCTGCTGCTGTGTCCTTGTGCATGTCTGAAATGACCCTGCTCCTTGCAATCTTGGCAATACATTGCTGATAACTCGGGCTCAAACTACTTCTCTGATGGAACACACAATGTGCTGTGACGTAGTGAGCTTCCAGTAATATTGTACAGGTGCAGGTTGAGTGTACTGGGGGTGGAAATGGCCTTTTCAAGTATCTTTGAATTGGAAGTACCTCCCCTGGCTGCTCTCTGAGATTACTGGCACACCCCACATTGCTGGGGCATGTGGTTGTTCACAGCCAGCCCAGCCTCATGGGGCTCATGCACCACTCAAACATCAGCCATATGTACAACCAGCTCCTGTTTGCCACCATCCCTGAGGTCTGCATGTGTGTTTTGTCCAAGGTCCAGACGCTCTGCAACTGCAGCAGCCATCTGGCAGCTGGGGGAACTGGAACACTCCGTGCACCACCTGAGGATGTGCTCTGATTTGTATTTCTGGATGTAAGAATCTGAGGGATTTGAGGAGTCCCAAAGTGTCTGGAGTTTTTAATTATCACTTTTATTATCAGCCAAACAGTTAGATATATATGTTTAAAGTGTTTTTTAGTCTTCTCTAATGAATCATGCTCTCAGTGAAACATGGTCTGTAATTATGTTCTCCCTTGGTTTTCACAGTGTCTAAGCATTCCTTTTACATTTGTCTAAAGCTTGTACTTTTTCTTCTGCCTCCTTTTATTTTAAGGCTATGACTAAGAGAAACAATTTAAAAACCATTCAAGTGTTATCCTTGATGATGTGCTCATCAGAGAACAGCTCGTAACACTCTTGCAGGACTAGAATTATTGGGCATCTTCAAAGCTCAGCTGGCAAAAACCAACCAAGCAAGAGAATTAGCCTGATCTATGGGATAGAAGAAATCCCTTTCTGTGTTTGCCAGAACAGAATAAAAAGGACCATTGTTGGTGTGAGGGAAGGATCCTCTACCGGGGCTCTGGCCTCTGGCCTGCATTGTGAGATGTGGATTATCCACCCACTGGAGGTCTACTAGGAACAGGCTGGAACAACATGTAACTTGGCAGGAGTGGTGCATGCTTTGAGGAGCCTGCCTCAAAACATCAGGCTGGGCTGGGTGACCTCTCTACAGTGCTGTTTTATCCCTGCCACTCCAATAGAGTTATCTTTTTTCCTCTTGACAGGCGATACAAATGTAAATGCCTGTGTGTAGCTAAGCAACAACTCTGTCTAGTTCTGAAGTTTTGCCCCCGAAGTAATTTTTTCTATCTTTGTCTGTGAGAAAATAGAGAAGTGGAGGTTGGCTCAGACCCCAGGGGAAGGCTGCAGAGATGGAGAGGAGCATGCAACTCCGGTGGGAGCACGGAGACGGAAAGACCATGAGCTGTTCCCATGGCACTGCACTCCAAAGGGCCCCACACACCACACTCAGAACACGGAGAGCAGATGGACAGCTCTGTCAAGGGGGCTTAGAATGCAGGATGCACCCAGAGAAGACAAAGATACACAGATGGGTTCCAGGAGGGTGCTCCAAAATCTGCTCAAATTCCTTTTGAATCTGTCATTTAAAAACTTTAGGAGTTGAACCAGATATGGAAAATTCATGCCTCTAGGAAAACCTGCAATTCTTTAACTCTATCCCATGCCTTTGTGACCTTTTGAGTTTGCAGAAAAAAAAAAAAAAGGTGTAATGTATTTGGTTTTAAGAAACAATAAGAAGAAACATATTTAAATTGGCTGTAATTCAATGGAAGGCCTTTTGGATTCTTAGAATGATGTATCCAGGTAAGGCTGGATGGGGCCTTAATTTGCTTGGAAAATGCAACTATCCTGAAGTGGTGGATGTTGTGCTGTTAATGACAGTGTGTTGTTTTAATACGTTCTGACTGACAGGAATGAACACTGTTAAGTTATGATGCATCAGAATTTATGATCCAAGAGCTATTTCTTTTACTTTTTAAATTTTTTCTTTTGTTTTTCTCCAAGCAAATGTATCTCATCCAGTCCTTGGCTGAGCAAGGTGGGAATATAGCAAAATCACTCCTCTCTTCATTCCTTCTGAGGCAATTTAACACTCAAAAGGTATTTAGGCAATATTCAGCTAGTAACGATCCAACAGGGGTTTTATCCAGAAGTTATCACATTTCTTCATTATTTGAATCATTCAGAGTACTCTGGAAATGTCACAGCATTCAGTGAAAACCACTGACAGCTCTTTGCATCCTTCCTAGGGTGTCCTATTATTGTTAAAAACATATCCAGTATAAAATAACGTGATGAAAACAGGCAGAAACCCTCTCTATGTCTCTTGATCTAGTCTAAATTTAGCAAGAAACCCTTGCTCAGTTTTTTATAAAGACAGCTTTGCTTTACTCTCTTGTGCATACTAATACAGTCTTCTTTTAATGATAAAGACAATATTCTTAAAATTCACTTTATCATCAGTTAGCTGGTTAGTGCCATACTTGGCTTGGTTTTACTTGGTTTACAGCTGTGATAAATAAAATCACAGAATGGTTTAGGTCGGAAAGGGCCTTAACGGTCAACTTGTTCCCACCCATATCTTCATTTTAGATCAAGAGTCACAAAACTGGGCAGCCACTACCATCAAACTTTGATTTTTTACATATTTGCATTTAGATATTTTTTACTGTCATGTTTTTAAATAAGGTTTACCAGGTCTATCTCAGATTCTGTGTATCTCAGCTCCCAGAAAAGGTAAGGAAGCGGAGGTATTAACTACTGCTGCCACTCCACACATGCAGCGCCCTCACCTGATGAGCACATCTTATCCAGCTGTTTCATGTCTTGCCTTCAGAACATGTTGAAGGGAATGTGCAGGTAGAGGAAGCACAGCTCACTGAAATGAGCCTCAAACCAGGCTTCCCTCACAGCTTAGCTGTGATACATAACTGACATTGCCTGGTCCTTTACCTCTTGCCATTGAGTAGTCTTCCTTTGAAGAAACTCGTTTGTATTGCAGAAGGAAGGTCTGAACAAAGTTAACATGAGTTAGGAATAGAGTTGCATGGCAGTGAAGCCTTAATGAAAACACACAACAAGCTGGAGAACTGCTGAAAGCAGGAGGCTGTTAAAAGTATGGTGCACCATGTACTTTATTTGTGTTATTGGCATCAGAAAGTGTTTTTGGACGGTGTGAGTCTTTATCCAGCTGCAGCAGAAAACAACACCTCTCTGCAGTTGCACTCGAACTGTCTCTCTTTGGTAAGGTATGTCCTCTCTGACAGCAGAAACAATGACCTAGTAAAAAAAACTTGACCAAAGGTTTTTTTAACTCCCCATCAGTGTTTCCCTGCTGGTTTTCCTTATTTTTCTGTATCTGAAACTGTTTCTATCTGCTGTTATGTTCATTAACTTCAGCTCCAGAATCAGTTGCTGGAATCAGCATGTTTCCCTATAAACTCCTGAAACCTGGTAGAAAGATTGCAAGACCCTTGTGCATCTTCCCATTGCTGCTGGTTCATGATAGTGAGGAACTGGTTAGTGAGCCAGGGGTGAGAGCCTGCTTCAAACAGGCAGCTCCTGCTCGCTGTGCTGAGTCTGGACCAGTGAGGCATACACCCATTGCAGCACTGGCAAGAATGTCTGTAGCATTTCCTTTCTGTTGTTTCATGGTTAGAAACTGCAAATTATTTCACAAGTGCACTTATGGCAGTGTGCATTATCCTGCTTGTTTTTATTATAGCAGTTAAGGTCTTAGGTTTCTCAAAATACTATTTGCTTTAACAAGGAAATGCCTCTGCTGTTCCTCTGTGCAGCGTGTTTCCACCAGATAAAGTGTTTGAAACACACAAGTGGAAAACATAAAGAAAAAACATCTAACAAAAAGGGCAGGTCCCTTTGCTGAGTGCCAGCTGGTTGTGTGGATGGTGGAATCTGAGCAAAGGGAATCTCTGGTGGGGAGTTGTTGTCCCCAGGTGAGGTTGAGGTGGAGCTGTGCCTGCTGCTGCAGAGAGCCCTTGTTGCTGCTCAGTCTGTGCAACACATGGAGGGACAGAATCTCAGAATCACTAAGGCTGGAAAGGTTGCCTAAGATTGAGTCCAACTGTTAATCCATTCCTGTTTATCACTAACCCACCTCTCTAATCTATTCTTGCAACATTCTAAGCTACTCTGTTTCTGTCAGCTGTCTCTTGCACATATTTCTCACCAGGGTCACTCTTGCTGGGGAGCTCTTTACCCAGCTGTGGTGGGAGTTCAGCACCACGAGGCTGTTTCTGTACTTCACCAGGTGGATGCATTAGGCAGGAGTTGGTCAATCCCTGTGTCTGAAACTGACTGTGTGTTTCAAAGCCACAATAATTAACTCAGCCAGAGGAACTGATCTGCTGAACTGTTCTCCCAGCTAACATTTGAAATGTCTTTAATGAAAATTCCAGAGTCTAATGGGTCTTGTCTAAAAGCACCTACTTCCAATGACTTATTCCAGTAAATCCATGCTTATGAGAGTGCTCAGTTAATCTCCTGTGGGTTATATTACATCCCCTGTAGATTAATTTCAGTCTGTTGTATTTGTTCTAAACGAGTTTCATAATGAGAGTACGATCTCATTTATTTTTATTTACTTTGTAATTAATGACAGCTACATATTAGATACTTGGAAAATGTTGATCAAAGGCCTGGAGATATAAAATGGGCAGAAGTCTCCCCAAAACAAAAGGCAGCACAATCTGGAGCATGTGCTTGAGATTTCAGTGGTTTGAAGAAGGTGACCTGTATGATTGTTATTAAATATTTCTGTTTCCATTGTGGGAGTCAAAACCAGTTTCCAGAAAAAAAAAAAAAACAGGAAATAATGAATTAACTCATCAAAATACATCTTGGTCTGTTCTGTAAGGAAGTTTAGTTGTTAATTTATTCAGATCAAGTCACCTACCTCCAGCTGTCTTTAAACACATTCAGAAGAAGGGGAATGTTCATTCTAGCAAAAATAGTACACTCCAAAACTATAAAATTAAGAGTGGGTACTAATTATTCTCATTTCTGGAACAGAAGAAACTGCAGAAGGCGTTAGAGCAAAGAGGGCAAGGAAGTAAATGTGGATGACTCAAATCACAGCTTTCAAGGAGAATTTTCATTTAAAAGATAAAACCTGAAAACTCCAGATGAATGTAACCAACCAAGCCACAAAATGGATAAAATTTAGGATTAATGAAAAACAACTCACTAGAAAAGAAACAACCCAATAGAAAAGAAACTTGAAGCATCTCCAGACATTGCAGGGATGAAATTAAAGGAAGCTGATCAGAGTGTGGCTGTGGCTATATTATAAAATGTGAGAAGATGGATAACAATCTAGATAAATGCCACAGCAAATGTAACCACATCCTATTTGAGATCCACATCACAGCCTCACCTGCAGCACAATTTTCAATTCTGTTTGCAAAAGGATTTTTAAAATAAAAACTACTGAGAAAAGCAGGTAAGAGATAAGCCAGACAAATGGCAGGCGGAGGGGTACAGGTAAGAGGGGACGTGCTTAGAGACCTGAAGAGAAATCTCACACTTCTGTGTACTTTGGTTCCAGAAGCAAGTGTTTTAGATCAAGAGACATCAAATCTGATGTATTGAAAAGGCAATACACAGTTTCACTGAGGAGCCACTTGTCTTCAGATGTTGCCTCTTTGCTGGACAAACATTAAGCACTAGAAAAGATGTAAAAAAATACCCCTAAAATTGCTTGAGCTGCCATAAGTGATTGCCATCCTCAGAAATCTACTTCTTAAATCCAGAGCAGGCCCCAGGGAACTGCAAATGTACCAAAGGTTTTCTAGGCACCATATGGTGGTTGTGAAAAAACCTAACACAGGCCTATTTTTGAGTCAGCAGTATGGCAAAGAGGAGGACTAAGCTTTGGAAAGCAGCATGTTCATGGTTATGAAACCCAGAGTGGTAGACAGGCTCAAGCCCTCGACACTTCAGCAACACTCACTCTATATCTATTTATAAGTCATTTTGCTAGGGGGACATTAATCAAGTGAGAAAATACTCTTGCTCCAGCCTTCGAGTGAAGCGTCATGACAAAAGAAAAGCAAATAGAGCTATTTTAAGGTATTGGAAGAGACATTAAATGCAGCCATGTGCTCATGGAAGGTTTAGCCTTGGCTGCTGTCTCTTGTCCTGGGCTGTGAGAGCCATGGCAGCCCAGCCTTGCCCTGGGCAGGCTTTGCAGAGCTTGTGTCATCCTTGATAAAACAAAGGCTGATAGTGTACAACTACCTACAGAAATGCTGGCAAAGCATTTCATAGAATGTTCATAAAAGCTGGCTGAGTGCCTTTAGGACATCTGCCTTGCATGAGGAGATTTGTGTTGCTGTGATCTCTACCCCATGTCAGAGAGACAGAGAGACACTGTGTGATGATTTTTAAGAAATTCATTAGAAAGTGTCCAAAGGAGAGACACAGGATGGGGAAGGGTCTGGAGGGGCCCTACAAAGAGTGACTGAGGGCACTTGGTTTGCTCAGCTGGAGAGGGGAAGATTGAGGTCAGACCTCCCCAGGGGCCGCAGCTCCTCCCGAGGGGCAGCTCCAATCTCTGCTCCCTGGGACAAGGACAGCACCCAGGGAACGGCTGGAGCTGGGCCAGGGGAGGGTTAGGGTGGATATCAGGGAAAGGTTCTTCCCCCAGAGGGTGCTGGGGCACTGAACAGACTCCCCAGGGTTTGGTCATGTCCCCAAGGCTGCCAGAGCTCCAGGAGCATTTGGACAACACTCTCTGGGATACCCGGGGTGGGATCGTGGGGGTGTCCTGTGCAGGGCCAGGGGCGGGACTCAACGGCCCTTCCAGCTCAGGAGATTGTATGAGTCTGTGGTTTTGCTGGTGCTGTCCTTCTGCTGGGTCACTGTCCTTCTCCATGGCACTCCCAGAACCTCTGCTCCCTTCATTGCTCTTCCAGCTCTGGAAGACCCTGCAGCTGCCGTGTTTGGGAAGGGTGAGGTTATGTGTATATTCCTATGTCATACTGGGAAAATGCATTTCCAAGCAGTGGTGGTTTCCTTGCTATGATGCAGCTCCAATGTCTACTGCACTAATTCTGTTATATCCTTGATATAAACTCTGGGAGTCTCCGCTGTCAGGGCGACCCCCAGATGTGTTAGAAAGTCCTTTTTCCCAACCCAGCTGTCGAAGAAGGAGTCAGAAGTCTTTGGCTGTCATTCTCAAGGTTGTTTATTAATTGTTATCTAAAACATTTTCTCTCTGGACTGCTGCGATCTGTTCAGCAGGTCAGCCAAAGGCACAGTGCCCTCCCACGGGGCTGGTGCTATATTTTATACTAAAAACTACGTGTACTGTATTTACAATTCTGTTCCAATACCTATCACGTATGTTAGACAGTCAGCTTCTACTCTTAACCAATCTAAAAGTGCCAACATCACCCAAATCATGGGGGTTAGGAAGAAGAAGGAAGAAGGACAGGGCATGCCCTGATTCCTCCATCTTGGAGCCTCAGACCCCTCTGTAGAGAGTCCCAAACCCCCATATACAAAATCCTAAAATTTTTCCCTTCACCCTGTCATCACTACTACTGTGCTATCTAAACTTTTGGGACTTGTAATTCTTCATACAAAGTTGGTAATTTGCTCCATGGGCTAAGATTGAAATTCCACGTGTCTTTGGCTGCATATCTTAGGGATAAGCAGATGTATTTAAATAGGACACACTTGAAACTGATCTTTTATTGTTCCAATATTTCTGTTATTTAGTAATTAGATCAAATGGACTGAACTCAATAGCAGAATTTGGCACTGAGTAGCTAATTCTGCAATATAATCTGCAAGATCACTGGAAAGAACCAAATTCAGGGTTCCAGTGCAGAGGATAAAAGTTTATTTTTGCTCCCCTGTGGCTCAGATAAGGGATGTTTGATCTGCTGAACTCAGACAGAGTTTCAATTACTTATTGAAGTTGGAGTCTATTGGTAAAACTAGAATAACACTTTAGAAAATGTAAATGCTTAAAAGAGTGAGCTTGAAAATTCCCTGCTGAGGTATTGCCCTAATGCCTCATAGAGTGCAATTCTGCCCCACAAAATAAAATAGAAAAAGATCCAGCTGTAATGGGATATTGCACAAAGAGGAGAACAGAGAATTTTGCTTTAAAATAATAATAAAAATATTTTATTAACTGGTTTTAATTTTTAGCAAATATTTTCTGCAAACCTCTGAAAAACTTTCTAAGTCCATCTGCACGACAGATATAAATTTGTACAACAGATTTTGTTATTCAGATTTGTCCAAATTTGTAATGAAATGCAGTACAGAATGGTCTGTGTCCTGTTGTCAAAAGTTGCCAAAAAATAATTAGAGTGCCTCTCTGATGCATGACCTGAAAGCCCCATGTTTTAGCTGCTTTTTCAGCTTCTAAGATCTTTGGGATTTTTGTACTGCACTCTTGATCACAGAAGTATTTAAGAAGCAATAATATTATGAGGTGACACTATTTGAAAACCATTATGATCCCCTATAAAGTGCAAGTGAATTATCAAAAGCCCACTCACAACTAGTACCAGCAGAAGCATTGTTTATCCTGTTTCCTACAAAAGCCGAGCTATAAAGCCACCTAAGGACCCAGTTAAAGAAGGTATGGAAGGCCAAATGAAAATTAGGCATCTTCATTCAAATCCTCAATTGTTTCCCACAGCATTTTCCACCATCCTGAACCATGCCTGGCTTTGAGTTCGATGTCCTGTAGAAATGAGGGCCTTTGCCAGTTTAGGCTGTATATTCTAAATTTTACCAAATGTTGTGAAATGCTTTAACTTGGTGGCCAAGGAGTGGCTTCCCAGGCAGGAAGGATCAGCATGTTGGAAGCCAGCTTTAAGTGATGCTGTGCCCAGGTGAAGTGTTGAGCCACCCTCTCCTCCTGGTGTGTCCCATTCAGCCTCTGGAAACTGTCACCCTATTTGCAGTTTATTACATGTCATAGAATCCCAGAATGGTCTGGGTTGGAGGAACGTTAAAGAGAATTTTGTTTCACCCCAGTGCCATGGGCAGGGACACCTTCCACTATCCCAGGCTGCTCCAAGCCCTGTCCAGCCTGGCCTTAGACACTTCCAGGGATCCAGGGGCAGCCACAGCTGCTCTGGGCACCCTGTGCCAGGCCTCCCCATCCTCACACCCATTCATTACCAGTTTAATGAAAATTGCAGATTTAACTTTCCAGTGTGCACTGAAGCACACCCACCCCTCATTCATTCCCGGTGACATGCTCACAGTTCCCTGAACCTGTTGCTCAGGCGTGCGTTTAATTGTGAAAGCCACACACTTCTTTTCCCAGTCTAATTCAAACTTCCCTGTCTGATACCAATATGCTTTGCCCAGCTAAAAGGCGACATTCAGGTGATGCCTGTTGTTCCAGGACTGTGTTCGCTGGGTGCTGTCACCTGGTGCTGCCAGAAGCCAGGACTGAAACCTCACTTAGGTCTCCAGTAGCAACACAGATTTGTCCCCATCTCTGTTGTTCTGAAAGAAGCCCTGAAAAGTGATGTATAGTCTTCAGATGAAAATCCTAGAGGCAAACCAATTCTTACAGTTATGGAAATAGCAGAGATTTTGAAGTCTTTGAAAACTGGCTTCCTTTCCAGAAGGGTACTGGAAGAAAACACTGAGATTGTCTGACATGTCGGAAGCCACTCTGGTGTTCAGGAACAGCAGACACTGTGCACATCATTTGAAATTATCAATGACTCGGCAGCTTGGTCCCATCTCCCAGAGTGATGAGCTCATGAACCACTTGATCTCTCATCCAATATGCAATTATACATCTCCCTCTTCCACTCTTTCCCTGGGGTTGCACCCGTGATTATTATGGATTGATCCTTTACCAGTGGGGAGCTGGGTGTGTTTTCATGTTTGTGGGGATGCACAGGATTTACTGAGCTTCACAGGGCCTGGGTGGAGCATGTCATGATAAATGGAAGTGGAGGGTCAAACAGAACAATTGAGGCTCTTCTTCTTTCTCCTGCATTCTCATATAATGGAACATCATTAAAACTTCTGGTAAAGGGATTATAAAGCTCACAGAATTCATCTGACATTTAGAAAAGGAATTTGAGTGTTGAAGAAAACCCAATCTTTGAAACAGTTATTGTTTCCAAATTCACATTCTGTGCTAGTTTTCCATGCTAGTATTATCTTAGAATTGGCTATTATCAGAATTCCACCTTCTAATACAGCCATTCCAATATTTTGGTGCTGTGCACTTCATGTGACCTTTTTAATATTCTGTTGCTTGACTGCTGCCTATTCTTATTCTTTTTGCTCTTTACAGTTTTCTAGCCCCATGGGGAAGGAATAACTGCGCTGACTAATAATGACAATGTGGTCTGCTGGATTGAGCAAAATAGTTCCTCAAATGGCTACAGCCCAGTGTGGTTATGAAGTTAGGATTCACAGCAGTCTCATCACAGTGGCAGTCCCTTCTGTTCCCAGTGCAGTTTTTGAGTGTTTTGCCATCATCTCAGTCATTGGCAGAAAGCAGGAACAGCACTAATGAGCTGTTCCAAAAAAACTTTACAAGACCATGTAAAACTGTAAAGAAAGTGTTACTAGGTTTGTCCTCCCCTAGTTCATATCAGAGGTTTCTTTAGAGCAACACAGTTTACGAGCAAGAAAAAATGAAGCCTTGAAAATATGAAGCTAATAAAGGACAAGAATCTGTAAAAAAATCAGGATCAGGGAATTAAGTTTACATGCCTGGACAGCAAAGCTGAGATCAGAAACTGGACTTTCAGCACCATTGTTTTATGAGGTAAGAGTAGGATCAGCATGTTCCTTCCTGCTTTCCTTCCAAGCAGGAAGGAAAATTGACAGGTACTTTTTGGTCTCTCTGGCCCTCAGGGCTGGGTCCATGGTTGCTGCTGAAGCAGGACTGGTCCCCTTGAACAGCTATGACAACTCCATAGCACTGAAAGCTTGGAAGTGCCAGGAGATACCTTGCTCTGCCCTGGAAGGTTGGCTTGGGAGCTGGGAGATCTGTTGTGCTTTCAAAAGTTCATTTAAAAGAACTAAATGTTAGCAGAAGTTCGAAGATATGTTATTGGTAGTTTTGGTACATGGCTGAAATCCAGAGGATGGATCTAAAGAAGGGAATCAACAGTAGTATGATAACAGCTCATTATGGATTTATTATGTTTGTGTTTGTGAAGGGATTCTTCTACTCCTGCATGAATGAAAGAGAACAGATGCATCCTTCAAGTACCTTAAGGGGGCTTATGAAAAGATGGAGAGTGACTTTTTACATGGGCAGATAGTGGTAAGACAATGGAGAACATCTCTATATTTGGATTAGATATTAGGAAGGAATTCTTCCCTGTGAGGGTGGGGAGGCCCTGGCAGAGGGTGCCCAGAGCAGCTGTGGCTGTCCCTGGATCCCTGGAAGTGTCCAAGGCCAGCCTGGATGGGGCTTGGAGCAGCCTGGGACAGTGAAAGGTATTCCCTGCCCAGGGCAGGGGTAGCACTGGATGGGCTTTAGGTTTAAGGTCCTTTCCAACCCAAGCCATTCTTGGTTCTGTGATACTTGCACACGTAATGTAGCAGAAGAGGAATATGAGCTTAGGGCATGATAGGACTCTATCTTTTCTGGCTGTTTCTTCACTGTGACTTTGGTAAGATCTGTAGGGCAGCACTCCTGGGCTGCAGAGTGTTTTTCCTTTGCTTGTTTAGCTTTTGGTATGGGATAGAAGCTGTAACACTCCTAGTTCTGAAAAATCATGGAATATGAAATCACATATGGAAAAGACCTCCAAGGTCAGCCAGTCTTCAGCCAGTCTTCAGCCAAAACCCAACCTGGCCACTAAACCACATTGTAAAGTGCCATGTCTGCTCTTATTTTGAACAGCCCTGGACTCCACCACGTCCCAGGGCTGTTCCAATACTTTGCCACTCTTTCAGTGATTTTTTTTTTCCTAATATCCAGCCCGAACCTCCCCTGGTGGAACTTGAAGGTGTTTCCTCTTGTCCTATCACTTTTTATGTGGGAGAAGAGATTGAGAGACCCCTGACTCCAGCCTCCTGTCAGGGAGCTGTGGAGAGCGAGAAGGGCCAGAGCTACTGCCTGAGAAAGGCAGATGTCTATAAATAAAGTGCATCAGATGTAGAACCCGATAAGGAGAGAGTGTGCAAAGTGTGCTCTGTGAGCCAAATGAAAACATATGGCTTAAGCTTGGGTTGTGTGTGCTGCAATTAACACTGTAAAGGTTATCTGAATATTTCCTCCCATACCAAGAACCTAAATTATCCCTTTTATCCCAGAATTAGCAGAAACAAGAAAAATACAGACTCGTCAGGATCTGGTTTGCAGCCCAGTCCCCTGGGAGAAGACTGGACAGGGTGAGACACCCCTGACATTCAGCAGAAGAATCCCAGTTATGCCTCCTCTTTGCCAAGTCCAAATCTGTCTCTTCTGAGAGTGCTGCTGGATTGGTAACATTCAGCATCAAGGAATTTGTGCTCAGCAAGGCACTAGCTCCCAAATGGAGGTGTCTGGGATCTGATTTCCGGGGTCAAAGGGAAATGAAGAGCCTTTCTCTCCTCCACCAGCCCCCAATGCACAAAGAGAACTTTTCCTCTAAAGCCATTTCTGCTTCACATTTGCCCTGATCAAAGAAAAGGGACTCACATCCTTATTAGCCTGTGGAAGAAATCTCTGGGGCAGGTGCATGAATTCTCAAAGCACTTGGGGTCGGGTCATGGCTCCCCTTGCAAGGAGCTATGTGTTAGAATTTTTCTGGGCAACTTTGGCTCCTCAGCCTAGAGATCCCATAATATGCAAACATTAAGGGGCTGCTAACAAGATCAGGTCCATGTACAGAGTATATTCCCTACAGCTTCAGGACCACCTGTGTTATAAACAAACCCAAAGAAGGTTTTCTACCTGTCCTAAGGCAACTCCAAAGCCTGTCCAGCCCCTGGCAGAGAGCTCTGTGCACCAGTGATTGACTCCTGGCTTTGTGTTTCCTGTGGCACTTTGTAGGGTCCAGAGCTGGCACAGCTGGTGTGAGGCACCTTCGTTTAATGGGATGGGGCATTGTAGAACTGCTGTGAAATAAAGGCAGTGTTCTGTGTCATTACAATAAATGTGTTCTGTGTCATTACAGATTAATTTCTCCTTGTAGGAACTGAGTAAATTGAAAGTAATATTCTTTGAAGCTTCTCTAACTCAGTCTTGCAACCTGCTGTTGAGGAATGCATTAAAGCAAATGCTCAATCACAAAACCACTGACAGTGTGGTATCTCAGCTGCTTCTGCCTACTCTTGTATTTGCAAAATGTCATTAGTATGTTTTTGCAGTAAATAAGTGAGAAAGGGATCACAAAAGAGCTCAGATGTTGCTCCTAGATGCTGCTGTGTAGAGTGTTTGCTAGCAACCTGCTTCCTTGCAGTTAGGGCTGGAACAGCTTGACTAGGCAGGAAACTGTCTGAAATCCCACTGCCCTCCTATTCCTCTGAGATGAACAAGTGCTCAGGGCACAGCTAATGTCCCTTTAGGATCTGGATTATTTGGCCTTTGCACATTGTGTAAAGGCCACACATCCTCAAATGTTCCTGGGAGCTGTGAAAGCCAGAGAGGGCTGCACTTGCAGCCCAAGCTACAGACAGCTCAGTAGAGAGGCCTCAGCTCAAGTTGCCCAGAGCAGCTGTGGCTGCCCCTGGATCCCTGGAAGTGTCCAGGGCCAGGCTGGACAGGGCTTGGAGCAGCCTGGGGCAGTGGGAGGTGCCCCTGCCCATGGCAGGGGTGGCACTGGATGAGCTCTAAGGTGCCTTCCCACTCAAACCAGTCTGTGGTTCTGTGACATCCACCCTTCAGTTGCTGAGGACCAGCTGCACCTCAGTGTGAGGAAGGCACTGTTCCTTCTGAGGCTGTGTAACTTGTGTTTGATCCCTAAACATGCCTTTCTGCTGGCATTCCCTGCTTCCAGGGGAGGAGCAGTACACACTACTGGTACTTCTAGTATTTTTTCAGGTTGCCAGACAGACAGTTGTCTGTTTGCACTTTACAATCCTGGCATTTGGGCCCAATTCCCCCAAGAAATAGTCAGGGGTACAATTTTTTCCCCCTCTCAACATTCACAAATTCCCCAGCATCCCATCTCCCTACCTGTGCCCTCCCTCCCCCTGTGGTTTCTTTCAGCATTTGAAGAGCACTGATCATGAGAGGGGAATCTTGGATAGAGAGAGAGGTGGTCTGGTCAGGATCTGCTCCTGGGAAGAAGAACCTTTTGTCACAGACCTAAGTTTCCACACCCACACTCCAAAGGATTTTTCTCAAGACTTAGTGGCCTGGCATAACCTTTTGGATCATTATTCCCTTTTAAGGGAGTTACAGGATAACCCTTTCCCCTTCCTTCTTTCTTTCCTTCTTCCTTTCCTTTACTTTCCCTTCTTCTTCACCAATCATATAAAAAACCCAGTTTGCTAAGCCATTTCCCATGTTTATTTCTCTTGTGGGAGTTCCTGGTGAGGAAGGTGCTCCTGCTCCCTGCTCTTGCTCTGTGTTCATGCACAGTGCTGGAGAATGTGGTGCTGCAGGTGGGTAGGTGCTGGTGCTGGTCCAGGACCATCGTTCAGCCGTCCACAGCTCTCCAAACACAGATAAAAGGGCTGTCTAGTTTGAAACGTGTGCAGTCTAAGTAATGTGAGAGCCAGAAATACTCAGGAGACTGGTACTCAGTGAGGGAAAAGGAGATGCTCCTTCAGAACGCTGAAGAAAAGCAACAGATACACATCACTAGACAAGGGTAGGTAGATATTTTCATGTGTAAGAGCAAAATGGGAGAGACAGTGAGAAGAACCTAGGGAGAGGAGACTGCTGTTCTGTAATACTGTGGGTTGTGAAGGCAGGAATGGCAGCAGAGCACAGCAACTGCCTCAGGTGGGGTGATGGAGACAATGCTGAAAGCATCACTGCCTCTGGAATACGTTCTGGGCTCAGACCACAGGTTGCTAGGAAACTTTTATATTAAAAGACATTCATCTTTAAACCCTGGGAACATAGTAATAGCTTCTTCTCTGTGCTAGGGAAGCTCCTTTAATGTCAGTCCTGACATTACTGAGACAAGTAATATGTGTGAAAGAGAAAAATACCTTGAATTATCTTGAGCAAAGATTAAAATGTGACCTTATTTTCAGATAGCTTGCAGATTTAACTGAGGTTTAGTCATTCTGGTCTGACTAGCAAGACACTGATGAAACATAGAATCATACAGCTGTAGAATACCCCGAGCTGGAAGGGACCCACAAGGATCATCCAGTCCTGCATTTTTTTCACTCTTCCTTTTTTGTTTGGGGCTGTTTTGTTGAGGGGTTTTTCTCTCAGTTTTCCCTTCCTTTCCTCCCTGACTGGTGGTACTGCCATCCCAACAGTGCCAGACAGATGTGATTACCAGCCAGCAGCCTGAGATGCCTTGTGGCTGCAGTGGTGGCTTCATTCTTCCTGTTACCACACTCCATCATGCCAGTCCAGTCAGGGAACTGCACGGTACTTGCTGGTTTTTTCCCCAGTGTCCTCTCTCCCTCTATGCTCTGGGCACACCAAAGCATATCTGGCTTATTTCCCATGTCAAATTCACAATTTAAAATATGTTATATGACATGTAATTGTCCCCTTAAAAAGAAACAAAGGGTAAAAGATCCCCCAAACCACTGCTGATAAGAGGACTGTGAGTAGTTGTAGTGGAGTTTTATTATTACTCTCACTATGGGACCTGTCCCAGGGTGTTGGCACCTTTCCCATAGTATGTTCAGCCTCTATCTTTGCTCTGGGGGAGCACAGCAATTCTGAATGATTCACTGAGAGGGAGAACACCCTGCTAGGGTTGACATTAAACATGTTAAGGGATAACAAAAAAGTAACATCCTTGGAATTCTGTGCCATGAAGATTGTTGGGTGTTTTTTTTCTGGATGAAAATGGTGACGTTTATCACATCAGCTGATAGACCTGGAAAAAGCAGACATGTTTTTGAACTCAACCCAATTCTAACTTAAGACTTGTGTAATGACACCGAAGTGGAATTGTCAACCAGCAGTTTTGCATAAAAAACATTTACTACATGTTTGTCAAAATTACCTGTAACTTGCAGGTGTTCCTAATGGGTGGGTTTGAAGTGAGAAGATCACTAAAATATTCGGCAGTAGAGCAAAGTAGTCAAATATGCAGTCTGTTAACAAGGGACTTGTTATTTCTGTTCATATTTATTTGTAATATTTATATAATTGTCTACATTTTGAAGGACATGATGTGTCTACAGCTCAAAATACAGACACACATGGAGTTGGACTTTATGATCCTTATGGCTCCCTTTTAGCTCAGGATATTCCATGATTCCATGGTAACCTGTGGGATGGATGAGTAGACCTGTACTGCAGGACCACAAGTTGAATAGTGGATAGTAATTATATTGCAGGCAATCTCTCCCTCAATGCTCTACTCACCTGCCACATACAAGTTGGGGAACATAGGTAGCTGCAGACTGAATTGTGGCAGCGTAGAGATCAGTTCCTCTGAAACCATTCTAATGCTTCAACGTTATGCAACACCTTCTCTCTTATGCCACTTGGTGGAGCTTAGTGATTTTGGCTCTCACATACATAATTTTGTAAACTTACTCTTCAGTTACACAACCAGTTGTCATTGTGTCTTGAAAATGGGCCAAATCCCTGCCCAAAAAGTAAACCATAAATTCTAATGAGCAAGGTGCTGGTGCCTAGCTGCTAATGTCTTTGGTAATCATCTCTTCTTCTCAAAAGCAATAAAATATAGTGTGCTAATTTCAAGGAAAAAGTTAAAATATGGGATTAGGACCACTGAATGTATGATATATAGGATGAGACATGGGTAGAATTATGTCATGTTTGGTTAATTTTTCAGATTAAAAATCATGTTTTAATTTCCCTTGTAGATTTTTGGGATGTATCTGGGTGGGAGACCTCACATTCTTTTGAATGCATGTTTTTACTCAACAAGCACATGCACAGTGAGCAGATCCACAATTAAACTAGGAAATTATTATATCATATGCTGATCCTGTCTTCATTTTAATAAATGGCCAGTCAGTGCAATTAAACCAGAATTGGGACCTTAGCTCAGACATAGATCTTGTGTTTAGAGCCTACCTGGAAATTCAGAACATTACACCAATTTCACTCTGTTGTCATCCAAACTATCTATTGTTAAGTATAAATTAGTTGCTCTGCAAATCTTATGGATTTTTAGTTTTGTATTTTTGTCCAACACTTATTCTAAATTATCAAACAAATAACTACTGACCAATGAATGATATCAGATGTTTTGAAAATACTGAGTTTTAACATCTGAACCTGGACTCCAGACGTTGGTGTTTGGTACCCAAAGTGAGATATGTTGCTTTTACTGTTGGAGGTATGTTGTAACTGAGGGGTCTCAAAGGATCTTCCTAAACCCTCCTCATGTAGGATGCCAACTGTCTTGGCCGAGTCCTGAGATCAAGGGTTCATGTGCAGCCTTTTGTTGTTGTCAGGGAGAAGAAGGAAAAAGAACAAAGGACTCAGTCCTGGAATCTGTTGTCTGTGGTCTGAGGTAGGATCTTCAATGGATTTTCTGGCTTCCTCTTGGGAACTGGAAACAGTAATTGCAGCTTCTTTGTACTGTGGTATTTCTCAATTTCTTCTTTGTTGTGTTGGACTGACAGATGAGAAGGAAATTTTGACATAGCAATGTGCCATACATATTCATCAAATACTGAAAACTGGTGACATATCAATGCTCTTCTGGAGCATTATTCTACAAGGCATAAGAGTGAAATTCTATTAGGACCTCTAAAAACAATTCAGAGGTAGCTGTGACTCTGCAACACACGCACCTGTGGCTCTCCACTAATTCTTATTGCAAGAAAAAAAAGCCACACATGTAATTCTGCCCAAAAGGGTGATGCAGCTTAAATTGAGGTAGCCTGGAGAAAATTAGGCTCATGGGGAGGCCTTTTCACTCTCAGCACCTCCCCAACGGGAGGATGTAGCCAGACAGGGGTTTCTTTTCTCACAACTAACAAGTGACAGGACAAGAGGAAACAGCCTCAAGTTGCCTTGGGGGAGGTTTAGATTGGGTAATAGGGAAAATTTCTTCACTGAAAGTGTTGTCCAGCTCTGGCACAGGCTGCCCAGGGCGATGGCAGAGTCACCATCCCTGAAGGGATTTAATAGATGTGTAGATGTGACACTTGGGTTACTGGTGAATAAGGTGGTACTGGGTTAATGGTTGGACTTGATGACCTTAGAGGGCTTTTTTTTTGCAGGGGATCCAGCAGAGAGAAGAGCAACATTATACTAAGCAACTGCATACGACTGCCGGAGATGACATGAGGCCACCTCTCCTGTGTAGCCCACACTCCATGTCTGAGCACTGAGTCCATGGATGGACCTATTTATCCCGAATGCACTGCCTGCTTTCCAGTTATTCCAGTAGAGCAGTCAGCACTGGCTGAAAGGCCTGGTCATGTATCTCAGATGTCATGTATCTCAGTCACCTTGGGACTCCAGAAGGTTCCTTGTCCTTGTTGTGACCCCTAAACAGGCTTGGAGCTCTTTGTGTCTATGTGGTGACTCCCCTCAGGAAGCCTTCGCTGCTTACTTAAAAGCTCTTAAAAATGAAGTGTCAGTGTACTAAACAGGAGGCTTCTCATGAGGAGGGTGGAGGACGAAGGCTGTTTGGAGCACAGGCGTCGACTACACAGGTCTTTCGTTGCCATCCGTGTGTGACACAGTTTCTGTATTCCTTAAGTGGTTAACCTTTGTAAATATTGTTTTAAACTTCTAGTTAATGCCATGGTAGAGGCACTTGTGACTTTTGGGTGTTCCTCACAGTGGTGTGTTCAGAGCCACTGGAACGAGTCAGGCACATGAGTGCAATCCTCACTACACAGCACCTGTTCAAACTCATCTGTGACATGAGCCTGTCACTAAATGCACATTCCATGAAGGGAGGATTTTGTGCTGAGGTTTTGTGCTCTCACCGCTTCTTCAGTTCATGGAAAAGCCAGGATCAAAGAGCTCAGTATAACAAGCAGTGTTGCATGGAGACAAGATCAGCAGATGTTCTTATTGAAGTTAGAAGAACTTATGCCCCATCTTTTATGTTAGGAGGAATAATGGCACTGTCATTTATGTCTTAAATCTGCATATTTTGCAACACAATATGTTCGATGGGCTCTTTGATAAAATATAGCTTCATGTTAAAAATAAAAAGTAAAGGATATTCACTTGCTCAACTTAAATATTTAACATTTTGGAAAGTCCTAACCATGCTATTAAGTGTCACATTCAACTACTTGATTTGGTCTGTTTTGCTCTGTTCCTTGTTTTGATCTAATTCTTGCATTGCTCTTTCCATCTATTTTGTTTTCATTATAAAGGTACCTGAGGGGTTATAGCAGGAAATAGCACAAGATGTGAAAAAGGTTTTCAAAAAACCCAATCTACTCTTTGAACTCTTGCAATCCCTGTGGCCACACAGGAGCATTTGGAAATTAATTGGGTCATTCATTTGGGCTTATGGCAGGCTGAAAGCCATTGTTTTCTGGCAAAGAAAAGCAGATAAATAATTAAGTACAAACTTTGGAATTATGCAGTAATTTTAAAACAACTATTCATCATTGGTCAGATTTGGTGTGGGAAAGATGACAGGCTGCCTGTCTGAAAAATAAACGTCACCTTCGTAGAGTGGCATGGAGAGATAATGCTTGATGTAAATCATAGAATTGTAAAATAACTGTTTTTGCTGTCTAAGCTGCCCTTCAGGGAGGCCTGAACACAATTCCCTGGGCACAGCTGGCTCCTGGGCTGGGGAGCAGCAATCACACCTCATAAATCCATACAGCAATGAAGACACTGCCCATTAACTTCTGTGCAGCACCATTAAGCTTGTTTATTTAAGGAACCTGAGAGGTAATGTGGTGGCATATTATTATGCCTATTAAAATCTGTAGGAATTAAAAAACATGGAACATTTTTTCTGTCTAAGCTTGTCATGCATGTTAGAATGATGTGTTGTACCAGTGTCACACTGCAGGGCAAAGAAAGATAAATGGAGCCCAGCCCCTCCTGAGGAGGGCGGCACACACCCTCCCACTGCTCGCTCCCTGCCCTTGCCTGGCTCCCTGACCTGCAAGGTGAGTTTGCCAAGAGCATCCATCATTCTGACATAAAGAGATGCTAGTTTACACCTTTGTGATTAGTTTGTATTAACTCAATGACTGAGTATCATAGAATCAGTCATTAAGGTTGGAAAAGACCTTTAACATCAAGTCCAACCATTAACTTGAGATCAACTGATATTTAGGAAGAAGTTCTTTACCATAAAGAAAACCTGGCGCAGGTTTTCCAGAGAAGCTGTGGCTGCTCCTGGATCCCTGGCAGTGTCCAAGGCCAGACTGGATGGAGCTTGGAGCAGCCTGGGACAGCGGGAAGTGTCCCTGCCCATGGCAGGGGGTGGAATGAGATGACCATGAATCCTTCTAGGATTCTAGGATTCTTTGATACCTGGACCACTGTATCTATAGTCTCTATAAACAAATTATTACAACAGAACACAGAGGACCTAACAGAGAATATATTGTAAAGTTTGGTTTCTAAATGGTCATTATTGCTCTTTCAAAGGAAAAACAATTACTACATAACACTACATTAGGGCCCATAGCACATATGCAAGGATAAGAGCATGCCCTGGGTGCAAGTGAAAGTAGCTCTCAATAGGTATCTGACCTGACTTCAATCCAGTCATAAATTATATTAAAAAACTGAGTTAATAGAAAACTGGAGGCCAGTACAGAGGTTTCCATGGTCTCCTGCAAGCATTTATTTTAAACAAATAAAAAATTTCTCAGTATCTGAGAACCTGAAAGTCAAGCTGGTTGAACAGGACTGAACTTCCTCACTCGAAACTAACAAACATAGAAGGAAAATAAGGGCTGTTATTAAGTGAAAATGGTTCTTTAAAACTAACACTAGCTATTAACTGGGACAAGCTGTCCTGCTCTGTGTCAGTGAGTGACTGTTCCTGCCAGAAATGAGGCGAGTCAAAGACAGACTTGTGCTAATCTGCTTGTCAAGTGGAAATGCCCATCTGTGCTTTGGGGTGGCATGTGTCTCACTCAGTGCCGTGCATGGAGAGAGAACTTCACCCAGGGGATGAGAATCTTGGCTTTCATTCCTGCAAGGAGCAGTTGTCCAAGTCAAAGGCCTGATTAAGGTCACAGTCTGAGGTAGCACCTTCACTGCCTGTTAGTTGAAACATGCTATAATTTCCAATGCTATCTGCATACCAGTCAGATCTGAAGGGTGAAGCTGCTTCTAGCTTGCTCTGATGATGGTTGATGATCCAACATTCAGGAAAACTGTAACTATTCATCTTTTTCCTTTGGTAACAAAGCCATGCCCTTTGGTAACAAAGCACACTGATGTAGTAAGCTGTGTGGGTAGAGCAACATCCTTGTGTCTGTGTGTCTGCTGGCTTGCACAGGCTGAAACAGGTGAGTAGGAAAATCAATAACAGGCTTCTGTCTTGGGTAAACTGAGGAAAGTAGAGGCAACCACATAAAATAGCTCATGACAGGATGGAGAAGGTTGGAGGTGACCACAGTGGGTCACCTGGTGCTCCTGCTCAATCAGAGTCATTCTAGAGCACAGGATTGTGTCCACAGACAGCTCTGGAGTATCCCCAGTGAGGGAGACTCTGCACCCTCTCTGTGCAGCCTGTTCCAGTTTGAGGTCCCCTGCCCAGGACAGGTGTTCTGCCTTATGGAAAGGTAGCTTTTAGGTGACTGTTCCCAGTACTGGGGGCTTTGGATAGATGGCAGAAACAAAGAGTATGCCAGTCTGTACTTTGGGTGTCATTTCAGTCCACCCCATATGCCTGCTGAGCATTCCTCACCAATCAGGCATGAGCTTGGAACAGGGGGCTGGCTTGGAACTGCTTGAGCATAGGGCATGGCAGAACTGGGCACTGGATCCCTCCATGGCTGTGTGTCCATTGTGGTCATTGACACTCGGGAAGGCTGGAATGACAGCTCCTGATGGCTGAGGAAGAGTTCTCTGTCTACTGGGTGGCATCCCTCTGCTGGGATGGGCCATCGTTTGCTACCATGGAGTGCTGGATCAGACTGGGGCCAGTCCCCGAGCTACCCATGCTGTGCCATGCTGCTTTGCAGGTGTGGCACTGCCCAAGTGGGGTGTGGACCCCGGTCCCATGGTGCCCCATGCTGTCACACCTCTGCCCAGCTCACTCACCTGGGGACATGGAGCAGGCAGAGGGCAGCATGGAAAAGGTCAAACAGCTATCTGGGAAGAAGCATTTTCTTTCCATTTTAGAATATTAAAAATCATCATATAACAGACTCAGAGCACTCGATAGTGGATCACGATTAAGTTTGTGACATGCAAATTATTGCTAAGTTTTTGGTAGACAGATGGACACAGGAAAAGCCCTGGGCACCATGTGGCACTGGACAGCACAAAAACTCAGCTGTGAGAACAGGTCTTGTTTCATCTGTGGAGCCCTGGGAAGGGGTCAAGGGACACTAGTGCAGCATGGCAGTGCTCGTGTATTTTCCTGAGGCAGGGGTGGGATGTTCCCTACACCTGAGGGTGTACAGATTGCCTCTTTCTTCTGGCAAGGCCTGGCAGACAGGGAAATCCAGTCTCCATTTTCCTCCCACATTTTTCTTGATTGCAGGTTTTGGAGTTGGTATTTGGTCAGCTCTAGAATATTCCCCTTTTATCCTGTCCACCTGCAGAATGAAATGCTGCCAGCTACATTTAGTCCTCTCATTACCCTGAAACTTATTCTTTTTCTACATGGTGGTGGGAATTCCTGTTGCACTGAAGGGAGTTTTAGGTCACTTTATGTAATAAGTAGGAGAAGGTGTCAGAGATCTTCACCTTCCCTTCTTTTCTCCCGGAAACTGCAGACTGCTCTCTGTGTAGCAAATCTCCATGTGAGGAGAGGTGCAGAGCCCAGCATACAGGACTAATATTCTGGAATTCAGGTTTCTGTACAGTACACAAATGCGTGTTTCATGCCACAATTGCAAGTCCTAGAAATATCACTGATATTTGAACACTTCAAAAAGCAAACCACTGAAAGATCAAATGCATCCACGAGGCTGAATTATTAGAGAAGTGTGATTTGTAAAAATAAAACACCAGTGATTCTATTGACAATAAGTAACCAGTTTCTTATTTTTAAAGTTTTTTTTAATCATTCTTAACTGAAAATTAATTAATTAAAAGAAGAACTAATTATGGTGTCTGACAATCAACTTCCTTTCCCTCAGAAATCTCAATAATCTCAATAATTACTTGGTAAACCTTCTCTTTTTATTTTTCTTTATTTACTTAAATTTTAATTACAAAAACATATGGTATATTTGTATGAACCTAATACTTGAGAAAGCAGCTTGGCAGTAGTGGCAACCAGAGTCCTGTTGTGAATTTACAGAGCAGAAATGTCACAGCTGTTACAGGGCACAGCCTTTGGCAAAGCCAGTGTCCCACGTCTCTGACCTCACCTAAGGATAGATTACAGAAGTTTGGGTTGGAAGAAATCTTAAAGCCCGTCTCATTCCTAACCCTGTGATGGGCAGGGACACCTTCCACCATCCCAGGATGCTCCAGGCCCTGTCCAAACTGGCCTTGGACATTTTCAGGGATGGGGCAGCCACAGCTTCTCTTGGAAACCTCTTCCAGGACCTCCCCACCCTCACAGCCAATAATTCCTTCCCCATATCCCATTTACCACTGCCCTCTGGCAGTGGGAAGCCATTCTCTTTTGTCCTGGCCCTCTAGGCTGTTGCCCAAAGTCCCTCTCCAGCTCTCGTGGAGCCATTCTTCTCCAAGTGAACACCCCAGGCTCTTCCAGCCTGTCTCCAGAGCAGATGGGCTCCAGCCCTCCAATTATTCTTGTGGCCTCCTCTGTACCAGCTCCAACAGGTCAATATTCTTCTTGTGCTGAGGCCCCCAGAACTGGAGGCAGTACTCCAGGTGGGTTCTTCAAAGCACAGATGGGTGTTGAGATCAAAGTTTCCCTCTATCTAGGCTAATTTGAAGTGTTGGTCACAGTGAATGATATAGATATCCATAGAGTGATTATTGAACTGCCTGGAATAAAGAAAAAAACACAAAAAAGATAAACCAAGGCCGTGAGGCTTGTCATGTGTTGTGACCTAGCAGGCAGTATATGGGTGGGCTGTGTGGTGTTTGCCATGGCCACACGTGAGTCAGTCCCTGGTCACAGTTTGCATTTGAGGATTGCTGAAAGATGCTGTGTGCAAAGAGCATCCAGTTCCCTTCAAGTCACCTTCCCTTTGCTTGCAGATTTGATAATCGGCTGCTTGGCACAGCCACCTCCTGGATCCAGAAATCATCAGATGGAGTTGAGGCCCATGCCCTGCACCCATACCACACTTGCGCGGGCGCTGAGCGCTCGGGGAGATGCTCTGGGGGAGATGTCTGGGAGTGATGCATTCGGGGGACGCTCTGGGAGGGATGCTGTGGAGGGCAGGCTCTTGGTGGATGCTCTCGGCGGGATGCTCTCGGGCCCGTGGGGGCACCTGCTAAGGGGCGGACGTTGCCGGACGCGGAACGAGGCGGCGGCGGGGCACGGGACCCTCCCATTGTCCGCGGCGGGCCGGGCGGGGCCGGGGAAACGGGGGCCGAGGTCGAAGGGCGGCCGCCCACCTCACTGGCGGCCGCCGAGCGCCGGTGCCTAAATGGGCGATGCCCGGGAGCCCTACCATTGACGAAAAAAGCGGCGGCGGACGGGTGCGCGGCGGGGCTGCCGCAGGGTGCCCGCGGGCAGGGGCGCGGAGCCGCCAGGCGCGGAGCGGGAGGCGCGGCAGGGCCGGCGCTGCGGCGGGGGCGGGCTGCGGCGCAGGGGCGGGCCGAGCCGAGCCGAGCCGAGCCGCGGAGCCCCGCACCGGCAACGGCTCCCCCGGCCCCGCCGCGCACCCGGGCAGGCGCACGCTCGGCGGAGCCGCCCCTCCTCCGCCGCCCGCCTTCCCCCGCGCATGGCGCTGAGCGCGGCTGCCCCCGGCTCCGCACGTAAGTAACGGCCCCGCCGCGCCTTTGTGCGCGGGCCCGCCGCAGGTGAGGGGCTGCACCGGTCGTCTGGCGCTCTCGGCCGCGCCCCTGCCGGGGACCGGGGGGAACACGGTCAGAGCGGCCGCGGCCCGGCCCGGGGGCCCGGCTCGTCGGAGCCCCGGGGCCGGGGGAGGTGCCCGGGGCCCGGGCCGGGCCGTGGCGGCGCCTCAGGGCTGCGCTCTGCCCCGCGCAGGTGGCAGCGCGGGCGCGGCTCGCGGTGACTCCCCCGGGCCGGGGCAGCGGCGGGTGCTGAGCCCTCGGCCCGGATGGAAAGTGGGGGTGATGTCAGAGCGGCACTTCGGCGGGGCGGCAGAGGCGGCGGCCGTGGCGGGGTTCCAGCGGCTGCCGAGCCCGGCGCTCCCCCGGCCGCGGAGACCGGCGTGAACATGGACGGGCCCGGCGGCGGGGGGAGCGGGGCAGCCTCAGACAAGGACGCTGCTGCAGCACCGGCAGCCCCTGGGGCCCCCACCCCGCCGCCCCGCGGCCCCGGCTCCAGGGATCCCAAGCTGGTCCATCAGCGGTTCCTGCGGAGGAGCGTGGTGGACTCGGATCAGGAGGAGCCCGCCTTCGACCTGCCCGAGGCGGAGCACCAGCGAAGAATCATCCTGCTCCCCAAAACCAGGAGGATAATCGCGGAGCGGGCGAAGGCGGGGCAGGGGGCGGCGGAGGTGGCGGGCCAGGAGGCCGAATGCTCCGGGGAGCCGCGGCCAACGCCGGTCGCGGGCAGCACCGCGGGCGCCGAGGAGCAGAAGGAGCCAGGCAAGGATGCGGAGCGGAGAGAGGCGCAGGATGCTGCCAAGGACCAGGGCAAGGCTAAGAAAGAGGAGCCCGAGGAGGAGGCTGATATGAAAGCAGTTGCCACCTCGCCGGATGGCAGGTTCCTAAAGTTTGATATTGAACTCGGGCGGGGATCCTTCAAAACGGTCTACAAGGGTCTGGACACGGAGACGTGGGTGGAAGTCGCGTGGTGTGAACTGCAGGTAAGCCTAGCTGATCATCCTGTGCTTTTTTTTTTTTTTTTTTTTTTTTTTTTTTTTTTGCCTTATAAGCCGGGAACTAAAGGCACCGTGCTGGTGTCGTTCAGAGCAGCTCAGCCCTGAGCAGCCTTTATGGTCACCATCGCTTAGAATCCAGTGTCTAACTATAGCGCAATATCCCCATTGGCTCCGGATCCACCACCTTATGTACACTCCTCCCACGCTTAACCCCCTCGGCCCGGCGCCGCCGCTGCCGCCGCGGGGGCCGCGCAGGACCCGCTTGGTGCAGCGAAGGTCACGAGTGGGCTCCTCCGACGTGGGAAAGGGCGGGGCGGGGATGCTCGGCCCAGCCCCAGCCTCTTCTCGGGGCAGCAGCTCCCGGTTAAAATGGCACCGACACTCAGTGATTTGAGTGCGTTTGCAGGAGAAAAATTTCCTTTTGTGTTATGGCTTCATAAAGGCTGAGGAGCTGCTCCCCCTGACCTTCCCTCTCCCCTGCCATGAAATTGTCCCTGTCCTGGTGAATCCAACCTCCTAATGTGCGCCGGTGCTTGCCCTTGTTTAGGTGCCATATTTGCAGTACTTTGGTTAGGTCAAAGACTTATCTGTCCAAATACTTTTCAAATTTTACATTATAATTCTAGAGCTTCACAATGAAGTAGTATCATCCAGTAATATCTAAAGAGAAGGAAGGTTTAGGTGCTTTTGCCGTTACCCTGTCCTTGGTGGGTTTTGTAGCCTTTGGTAAAAATCGCAGTAGTATACATGCCTAATTTTTTTTTTCTTATAGTGAAGCTTATAGTGCCTGTTAACCTCATTTTTGTTGGCATCCATTGGAATGAGACCTATCTAAGAGAAAAACCTAATACAGAATTAATATTGTTTTATTTTCAGCCTGAGTTACTTTGCAACTTCAGTGATAGGAGGTTTAACTCTTCGTTATGGTTTGGGATCTTTAAATTTCCATTGGATGGCTGAGCTTTATGGCTTACAAGAGTATTTGAAACTGACATGGAAATAATGTATTATTGTAGGTCTGAGCTCTTGGTTTGTTGTTTATATTTTAATGTTGGCCCAATCTGTTTGTAAATTACTCCTGGCTGCCTGGGATAGCTGGGGATGGATGTAAAGCCACATCTTTATTCTCTGATGATTTCATTACACAACATAATCATAATTCACTGCAGCAGTGCTCTCTTAATATGGATTATGGGGAACACTTCTCAGTCTTCATAGTCGTGCATTCCCCAGCTTTTATCAGACGGGGCTGCGGCATGGGAGACACAGCAGCCAGGAAAGGTATGGAGGGCTAGTGGTGAGGGGCTGAACCCCTCTCTCCTGCAGCCCAGGGGTCCTGGTGGGATTGTGGGGAAAGGGGGGGTCTGAGGGATTGTCAGGGGGATTTAAAAGAGCTGCTGGAGGGAAGCCTAGGGGCAGGCCTAGGCTTTTGTCTGGCTTTGCTGGGAACTGAATCCAGAGTGTGTAAGGCTTCTACTTCAGCAGCCTGAAATCCACGAGGGATGGTGGCTGGGGTGCTGCTGGAGGGCAGGCTGGAAGAGGCTGATGCTGCTCCTGTCAGTCCATGCAGCCCAGGCCAGCCCCATCACTGCAGAGCCATAGCACAGACCCAGAGTTCAGCATGGTGCCTGGTTTTCTCAGAGGGCTCTAGCAGGAGGATTGACAGAAATGGATTTTCCACGTACTTTCTGTAATGGAGCAGCTTTAACAACCAAAGCCTGCCAAATGTATAGGTGAACACTGCTTAGAAGTGCTAGTCTGGATCATGTACACCTAAGGAAGAGACTGGGAAGGGAAAACTGCAGTGTGAAAACTTCCTTATCTGGTGAATGGCCTTCATATTCTTAATTACACTTGTTTAGAAATTCTTGGACTGACTTTGTGGGAAGAAATCTGTATGATGCTCAAATTCCCATTAGTTTTCACTCTATGTACTTCAGCCCAAATAAGATCTTACTGCTAGATATTTTCAGTTTGATACAGGATTTGCTTTAGGCTTCTAATTGTGGAAAGAAAACTATTGTTTGGCTGCTTTAGAGAAATTGGTATGAATCCTTTGGAGGAAGGGGTTACTGGGTCTCCTTAAACTCTACTGTGTGCGGTTTTGAGTGATGCTGAAGGTAATGTGAGATGGTATGTGACTTTGGAAGCCAATACTTGGGTCTGTGTTGGGAACTCCTCATTGAATGACAAAAGCCTTTAACGACTACAGGATTAAAGCCTGTGCCTCTGGACTGGATTTGCATGGAGGAGGCCAGGGGGAAGGTGTGAATGGCTGTGTTGTCTCTTTGACTTGTAGAATACTCTCTGTTCAGCTGGGGAATTTTAGCGAAAACATTCAGAGCGTGCTGTCAAGTAAATCACTTTATTCATGGCTGTTGGGGTGGGGTTTTTTTTGTGGTTTTTTTTTTCCTTTAATTTTTTTATTGTGAGCTGTGTCAGATCTGCCCCATTTGTGTTTCTCTGCACAGATTGGAAGTTCCCTATAGGTAGCAGGACAGTGAGTGGAAGCCATCATATCACTATGCTGTTGGAGACAAAATGCCTTCCTCTGCAGCCTCATAACATCAGAACCCAGGCCAGAGCCTTTTTGTGAAAAAAATGCTGCAATCTGTAGTATTTTTTTTTGTGGAGATTCACTTGTGCTTGTTCCACTTAGGGTGGGGTAATTAAAGTGGACAGCATTGAGGTTCCATGCAGGCATTAATCCTGTCCTGGCTCAGCGGTTTTTCAGCCCACTTGCGCTGGTGCCTGTGTGTCTTTGTCCATCTGTACAAAGGCTCGCGAGCCATTCTTGTTCAGTGGCTTTCTTTCATTGAAAAGACGGCTTTAGGGTTTAGAACTGAAGTCATCGCTCTGATTAGGGCGGGACCCAAGCGCTAACCAAATGATCTGGGCTTTAGACCTGTCTGAAGAGGTGAAAGCTGTAGTTAAATTCTAGCTAGAAAATAAGGCTATTGTTCCTTCATGAAGCTGAAGTGCTGGAGCAGGATTAGTGTGCCCTTGCAGTTTTGGAAGGGCTTGCATTCCAAGGTTTTCAGCAGTTATAATTAATATTAATTGATGGTGTACAGTCGCTGTGTGGTGAGGCTTTGGCTTAACAGTATTGCAGTGTTGCACTCCTGAGTAAAGTGTTGGGTCATGAATAAGGAATACAGGCTTTGCCACTCCCCTGCTTGCAAGCCAAATATTTTGTTTAGTTAGATGAATGGTTTCAAAATCCCATCGTGTTTCCCTTTGGGAATATATAGGGACTCTTGATAGAGTCAGACCTGGTATTGTGAAATGCAGAGGCCTCATTGTACTTTATGGTTCTTGCTTGGACTGTGAATACCACCATTGTTTTGTGGGTTTTTTTGTTTTTTTGTTTTTTTGTTTGTTTTTTTTTTTTTGTTGAGAAATGGGGAAAGCTTAGGTTGTCTTATCCTGCTGTTGCAGGAAGGTGTGAGATGCCTGGTGATCATCACAGTCTTATGCCCCTGTATCAAAATTCCAGGGTTTTTTTTTCCTGAAAAGGGTAGTAACTCCAGTAGTGTGGTAATTTGGCTTTTGTTAGTGTCCTTGCTGGCTGGCAGCATTAATCTGATGTCGAAATAGTACCAGGTTACTATCTATGCTGGTACTTTATTGGCCAGATAGACTTTGTAGTGTAAATGAATGGAATAATTTAGAAAATCTGGGAGAAGAAATGAGACTATACTTGAAAGCTTGAGTCTGGTATTGCTGTCTGCTCACACTAAGGTAACTTCAAGACCAATTTTTTCTGTTTCCAGTTAATTCTTGTGAATGTGACTTCTATTTCAATTGAAACAATTGGCTTAGCTGTGTTCTACAGTGTTAGTATGAAAATGTGTGCCTGTATCACTGGTGTTTGTTAGCAGAGCTGTTGCCCTGGCATGGAGAAGCAGGGCAGGGATATGGTAGTGAACTATTAATAGACTGCTTCTCAAATTCAGTAAATGAAATAGAGCTGGGTCAGGCTTCACATTCTGCTTGTGAATCACACAAGACTCCTTTCTTTTGCTTTGAGCACATTGTGCCTCAAGGTTGGTTGTGTGCTCTTAATTCTGGTGAAGCTCTTCATGCTAGATGTGTGGGTCCAGCTGCCATAAGAAGAAACGACTTCAAATCAGAGCTGGGTGTAAAGGATATTTCTGGTCCCTTTGGTCATCTCATATCCACAGCTGATGGGAGGTGGTAAAAGTTGATGTTGCAAGCTGTCACTGTGGTGATCCTTGCAATTGATACGCAGTCTGACATGCGTGAAGTTTACACTGGTGATGTTTTGTGGCTAGGGTGTAAGAGTTTGGAGGTTTAAGAGTTTGGAGGCAATGGTAATGATGTGCTAAAAGATGCTGGCTACTGGAGTTAATGCATTTTGGTAGTCTGAACGATTAGAGATGCTGCAGAGGTTTGAAAGTGTGTCTCCTGGAAGGTAGGAGATGCACTGTAAGGGTTAGGTGTGAAAGCTTTGTTGAGGAGGGAGGCTTCTGCCTCAGGAGCCTACTGCAGTGGTGCATGTGGGTTCAGTGAGAATTAGAAGTTTGGTTTTTAGATTTGCCACAATGTAGCTGTTGACGGCCAGCAGCAGGACACTGTGTGTGCATTAAGCTCTGGACTGGGTCTGCTGGCCAGAAGACATAAATATGAGCTAAGTGCTGATGCCTCGGCAGGCCATAGGTGTAAGGCAAGGGCAGCCAAAGGTGTGTCACACAAGGTGTGTGACACTTGGCATTCCTACTGGAAGAGATATCTTAGTTGTGCTGCAACAGGAGGGGCTTGCAGATAGCAGCTGGAGAATATCCAGGATGGTCATGTGGAAGCGGAACTGTTTTGCTTCATGTTTAAGTGTATATATATGAAGTTATGTTTGGAAATGTATCTTTTCCCTCAAGTGACACTTGTGGACAGTATGGGTGCTATCCCAGTGTTGATTTTGATGTGCCTGAAACTGAGGTTGGCCAAGAAGGGCAGCAGAGGATTTTCTTTGTGGTGTTGGTAAGTCCAGTGGAAACAGCCTTCAGTCCAGTTCTTTGCTATTCCTGTGTAGCACTGAAAGGAGGGAGCAGCCTCCTGATCATGCTGCCCTCCTGCCTCCTGGGAAGCAGAGGTCAGCCATCCTGCAGGAAAGGTCACAGCCACCTTCTCCAGCACTGCCTGGCTGCAGCTGCTTCTGCCTGGGCTCTGCACCAGTACAAGAGTACTTGTACATTCTTCTAAACCCAGCTTCTACATAAACCACAAAATAGAGCCCCTTTTATGTGTGACTGGTCCCTTGCTCTGGAACGGACTGATCTTCAAACCATAAGCAACTTCCTCTATCCCTGATTAAAAATTTCATCATCCTCCATCAGGTCCATATCTCATTCTGGCATTATGCTTATCCCAAACAGTGTTGGGGATTGTGCCTGTTGGGAATTTTGTCCATTCAGACTTAGCTACATAGCTTCTGAGAGGTTCTTTTCACATGCAAATGCCCATGTCCTGTAAAAGACACTGGGGGTCTGGGATATGGAGTGGATCAGAAGTCCTGCTTGTGCTCCCCTGTCCCCTGCCATCTCCTGTGTTGTGACTACAAGTTGTGACATGTCACTGAACACCTCTAAGCCTTAGGAGGCATCTTATTTCCCAGCTGGTTGTCTGTAACAATTGGTGAACCTTGATTGAGTTTCAAATCAGATGGTAAAAAATGTGCACTGAAAACTTTCTGGAGTGACTCTTCCATGATGTTCAGATAGTGGGGGAGTGGTGATGTCTCTTCTCGCTCCCTTAAAGAAATATAAGTAAAACTCACCTGTGCTCATCTTGAATTGTATTTTATGGGACATGCTCCATCTTGGTATTGAATGGTCTTACTTGTGCTTTGAGTTCATCATAATCCCCAAAATGCTTTAAAAAAAAATTACACCCACTGGAAAATTATTTACTGTATAGTGTTAGTACAGTAATACAGCTGTGTGATACAGTGGTTAAATGTGCAGTGGGAATAATGGGCAAAATGAAAGACCATGTTCTGGGAATGTTCATCTTGTTTAAACTGTCAAGGAAGGAGTAACTGAAGACCTAATACCATCTGTTCTTCAGCTTGCTGCAGAGGGCTGTAAACCACTTATTCATGAACTCTGAGGAAAACCAAGGGGAGAAGGCAGGGCCAGGTAACACTGTGGGGGATTCTCATTTGGCCGTGTTATGTGAATTCCATCTGATCCTCATTCTTGACCTTCTTAAAGGAAAATTAAATGTTCTTAGAATGGTATTTGATCCTGTGATGTATCTCAGCACCACCTTACTAAAGTTAATTTGAGTTTTAGTTATTGGTTAATGTTTTTGTAAAAAAAATGAAAACCTAGAAGAAAAAAAGAAACTGAGCAATTTTTTGTTACACACCAGCCCTGTTTTGTAATGCTTTTGTGTGGGGGGAGGCTGTACAGTAGCTAGTTGCTAAAGCTATTAATAATATTAATATTAATATATATAATATTAATATATTCTATATATTAATATATTAATATTAATATATAAATATTAATATATTTTTCAGATTCTGGAAGTCCTGATACAGTTAATCTCTCTATATTTTAAAGGCCTTTTGTTTCCTCAAAATTCAGAGAATTTGAATATAAACCTGTATGGATGATGGCTGCCTTATTGTTTGTTTGGGGATTTTTTTGTTTATTTATGTAGTTTTGGGGAACTGTCAAGTATTTTCCATTAACTTTTTTGCAAAGCATGAGCCTCTAAACTGTGGTTCAGAACTGAGCATGGTAATGTTATGTTCTGTATTCCTAAATTAACAGGGCTTGACCAAAGGCAGTGTCAGTGCATCTCACATGCTTAAACTGCCTAAAATCCAGTCAGACTAAACAGATGGAGAAAGGGTTTTTTTTCTTTAGCTGAATGATAAAATTTGTTCTGTATTCTATAAAATAAGGCTTTATTAAAAAGAAGAGATGACAGTTGGTCACCTCATGTATTGAGAACTGAGTATTGATTTTACAGAAGCAGGATTTGATTTTAGCCACACAAATACTGTCTGGACCAGGCACTGCCTCTATCTGCTTCCGAAATGGATGTTCCTTTCTCTCACTAGCGCATGCTCAAAGGATTAAAGTTGTGGTGTTTATTCCATGTTTTCATACAATAAGCAGCTTTTTCACGTTGCCTTTCCTGATGCTGGACTGTTTCAGTTAGAGGAGCATTTCAGGTGCCGCATTGTGCTGGCCTGAGCTGGTGCAGCTTGACTGGCCTGGTGCCACTTGTGCTGCCCTGCAGCTGGTGCTTGACTGAGCAGAATCAATCTTGCTGTTCAAACAGAATGCTTTGGAACATGAGGGGGGGAAATCACAAAATTTCCAGTGGATGTAGCTCTTTGCTGCTGGCCTGTGCAGCGCTGTGCTAAAACACTGGAATCAGTTTTACAAGAGCCAGATATTATCAAAATAGGCTTGTTTTTTTCCAGGCTTTGCTGATTAATTAAGGAAAACAGGCATGGTTGTTTGCATCTGAACTTGTTTTGTTTCTCTTTCATATCAGTGTGTGTTTGGAGACTTGTAGATAATAAAGGAAGTGTTACACTAATTAAATAGACTTGCTTTTATCTCAATTATAACACTTCTATTCCTAAGAAGGGCAGAATCTTCTGTTTTCAAAGCATGAAATTGCAGGAGCTGTGCCTCTCACTCTTTCCTTAGCTGCCAGGGTAGTAGTTTGAGGCGGTTTGGTAAAGGCTTCAATGAGCCTTGCACATGTGAGGGGAGCTGGGAATGAATCTCCCCTCATGGTAGAAGTTCTTTAGTCTAAGTTTGGCCATTGTAGGAGGGGAGATGGGCAGTACCTCTTCCAGGTGTCATGTCAGAGGAAAGTACATGCCATCACTCAGCTCTGTCTCCATGTGATGGGTGTGCAGTTTGAGGAATGGCTGAAGAGTTAATTTCTGGGTCCCAGCTGTGCTCACACATGGGGGGTCGCATTTCAAGGCTGAAGCCATTTGGGGCGTGTGCTGGAGGCTGGAGCTGTTGCAGGCACCTTACCTTGAGGAAAGGCACAGAGCCCTCAGTGTGCTGGCAGCTGAGGACTGGCTGTCAGAGCCCCAGGTGCCTTCAGCAGAGTTCATTTGGACCCAGGTCAATTTTATGCCTTATTTTTACAGTCTCACATTAAATTAGGCCGACTGGATAGATTCCCACGTGATACAAGATACTGCTGTGGAGGCACCCTGTGGCTTCCTCTAGGCTATAGACAGCTCTGAATCCCTCTCTGAGCAAGAGGATTAAGCCTTCTTTTCAAAGTACAGAAAGAAGAAACTTGTAGCAAATAACTGGTTGGGAGAGGGAAGTGAAATGTCTTCTTAACTTGCTGGAATAAATGATAATTTTTATGTTTAAGACTTGACAGCTTGAACTTCTGTCCTCACTCATGAGTACTCTGCCAGAACGCATTCTCCTGCCATGCAGTAGGTACACAACATCCCTACAGGGGCTGCTAACATGGAAGGCTTTGATGAGAGGCTGACATCCCTGACCACGAGAAACATTTAGTGATTAAGAAGTGTGTGATTAAAATGTGTATCTGTTCACTTGGATGAATCTATAATGACGAGTTTTTAACCAGTAAAGCTATAAAACTATTAGAAAGAGCAATTCTTTCTCTAAGTAACACTAAAACATTAAATACAGCTTCATTTACTGAAGTGTGGATGTATTTTTTTTAGTGTATTTAAACCATGTTTTTTGTTTGAGGGAAGGAGATAAGCTCAGGCTTATGCACCTGTGGGCTTCGAAGAACGTTTGCTGCGTGGCTGTGTTTTGAGGCTTTTCAGTGGGAAATGAGACACTTGGTATAAGGAAGCCTGGGTATTCAAAAGTAACTGCCACAAGGAGGGGACTGGGGATTTGATTTTAGCCACACAAGTACTATCCAGACTTTTTCTTCCTTTTATTTATGATGTTGCTGAATAACAACCCCATTTATAACTAACACTGCTGGGGTTCTAGCCATGTTGGGAGGGAATCTCTTAGCATGGAGCTGCTGGTGGAGAGTACCTGGAATGGGAAGGTCTGTGCCTAGGGCAGTTGGCTTTGTCCAAGCAGGACACCACAAAAAAATACACACTTTACAAACTTGGGCCCTGAAAATTAAATCCTGTGTTGTTGCTGAACCCCACATTCTCTGGGTGTGATGGGTGTGACTGATGCTGGTCAGGCCTTGTTACAGGTTAGCGAATGGTTACAGGGTGCTTCATCAGCCCCTTCCTGCCTGCTTTTGACATTTTTAGAATTCTGTGGAATGGTTTGGGTTATAAAGAAACTCAAAGACCATCTCATTTCAGTCCTCTGCCATGGGCTTGGACCATTTGCACTGCACCAAGTTGTCCCAAGCTCCATCCATCCTGGCCTTGAACATGTCCAAGGATGGGGCATCCACCACTTCTCTGAGCAACCTGTGTCAGTGCCTCATCACCCTCGACTGCCTTGTTAGGAAGGCTTTATTAGTAAAATGGATGCTACCTCACAAAACCTTTCCAGTAGGCTTTTAATAAGCAGTTTAAATTACTTTTTTCCTTCTCATTCCTTCTCTTTTCTGTCTTCTGCCACCCCTTTAAAAGTTAGAAGGACGCGGTTCTGCTCTTAACACCTTCTACACTGCCACAGCGTATAAACGCTTACCCTTTTTTCACATTCCTTATTTTTTTTTAGAGGGTCATCTTAACAATTGCATGAAATTATCTCCTATGATTAATCTGATGAGATGCCATTTCACCAGTTGTGCAGGGTGTTTCCTTGGGCACTGCCTTGTGCAGCCTTGGACTATCAGTCAGTAACAGCTGGGACAGCATCTGGTGGTGTCTCTGAACATCCTGATGAACCTAGCAGAGAAATCAGAATTTGCAGAGAAACAAAGGAAAATAGGGTGGCACCTAGTGAGACAAGGTACAAAGTCAATTTATCTTTATACAAAGGCTCTTGTGCAATAATTGTTTCTGATTCTTAGCAGTGACTGATAGTTATCTTTCTGCCTGGCTTGTTGATGCTTTGGTACTGCAGATCTGCTCCTGCAAGTACAGTCCACATGCTGGAAGTGCTTTTTTAAAAATCAAGCTTCCATAAAGCTTATATGTTGTACATTTTTGTAGGCTTTATCCTGTTTGCAGTATCTCTGAGTTTTAGAATTGAAATTGTAATTTATGATTTCTGTTAGAGAAAGGAAAAAAGTCATTAAAACATTTCCACAAAGCTAATTTTTGTGTGCAAAAAGAGATAACAATGTTTTATGAACTGTGACCTTTGTGCCTTGAAAGAGGTATAGGGTATATTTCCTAATGGATTTCTGACTGCAGGGTAACTAATGAAATTTTCTGGCAGTGGAGTCCTTGGTGCCTAATAGGATGTGAACTCCTCATGTGGCTGCTTTGACAGTTTGTTTATTTCTGATAGTGCTCTATCAAGCTTACCAAAAACTGAGAAGTGTTTTGTTTCGATGTGTTGCTACCATGATTTACTCACTAAATGTATTGTGGAACATATTTTCCTTGAAAAGCAAAGGCTGAAAATCAACCTTTGAATGTGTTTTTGACAACCACTAGAAATAACAAGAATGGGTGACTTTTCTTACTCTTAGAATCACACAGTAGTTTCTTTTAGATGTGGCCTGAAAGCCCACCCAGTGCCACCCCTGCCATGGCAGGGACACCTTCCACTGTCCCAGAGTGCTCCAAGCCCCAATGTCTGACCTGGCCTCGGACACTTCCAGGGGCAGCCACAGCTGCTCTGGGCACCCTGTGCCAGGGCCTCCCTGCCCTCCCAGCCAACAATTTGTCCTATAAAAGAATTCTTGCTCTTCATGAGTTTGTTAAGTTGTTGCAAGATAACAAGCTCCCAGTAGTTTTGTATGTATTTTTCTTGGAGGATCCTTCACTAATCTATAATCTGTGACACAGCAAAGTGCTTAATTGTGTGACTGAAAAACATGGATGGACTGGTTTAACTGGAAGACCTTACATATGCTGGAATGTTAATTAGTCTTGGAGGTCTAAGACAGACGAATAATTAGTCATAAAAGCCTGTTCACCTGTTTTTAAGGTGTTCAGTTAAAAAAAAAAAAGTTTAAAAAGAAACACAGTGTTTCTAAGGTGCTCCTGTAGCAAAGTTTTAACCCTCCTGACGCAGGGTTTATACATGTTTCAATAAGCATTCTGTCTAGTCTGTTCTTTAAGGATGTGGCATATTTTGAAATGTGGTAACATTCTCAGAGCAGAAGCTTTTATTCTTAGGTTGCCCAAAATTCCCGTGTAAATTTACCTGCTTTAAAAAATAATTGCATGCACTGGTTGTGCTGGAATGGTGGCAGGTCTTAAGAATCTGGCATGATCAAAGTGAACACACAATGTTTTTTAATTGATGAGAGGCATGAAAAACCGCACTGTAGCTGTGTAGAGTATGCAGCAGTGTGTAAGCCTGGACTGGGGATGTAATCCCCACAGGGGAAATCTCAGTGCGAAATCAGCATGTTTGCAAATACGTGCATTTTTATAACATAGATACAGTTGGTGGTTCCGGGACTTCTCCTTAACCTTAGATATGGAGGTGAAAATACAGGCTCAAATGCTTCCTTTGCTTTTCAGAGACTATTCTGGTAATTTTGCCTTTCTTTATGAAGCTGATTTAAAGAACATTGTAGCTACTCTCTGGCTTCATTTTTTAGTGTTACACCTTGTTTAATAGCTGATGTGGGATAAATCTGTGAGCAACACTACAAGTGGAGGTGAATCCCTAAAGAGATGGCTGTGGGGTGATTTGACTTTATTTAGGTTGCTTTGGTCTCACTGTTGAATTGCTGTTTTCTTCCATACACATGGCAAGCGTTTGCCTGGTCTTTGTTTAAGGGTTGTCCCTAAGAATTATGTGAGCATTACTTTAAAAGATCACACAAACGTGTGCAATAATTACCATAATAAAGTGTTTGAACAGGTGACATAAATACAAGAATCTAAATTTGTCAGTGTCCTCCTAAATTTAAGAACTAGTAAATGAGATTATGGCAGTGAGGATTATTCTTTGTTAAAAGGTGTTTTGAAGCATATGGGCTTTGAAAATTAATTGCAGTACATGGCATTCATAATGGAAGAGGTAATGTGTTTCTGGTAGGTTGAATGATTAAAAAAAACCCAAAAAACCAAATCTTCTTTAGCTTGTGAGTTCTCAGGTGCTTTCTTTTAAAAGTGCCTGGAGTCATTTAGGTGGACTGTGAACTGGTTAGTTGTTCTGTCTAATGCTTTTACAAACATCTGGAAGTGTCTTTACTCTGCAACTGATGAATCAGCTCTCCCTTGAGTGCTGTGTGTGAGACCGTGCTGACATTCGCTGTCATACTCTAAGGTGCTAGAAAGTTAAGAAATTTGGGGTTTAAAATGGAATTGCAGCTCCAATGTAGGCTGTGCTAAAACTCTTTTTTCATTGCAGTCAATAAATTTTTCATGACAGTTCTAATTTTGAAAGCTTCTGAAAACAAAGCTTTAAAATATTTTAAGTGAATTGCTTCATGACTCACAAGGTTTTTTCCCATCTTGAAAATGTCTGGGCTTTTGTATGGGATGGTAATCCATGTCTAGATCTTGATGTTTTATTGTTATCACTTTGTGATATTGAAACCATTGACTTTCATGAAAATCAGGTGAATCTGATGGCAAGACTAATCCAGCCTCCTGCTGCAAAAAGCCCTTTGCTGAATTCCTCTGAACATCCCCCTTCTGAGAGATCTAGAATTTAACTACAGCTACTTAGAACCTCTTAGAGCTCCAACTTGTACATTTTTAATCTTGTAGACTAGCATAATCTACAAGACCTGGAGTATTTAGTGTATTTTTAATCTTGTAGACTAAAATAGGGATACCAAATGGGTATCCCTATTATAAAGGGATCTCAGCTTACTGATGTCACAGACAATATTTTAAAGTACTCTACCTGAATTCTAGCCTTGCAGACTAAAAAAAAACATGTTCTGGTAAAAGAATGCTGTTTGCAGTAGATTGTATTCTGTTTGTTTTGAGTGTGCTAACACAAACTGTGTGGTTTTTGAGAACTTTCTCATCTAAAGCTCTTGCCAAGCTTTTTTCCAGATGAAAGGCTTGGCATAGTGTGATGCTGCTACTGAATACCCAGGGAGGCTGCCCACTGCTCTAGTTCTTCACACTGAAGCAGAGAAATCTTGCAGATTATTTTTATAATCAGGGTAATCAAAAGAGTGGAAAGGGTAAGGAGAATTTTGCTGGATTTGTAGTTAAGGGAGAGTGAGAATGATTGATGTCACCTATGCTGTGTCTTGGTAGCCAGGAGCTGGGAGTGCATGCTGGGGCCAGTGCCTGCAATGCTCTCTTAATAACGTATTTTTCACGTGTATATTATTACAGGGCTGATTAATGTGTTTTTGTCCCATAGAAATGTCTAGTAAGAAAGGGGTGTGGTAAGAAAAAACTCTTCAACCAGCCCTGACTCTCACTTGAGTTTCTCCCACTCTAGGAAAGGTAATGGGAATTAAACACAAAAACTACCCTGGCATAGTTCAGTTTTTTCCTTTTCATGTTAAGTAGGTAAGGGCGTTTACTTTTCACCTTGTATTTCCTGGTTCCTTTCAGAAGCTGCGGATTGGGATTGGTCTTTTACCTTTATCACCTGCATAGTGGAAAGTTGGAAATACTGAATCCTATTCCAGGCCGAGCCCACGCGATTTTTAGAAGAAATTCGTTTTGTGTGTTTATTAAGTTGGAAAATCTTATTTTCATGCGAAATGTTTTAATATTGTGGTGTATGTTCTTAGTGTTTGATACTTGTAGGGCTTCAGGTGTGTCGTAGCAAGACCAAGGACTCCCCTTGCTTATCCACAGGATAAACATCTGGGAAGTTTGTCAGTTGAATCATAGCCCAAACCTCTGTTGACGTATTTGTTTCCTATCCTATTTTCTTGTGTCTCATTTGAAACCATTTTTATTCAGGGTAATGTTCTGGAGAACCTACTGTGTAGTTAATAGATTTCTTTAAAAAAGAAAAACTGACTAAAAGTGTCCCATTGGGAGTGAAGGGTCATCACAGAGCTTTTAATTTGACATCCAACCAAGAAGCCATGGTATTTAATCTGTCCTTGGAACAGCAGCCAACATATAACAGCCACAATAAGAAAATTATCAGTTATATCCTCCTCTCAGTTTAATGGGTCCTCTAAACTAACCTGTATGGGCCTGTGGTGGCTTCCTTTAAATGTGGTTTAGTTTTTTTTCCTCTAAGTTTTTAATAAATAACGAGAAGCTGTCTGGGCTTTATGGGATAACTCATTGCTCTTCATCTCTTTATTTCCAGATAGTTGTTCTTTGCAATGGGTATCCCTAAGGGATTCCAATTACTAATGGCACAGAAAATATTTATTTATTCTGAACAGACCCTTTCCTTTAATTTCTTCAAAGTCCTATTCTAAGTTAGTTAAGATCTGCTGAGTTACTTAAGAGGTGTTTTTTGTTCTGGATTTAAATGCACACCTATTTTTTTTTTTTGTAAGAGATTGTTTATATTCTTTCCATCTGCTTTGCATAATTTTTTAGGTTGTAGTATTATTGAATTTCTTTCTCAAGAGCCTGCAGATTAAATTGAGGAAATCTTTTCTTCACTTCACATAAGAATTTAAATAAACTATTGCATGTCAAATCAAGCTTTTAGTATAATGAATGCAAGGTGCACCATAAGACTTGGTTGTGCCATATAATACTCTGCAGTTAATGCAAGATCTTCTGTCTGAAGTTAAAAATATTTAAAAAAATCAAGCAGATTCTTCTGTGACAGGCAGTAGTTCTCAGCTGCTGCTGAGAAATTGAATCTGTCTTCTGAGGAATGCATTCAGATATCTTTTTTATCATCAGAAATGAAACTTGGACAGAGATGGCTGCAGATAATGTCTCCCTGTATGGCCTCTGCATCTCCCCATTCTGCCTGGTGTGCAGGCTGGGCTGGGGCATCTCCATGGGACCAGGCTGTGTCTGTTGGGCAGCAGCTCGGGGAGAGGGATCTGGCCAAGCAGGGGTCGTGGGGCAGAGCAGGAAGGCAAGGATTAGTTGGGTTACCTGCTGTGAAATCTGTGTAGCAAGACCTGTCTGGGGATTTTGGGGATAGGAGATAAACTGTGATGGGATCAGTGGGTAGTGGTGATGGCCATGAGGCTCCTGGGGACCCTGTGGGCACTGCCCTCCTGCTCTGTTAACTGGCATGGGCAAACAGAATCATAGACACATTAGGGTTGGAAAAGATGTCTCTTAAGACCATCAAGTTCAACCATCCCCAGCACCACCACCATGTACACCACTAGACCGTGTCCCAAAGTGCTAAATCCATGCATTTTTTGGATACTTCTAGGGATGGTGACTCCACCACTGTGCTGGGCAGCCTGTGCTGGGGCTGAACAACAATTTCTGTGAAGAATTTTTTTCTAATATTCAACCTGACCCTCCCTTAGTGCAACCTTAGGCCATCTTCTCTTGTCCTATCTCATTTGTTGCCTAGCTTGTTACCTGCATAACTTGTTGCATGAATAACTTGAGCTGTTTGGAAACAAGGAATTGTAGAAGAGTCTCTTGTAAAGCAGGGCTGCAGGTCAGTCTGCCATTAGGGCCTTTTCTTCCCATGCACAAGTTGTTCTTGCACAAGCTGTTGCTTGATTGCCTGTGCTATTGAGGAAGAGAATGATTCATAGGAGACAGTTCCTGATGTTCCTTCTTCTCAAAACTGCTTTGAATGTGCATGGGGCAGCGCAGTGAAAGCCGGTCATGGAGAGCTCTGTCCACATGCAGAGGCACAGTTATACAATGTGGGTATGAGGAACAATAAGAGCTGTTGTCTGCAGTGAAACCTTGAGTGGTGGAGAACAGTGAGCTTGGCATTCCACACCAACACACAGGGCAAAGGGAATGGGATTGTCCCAGACACTGATTGGTCTGCTTGATCTCAAATGTTTGCAGACTGTTCACTACTGTTTGGACACAGCAGAGGGAAAATGCAGCTTGGGAAAGAGTTAATCAAGGTCTTAATATCAGCGAACCGTGCACTGTGTCTGCCTTGTTGGGCATGCCAGGGCTTTCTGCCCGGCTGGTTTCTCATGGGCAGGTTATCCTGAGGGCTCTGCAGTAGCCTGGAGCCTGACACACCCCCAGCTGATGTCAGGTTGAATTTGGCTACTGCTGGAAATCATGTTGCGCTGTTTGGCTCTTTGGGTTTGGGCTTTATTTTCGGGAGGTAAATAATAAAGTATCATCAGTGCAGCAGAAAACTGGGATTGCGCTCCAAGTAACTGGCACTTTTTCCCGGGAAGATAAGGGAAATGAATGGATGCTTGCAAGAAGGGTGACTCAGGGACTCAGGATGACTGAGGGAGGGGAGGAGGAATTAGGATGTATTGGGATGGATGGTTATGGAAAGGGACAAGCTCACAGTTCAGGAGCTGCCAGCAATATGCAGTCAGAGCAGGGATGCCTTCTTATCCCCCTCTCTTCTGGGATGCCTGAACCCTCTCCTGGTTCCTTCACCTAAGTGGAGCTGGCTTGTGTCTTCAGTGTGAGGTGGGGCTTGGAGGATTTCTTCCCTGTGGGTAAGATTTTGCCTGAATTACTCTTTTTCCTTTTGCATTACATTTGCAGTGAGTTGTGGAGAAAGTCCTTGCCCTTTCTCTGCCTTCCAGGTGGGATGTAGGATCGGTGCTGCCCTTCAGCTGCTGCTCTGAGCAGTACCTTTTGTGTCTGCCTGGCCACCTGCCTTTCTGTGGTGGGCAGGGACAGCAGGCACCACATGCATAGGGCAGTGGAGTTGGGGGGAGATGTACACAAGTGGGCTGGCTCAGGTGGCTTGGATGTGAACGCAGTCGCTGGGAGAGGAGGTTGCAGAACGTCCTCTGAGGTGTTGCTTTAGGAGGGATGTATCTAATTGGGATGTATGAGCCTCTTCAGGCCGTTCTGAAAAGCTGTTTCTGTTGAAAGATTAATATCCCAAATGCTGCAGTGCCTGTTGCCTTTCCTGGATTTTCCTTCTAACTGGAGTGCCTTGTCCCATGGTTCTAAGGCAGAGCAAGTGCACCAAGACCCAAAAGGTTTTCCAGAAAATGAGTTAGTGCTGTATTGTGTACCTGGTCCCACAGGTAAACTAAACCTATGGCTCAAAGTCTGATCACTCACGTTAACCTCAGCTGGTGCTGAGTGTTGCAATGCAACATCTGCTTTTCAGATTCATTTTAGTTAACAATCTGTTGAACACCTGCTGGGGCTCTGCTCTTCCCAAAAGCAAGGATAAGTGTCAGTAGGGGAGTTGTGAACCATGAACTCTGCTCTCAGATGGTGTTCCCCAACCTTATTATACAAAATGTTGGGCGCTTCCCTTGAATAACTGGCCACCGGCTACTGGTGCAAACCACTGCATGCATCTCACTTCAAGAAAGATGTGGAACTGGTCCTTCGGAATCCAGCACATGGTTATGAAAGCACAGAAAGATCTCAGGTACGTGGCTGATAGTGAGAGTTGGTTTGTCCATTTGAAGAATAGTATCTGAAAAACAACCCGAACACTTTCTTAAATGAGGACTTGGGTGAATGAGTCTTCCTGGCCACCATGTACAGGCAAATAATTAATGGGCTCAAAATGAAACTGAGGACATGTAGGTTAGAGAACAGGGAGACCTTTCTAAGTAAGAGCAGTTAGGCATTGACAAATATTCCTTCGGCAGGCTCGCTGGAGCTGTGTGCAGGTCTGTCAGGAATAGTGTAAAAATCATTGCTCCAATCTTGGAGCAAGGGAGCAGACGTGGTATTTTGTGGCGACTTCCAGACCCACTTGCTGCAATTCTCTTACTCTGTCCTGTGGCATTGGTCACACACTCAGTTTCGCAAGGTTTGCACTGACATTGATATGGCCAGTCCTGTGGGCACTGTTATTTCATCCAGCACATGGATATTACAAGTTTGGTTTACTTTGGTAAGGAGCCAGCCTGAACTGAATAGTCATCTCATCTTTAAACTGAGACATTGGCAAGTTGTGTTTGCATTAATTTCGTAAACAGTGGGCTGAACTGGTTTGAGATTATGTTAAGCCTTATGGTGCATAACTGCAAATAACAGCCAGTCAGCAAAAATGATCCCTGTTCTGCTGCAGAGGAATCAAGCACCCGAGAGCAGCAGGGACTTGTCTGGGTGCAGGGAGTGCCCTGACAGTTGTCTTAAAAATGGGAGAACAAATCATGGAGGGCCACCAGAGTGCGTCAGTGAAAGGAGAACCTTGCTTCTAAAGCAAGGCTGGACCTCAGGTCAGTTAGCCTGGCAAGCCAAGAGGTCTGTAATGACTCTGTAGAAAGGCAAAGGGAGGGAAAAGGCACTATAAGAAAGAGAGCTGTGAAGGCTAGAGGATGAAGTTGGCGTGGGAAGAACTGGCTTCGAGCAAACTAAACAAGGAGGAGGAGTAAAGGTTTAGCACAGCTTTGCTTTAGCAGTGACATGACAAGAATTCTAATTGTTTTATTATGAAGATTGATAAGTTTATAAACAAGATTGATTATCTGGCATGTCCTGCACTTGACTTTGGTTGTTCTCATGTAAGAGGCTTCCACAAGAAGAAGCTCTTTTTTCTAAGATCTTGAGCTACTGCTTGTCTCTTTTTTCAAATGTCAGGAGCATATTGTCAAAAGTTTTAGGTTTCATCCAACACCTTATAGTAGTGAAGGTGGAAACTTGAGAAAGAGAGTAACACACCCCCACTCACTTTAATTTGTAAATATATATTTTTTAAGTGCTCATATTGCTTCTGAATTGCAAGTTTTTGACTTTGTTTTTAAAGATCTGTATTATCCTGAAGTTATGTCAACTTTGCTCCTTCAGGAATCCTTGAGTTTTGAATATACTGGTAAACACAAAGATTCCTGTTTTCCAGAAAGTACTTCCTATTTAAAAAGTAACAGGACAAAAGGCTCCTTTTCTGCTGATGAGCCTTGGTGCCTCTAAGGTTGTGCATTTCCACTTTAGTTTATAGGTTTGATTTTTGTTGGAGTTGTTGGTGATGGCTGGAGGCTCAGAATCAGAAAACTCACCCAAGCGTCTGATGCCAGTAGAGCCTTGAACTTGAGAGCAGAGATAAACTGATGTGGCCTGATTGATAGGGATTTATCTAGCACTGGAGGATTAGACTGGTTTTAAGCAAAATGTTGCTCTGCACAAGAAGAGTGTGTGACTTGCTCTGTGTGCAAAGATGGTTGCGGAGCCTCAGAGCAAGGAGGTGCCTGGCCCTGGCTCTTGGGGTCTTGCCGTTCCTCTGGGATTCGCCTTCTAGCCCAAAGTGATGGCATCATATGTGAACTAAATTGTCATCCTTACTTTATCAACCTTCATTGTTACAACTGTGGAAGTGATGGTAGAGCATTCCCAGTAGATGTTGATGTCTCCTGCTGTCTTTCTGATCTTGTTTTAAATAGCCTACTAGTGGTGATTCTTTTTCCTTTTTTCCTTAATGACAGGGTTAAAACAGGTTTTGAACCAGTGTTTCTATGACTTTAATTTGCAAGGGTATCTGGACATCATACAGAATCCTGCAGAATGAAGGAGCCTTATCTTGGTATCTTCTAGAAATGCTGTGTATGGGAGCATTTGCCAAGGTCACTGTTTGTAAGAATACAGTCTTCCCAAGGATATTGTACTGAGTGTCTTGCTACCTTCTGCTCAGCATAATCTGCAAGTGTTGAGCTAATGCCAGTACTGTCACAGCATATATGGTGGGGTTTGATCGTAGCAGAGGAAAAATGCAGCACTTAAATCTCAAAAGCAGTGAAGAGTTAATGTGTCATTTTTAGCTGATGCTAAAACACTGAGGTTAATGCTTGCTTTTCCACAAGACCTCATATCTTGAGAGTAGGTCTGTTCCTTGCTCAGTGTGTATTGTAGTGAAGCAACCAAGTAAATAGACTAGAAGAAATTGTTGGTTATTAACTTAAGGTTGGTAAAGAGAAATAGTAATAACAAAAGAGGAACTAATCTGATTTGTTGTAGTGGTAAATCAGCTCTAAATTCATTACTCTAGTATCATTATGTTGAAGGGGTTTTTTTTGTGAAATAATAACACTTTATTGGAAAGATTATTAGATTATTACTGTTTTTACTAGGCATTATTTTAACATACAGTATGGTATCTATAAGGACACAGAATGAGTGTGTGTTTGCCCTCCTCCCTTTCTGTTATGGTAATATAATTGCTTTTCTTTCTTCTTGGTGTAGCCCAAAATGAAATGGAAATGGTGTTGCTGTTGTGGCCAAGATTTACAGTTGTGAACCATCTCATCTATCACACCTGCTTTCCTTCCAAATGTTTCCTTTGGCAAGAACATCTGTTGAGGAGAATAGCTTTATTCCCTAGGGCAGCATTTTCCATATGCTCCCATTTCAGGATAAAATTAAACCAGTGGACCTTGTCAGTGTTTTTGTAACCAAAAATGGGTCCTTGTGCTTCTGTTAGTAGAACATGAGCAGTATTATTTAATAATGGCATGAATCACTTCCACTGGTGCTCTTCTGGAGAGTAGTGCTGGCTGGCTGTGAGTGGCATTGTTCTTCGGCACACAAAGCAGATGGTGTTTAGTCAGAGAAGTGTCGTATGTCCAATCTGGTGCTGCCTGGCTTGCTGACAGGATAGTGGTTTGTGGAATGAAGAGCTTGGAGCTATGGTAAGCACCAGGAGGAAGAAAACAGGGTTCCTGTGTATTTCTTATGTGTCTAGTAGAGCTGTCAAATGGCCAGATTTCCATGGGCATCTCCTCTTCATGAGTCTGTACATTTTGTGCAGGAAATTGAGGGTTCCCTGTGTGGTTGGCAGGGATCTGAGACGAGTGGGCAGGCTGTGCTCAGCCCAGCTCTCAGGTGTGGGCGTGTTAATTTATAATACATGCACAGTAATTCCAGCCTGCACTGGGTGATGATGCTCGCAGGGTGGGCTCAGGCTGATATCTCTGCTTCTCTGCTTCTCCTGTATGGAAGCTGTACGGAGAAGGACAACCCAGGTGAGTTCAGGCTGGTGGTCATTTCTCGTTGCATCTCTCTCCTCCTGCAGAACTGTGACCTCACAAAATTAGCATCTGTGGAACCCTTTGTGATCCTGGTGTGGATGTGAAGGAAACACTAAAGCAGTGCACAGCTTTATCTGTAATAAAGCATTTGTTTAGAAAGGAGTATGAAGGCCCAGATATCCCTGGCAGCTTTCAGGGAGTGAAGCCCATTGATAGTGTGTGTACATGAGGATAAAGAGCTGCCAAATTGCACAGTGATGTTAAAAACAAACAAACAAACCCCTTTTGTTTAAACTGTGCTTTCTGAACTTTTTCAGTATCTCTCCCCAGCTACACATCAGCAAGAGCTGTGAAGAAAAGCAAAAACTGCTGTTCCTGACTTCAGCTGGTCTTTTTAAGTGGTCTCAAACTGCTATGTGTGCCTCATACTTGGGTGCAGTCCATGGCAAGCGTGTGGCCTTGGGTTTTAATGTGCCAGTAAGTTTTAAAGACAGCCCTGCCCTCTTATGTAAGTTTTTAAGGCATTTTCATGCCTTGTGCTATTTATCATGGTGTCTTACCTGCATTTCCTCTGCAATATTCAAAAAGGATATGTTTCCTGCAAGGTCCTATCCTACAACCTTTCTTTTTCCCAGGCTGAGGCAGGTACTGGTGATACATGGTTAATACACTGCTTTGCTTTTTTTTTCAGGCCGTGCTGCAGACATGTGTGCTTTTGTTTTTCTGTACAAGTACCATTTTCCCCAAGACTGCACAATAACTTGTTGACTGATGAAGCCTTTCATGTACTCACCTGTCACTTATCCTGGGGACTGTGGGAAACACAGTCCCAGGATTTAAATTCTGTACAATGGGCATCCATTACTGCTGGTAATTAAAAAAGTCTTACTCCAATTGCTTTTTCTCTTTCAGTAGTAATAAGGCTGTTGTTTCACAGTCGGAAAAAGCTTTTATTCTAATCACAGGGATCTCAGAGAGACCAGTCTTTGCAATCATAAATGGTCATATTGATTGGTCTTTATTAATAGGAAAGCCTTCATCCTCTAAGGAGAGATAAAGTTCCTGAATTTTGTAAAGTTAAAAAACTAATTACAGAGCCTTTTAAAGTCGCATGGAAACTAGGCATAGTTCCTAGGTCATTTCTCCAAACTTCCAGTCATGTTTTTATGATGCTGTATTTTGTTTTTTTAAAAAGTTTTAACTCTCTTATCTCTTTTGAACAAAGAGATCAGTCTTCAGAGAAAAAATTGAGTTATTTTTTAAAACTTCTTAGTGAAAATGTGTACCAGTAATGCTATTTATGGATTGATGGATTGAACTATTTTAAGGTGCATTGAACCCAATGGTTCTTCAATCCTACATTTTGCTGGCAATGCAATTCTCTTTAAAAAAACCCAAAAAAACCAAATCCAAGCAATCAAATGAAGTTCTGTTCACTCCAATTAACATGTGTGTATGCACTACTGTTCTTTTCTTCAGCTGTCTAGTTTGAAGATATTTTAGTCCTTTTATTTACTTAAATTGATAGAGGGCAAGTCCTTCTGTTGGGCTGTCTCTCTGGGGGTGGGTTCTTCAGTTCCATAATACCTTGTTGGTGTGCCTGAAGTCAAATGGCAGCCAAATGAAAAGGACTTTTTGTTTGCTTTGTGTAGGTGCACGTCAAGGTAGCCAAGAGCAGTGTCATCTCTATAGATCCCTTCTTAAGGGAGTTGATCAAGTCAGCTTTTGTGTTTTTTTTTCCTGTCAGCTGAAGAGAGAGAGAGAACAGAGCAGAAGGTTTCCGTATGTTTTTCTAACTTGTATTGGGTTTTATGAATGTACGAAACAATATGTGATTAAACATACAACAAACCTTTTTTGGCAAATAGTCTCTGTAAACACTATCTTCTTGCGCTACTCCATGAAATCTGAGTATGAAGCTCAAACTACCACGCAGTTCTTTCCCATAACCTAGTTTTCTCATTTGAAAGCCCTTTGAGTATTCTTTAACCATCTGGATCCTGGGCTGCTTCACCAGCCAGTGGAGGGACGTGATTCTCCCCCTCTGGTGGGACCTGGAGCACTGCACTCAGCTCTGGGGCCTCTACAGGAGAATGGTGTGGAGCTGCTGGGGAGATCCAGAGGAGGCCCTGGAGCTGCTCCAGGGCTGGAGCCCCTCTGCTCTGGTGCCAGGCTGTGAGAACTGGGGGTGCCCACCTGGAGAAGAGAAGGCTCCAAAGAGAGCTCAGGGCCTAAAGGGACTCCAGGAGAGCTGGAGAGGGACTGGGGACAAGGGATAGAGGGACAGGACACAGGGAATGGCTTCCCACTACCAGAGGGCAGGGATGGATGGGATATGGGGAAGGAATTGTTCCCTGTGATGGTGGTGAGGCTCTGGCACAGGTTGCCCAGAGGAGCTGCGGCTGCCCCTAGATCTCTGGCAGTGTCCAAGGCCAGGTTGGATGGGGCTTGGAGCAGCCTGGGATAGTGGAAGGTGTCCCTGCCTGTGGTTGGGGGAACAAGATGATCTTTAAGGTCCCTTCCAACCCAAATCATTCAGTGATTCTGTTCTTGAAATCTTTCAGAAAATTGAATGTATTGTTTCCTGATTATTGTTGCTTTCCATAGAGTCTCTGTCAAATGTTTTGTTAACTACAGTCCATGTAACAATTCTTCCATCACATTGTAAAATCCTACTGCTGTAGGCCACAGATTTTAAATTACGAAACAGCTGTGATCAAGGCTGAGCACACCAACTCATAAGGAATGTGTCTGTGCCCACCGGTTTGGAATCTGCAAGTACGAGATGCAGGTTGTTTTTGTTGGGTTTTTTTTTGCTTATCCAGTTTTCAAATTCTTGTCGTGATAGGCTGCAGGGACTCCTATCACTGAGCATCACACACATTTGTTTAGATTTGGGGCTGCTGACTTTATGTTTTCATAGGTGGTGTCTAGCCAAGATTTGAACTTTCTTGTTTGCATAATAAGGTAAAGACCATTTGAATCAGTATTTTGGGCCTTAGCCAAGGTCATGTGTCCTATAACATAACGGGGTCTGTAACAGAATAGTTTCAGAGACTTCAAGTTACAAAGTGCTTCTGTGGTCATGTGATTGAGCCTCCTGTATGTGCCTTGGTTTGTAAGAGTTTCTTCAGTGAATTTGGTAATCCCTGACACCCTCAGAGAAACTGTTCAGTCTGAACTCCTCAGCATGGACAGTATGGCCCAGTGCTTTACTGGTTCTCACAGCCTGTCCTTAAATCAGGGTCCGTGCTAAGGGGCACAGTGCTCTCTGTGCTGGGAGCTGCTCTTCTCAGCAGGAAGGTACCTCAGTCTCTGTTGGGATCAGTCCACACAGCTCCTGTGCTTTATTCCTGGCTCTGTTGGGATCAGTCCATGGCCAGGCTGGCTGTCCAGCCCCATCATTGTTGGGTTGCTCACACACAGTTTGTTTACATGAGAAGCTCAGTCTCTCTTTGCGGCCTGTCACTTTCATGCTGCAGAATTCTCCTAATTCTTTCTAAAGTGTTGCATTTGTTACTAGCGATGAGCTTTTTTTCTCCACAGTTCTTTGTAAAAATTCAAATCACTTTGTTAGAATAAAACCTGAGCCCTCCAAAACCTCATGAAAAATCCTCAAGGATGCGTATTTTTATTGCTTACCCAATTTTTAATAATTTTATGTAAATAGATATTTTCTGTTTCATTAAAATTCTTAATGTGAGGCAAATGCATTGCAGAAATCTGAGTTTGTTATGTCAATGTTATTATATTTATCAAGCCAAACATATAATCTCCTTGGAAAATGGCCCAGATCTGTTTCTCACATACTCATGTTGATGTTACCCTTTCATGCCTTGCTGTCCAACGGATGGGGAGTTCAATTTTTAACTATTAGTGTGTTTTAGTTGACAAGTTCCTGTTATTCTTTTGAGCAGGGCTATAGAATGTCAAGCTTTGCAGGAGGGAAAATCAAGAAAAATGAACTATTTTGTTACAAATGGGATGCTTTCAGCTTAATTCCTAACCATTATGGGAGACTGTGATGAATGTATCCTGTCTGGGAGTGCAGCTTTTGCCTTGGAGTGTTTTCTAACAGGTTGTCAAGTGGTGTTAGGAATGCACCAGAAGTGACAGCTCCTTACAGCGCTTAGAAAGGTTCACAGGGAAGACATTTCCAAACTCCAGACACATAGCTCTGTTAAATATTTAGGAGCTGGGATACCCCAATCTGAAGAGTGGCTTTGTGACAGCAAAAGGTCCTTCTCCTCAATTTCCCAGAGCTTTGCAAGCATTGAATGCTTGTCCAGTCTCTTGAGTAGTTATGGCAGTTGGGCTTTTTCCTTCGTCTCCACACTATATTCTTCCCACTCATGTTTTCTTTTGAATTTTACCTCCAGTAGCAGCAGTAAGCAGTTGGTCCTTTCTTGGATGCTGCATGCTGTGGAACAGGGCTGGAACAAGAGCAGAGTGTTCCTGGAGCAGCTTCAGGGCCTCTGAGGCTCATGACTTTCCAGGTGCAAGAGTTTATAGAATCATGGAATCACAGGATGGTTTGGGTTAGAAGGGACCTTAAAGCTCATCCTGTTCCACCCCTGCCATAGGCAGGGACACCTTCCATTAGACCAAGTCACTCCAAGACCTGTCCAACCTGGCACTGGACATTTCCTGGAGAGTTGGGTATTTGCAATTATATGACCCTCTGCAAGGATGTTTTTTTCAAAACAGAAAGAGCAAATTATTTTAAAGGAATATTTTCATGTATTTTCCCTCAAAGGTCCCTAGCTAATACTAGAAGCAGGTTGGGATGAGAAGAGCTCTCAATACTGCTGCTTAGGGTGCTGCTCTTCCATAGATCTCCAGGGTGCACTGGATCTTCTCCTTATCCTTTTTCTGTGTGCATTAGAAATGCACAATGTGGGCACAGAAGCATTAAATGACTTGTTCTAGGAGGCTCAGTAGGCCGCAGTGTGAGGGAAGAGCTGAGAAAGTTTCTGTCCAGGATTCATTGAGCCATGGTTGGAGTTTAAATTAAGATCTGTGCAAAGACCCATCACTTTTCTGTTTTCCGGCTATTTTACATTCATATCCCTCAGTATAATTAACTTTAGCATGTCTCTATAAAGGCACATGTGAACTTGGTCAGTCTTGCATGTTTTGTGGAAACAGGGACATGAACATTTCTGGGATGCTGAACTTATACTGAAGGCTGTGCAGACAAGTTTTCCATGCTTGCCTGGCACCAGGACAGCTCATCACTGGGAACAAGATAAAATATATCCAGCTCAATAAGGCTCCAGTCATTGGCATGATAAAGGATGTGGATGGTACAAGATATTCTTCTGCATGGAGATCTCGAGGCAGCTGCTGCAGCTCTGGCCAGTGAGACTGATGATGGTGATGATGAAAAACCCCTTTGTGGTCTGCAGCTTCCTCCTGAGGAACAGGAGAGGGGGCAGGCACTGATCTCTTCCTTTTGATGACCAGTGATAGGACCTGAGTGACCACCATGGAGCTGTGCCAGGGCAGGGTTAGGTTGGATTTTGGGGAAAGGTTCTTCCCCCAGAGGGTGCTGGGCACTGCCCAGGCTCCCCAGGGAATGGGCATCCCAACAATGGGATTGTTGGGGTATCTGTGCAGGGCTCGTGTTGGATTCAATGGTCCTTGTGGGTTCTTCCCAACTCAAGTAATTCTGTGGCTCAGTTCCCAAGGGGATCTCCTCATGCTCAGTGCTCTCTTGGGTTCAGCACAGAATCAAGTGAGAAATGGCTTTTTAGTGCTGCTTTTATGTGACACAAGGTGATTTTGTTAGAAGAGTGGTCGCATTAGAGGTATATTCATAGCTGTGTAGGAAAGATGATTTGAGGAGCTCTGAAAATCTCACCTACAGTTTACTCCATCTGGTTCAGTAGGGAACCTTAGGGTGTTTTGTGGGTTTGTGGTGATTTTCTAACTAATTTGAACTTGAGGTAGTTTCCTAAAATAAATGTACTTAGTGTGTAATTGAAGACTGCCAGTCCTCCAGGGACGTTATCACAAGGCTTGAAGGGCTATTCCATGGGCATTTTCTAGGATTGGTAAGGCTGCCTAACCTGGGGTTCACTGACAAGTGCAACACAGTCCAAGGGCTTTATTTCGGAGTCAGAAAATACATATTCTACTCTCCATCCTGCCACAGAGGGTAGGGAGAAACAGGGAAGTGAGAGAAAGCAGCATTTGACTTGGACAGTCTCACTGAGGGAACTGAACTGGGGATTACCATTCCTAAGCCATCATCTCAGACCAACTGAGCATCCTGTTGCCTGCTTAGGGTTCCTGGTGGACTATGATTAATTCACTGGTACAAATATTTCACTTTAAGACTGTACTACAGATTGAAGTATGCAGTTGCTAGGTTATAACTAGACGGGAAATGGTAGCAATAATGGGATGAAAATGCTGTTTTGTTGTTAGAAAGGCAGGATTGAATGCTGCCCCAAGATTAAACTTGCCAGAGCAAAGCTAAATCAAACTTTGCTTGTTCTGCTAATTCTTTGCACTGTGTTCATTTTGGTTGGTACAGCTCATTGGGCAAGGGAGCATTAATATCTGCATGCTGTTTGGTAGCATTGGGTAAATAACAGCAGTTTTGGCACCTCCTCTCAGGCTGCAGAGGGTGGTAGGGCTTCTCTGGCAGGCTCTCTGGTGGGCAAGAGGTGGCATCTCTCTTCTTTGGGAAAAATACCATGTCTGTGTAGCAAAGACACAGCAAAGAGAATCATAGAATCCTTGAATGGTTTGAGTTGGAAGTGACCTCAGAGATCATCTTCCAACCCCCATGACCTTCCACTAGGCCAGAAAATATAAGGGTATTTCATACCTTTATAGTAAGTTTATTTGCAAACTGCCTTAGAGTAAGAAGGTGAGATGGAAGAAGCACAACGGGGATGGCTCATCCCAGCACATGAGCACTCTGCTGCTGGGCTGGTGCTGAGAGAGGTTTTAATGGTCACAGCACACCGGGAGCACAGCCCTTCAAGGGTGGTGGATTCTCTCTGGCTCCTTTCCCCCATTTCCACCGCTCTGAAGGTGATATTTTAGGCAGCAGCACTGAAATGTCTCTCTCTACACTCCTGCTGTGGGCCAGCCCAGGATTGAGCCTCCAGGGGGTAGCTGGAACATCCCTCCTGTGCTGACAAGTCCAGCACTGGAGTGAGGGTAACTTACCTGCCCAGTTATTGTGTTTGTGGGTTACATAAAGTAGGTGAAGCAAAAGGCTTTTTAAAAATACAACCAATTGTTGCTTAAACTTCAGTAAATGCTGGGCTCAGATGGGATTCCAGAAAATACTGAAACACCAGGTTCTCATGCCTGATGTGCCTGAAGTGGTTTTTTTTTGTGGTTAGGGCTTTTTCTTTCAAGGGGGGTTCTGGTGTCCTGGAGCTTTTTTCACACATTCATTTCAGAGTTTCCTTTGAAAAAGATGTTTTGTGAGGCAAGTCAGAACTGTTTTGATATGTCATCTGCAATCACAAGCATATGTGGAACCTGTGAAGCACTGGTAATTAAGGAAGTTAAGGAGGTGCTACCTGAAATTAATTTAATTGCTTCTGACAATAACTTCTTTTGTTTAAGCATTGGTTGTCATGGTGGGTTATGTTGGGAGGTTTTCACCTGTAAAACACACTCTGCCTGTGGTGTTGAGAGGTTTTAACCTCTAAAACGCATGGCCTGTCCATGGCCTGTTGCGTTTCTTGGGTGTGTTTGTGGCTCTCTTGGGATTGGAGATTTGGGGTATTGATTCCCTTGCCTCCTGCCCTTGCAGGACGAGCTGCTGAAGTTCTGAGGTTCAATAGAAGATGTGAATCCCACTGTTCCTCTGCTATAAGGCTTTGAGGTATGCCTTAATCAATTTAGAAAGCAGCAAGCTATGATTGCATCCAACAGTAAAGCACAGTCAGCCTCTTCTGCTGTGCCAAATTTAGCCATAAAGGTCTGAATTCAATTCCTAATTTTCCATAAATTTCTAGCAGTGACTCAGGCAAATAAATAAAAAAAATCTTCCTCAGCCTGTTCTGTAGCTCCTGTTCACTGAATTGTGAGTATCCATGGGGACAAGGACTGCCTTTGGAAAAGGAGTTCCCCCTGGGAAAACCTCCCTGTGCTTCTAGCAGGCTGTAACTTAGCCGAGGGTTACTGTCTGAAGAAGAATGTTGGCTGGATTCTGATAGGGAATGAAGCTGTAAAATCTTCTTTCTTGATTTGCAAGTTGTCTCATGGCATCTGCTGTTTGTGCACAGAGAGGGGATTTTATCCTTTAGGATTGCTGTAAGTGATAAGTGCTTATAACTGGGTGTACGGGGTGCGGGAATGAAAGGTCCTGGATGCTATTAAACATTTATTGCATAGGCAGGATAATACTAAAGATATAGGACTGGTACATGAAAATAGAACTGCTACTGTCCATAAATCCATGGGAAACCGACAGATGGTTCCACAGGAGACAGCTGGCAGTGGGTCCCATGGCTGATTTCGCACTTGAGGCCATCTCTGATTAGAAGAGTAGTTGCGGTACATGAGCAAAACTACATACTTGGAATGTAGATGTGAAAATTGAATGATCTGAACAGATGTTCATTCTGCTGATGTAGATATTTGATTTCTGTCCCTGGCTCAGAAGTGCCTCTTGTTTTTCTTTCTTCGTCACCAGCGTGGGTCAGGCTTCTGCATGATGGAGGTGAGCCCTGCCCTTGTTTCTGACCTAATGCTCCTATTTGCCTTACAGTCAGGCCTTCATCTGTTCAAAATGAGAGAAAATTAAATAACCATCAGTAAATGCAGCAATGTCAGTTTAAGAATTTAAAAACAAAACAAAACACAAAACTCTCAAGAAAACAGTATTTATAGGCTAGCTGGACACAGAAGTCCATAGGCCAGGAAGTAGGTAAGATATCCAAGTGTTTAAAGTAGTTTAAAATTTTTTAACATTAGTGAAAATTCAAGACTTTAAAAGGAGAAAATAAAAAAATTTCTGTGAAACTGCAAAGCAGCACAGCTTTCTAGTTTCTAGCAGCAGCTGTGCTCCAGACCCTGTCCTACACAGTTCTACACGTTGAATGTGAAAAATTTATGTAGTCTTCTTTGCAAGAGCCCCTTTCTTCATGGTGGGGGATGGAGTTCATTCCCAAATCTGTCTGCTCCTTGCAAGGAATTTGGCAAGAAACTTGACCTCGTTTGTTAATCTTGGAAATCTTCTGAAGGCTCAGGTGAAAGCCAGTCTCCTGCTTGTATAATTTTCAGATCCTTAGTCAGAGCCCATATGTTAGAACCTGGAGGAAATGATGCTTGGGGATGACTAACTGAACATGTTCCTGCTGTTAATTTGGGTGTCATTCCAGAAATTTAATTAGTAAGTTTTCCCTTTCCTTTTGTTAACACATTTACTTACTAATTCCTGTCTTTGCTGTTGTTCCCCATAAGGAACTTAATGAAGGGATAAATTTTATATTAACAGAGAGAAGCATTTTTTCCCCTGGCTGTGCTGAGTAGGGAGAAGCAGAGAACATACATGTATTGAATTAGCAGAAATTTGATTATAGATAGGATATTCACTTCTTTGTATCTTCCTGCTGCAAACATCATGTTAATCCAGTTTAAATGAGTGTGGGGTTTACCAGAACTGAATTAGCTCTAAAGTGCTAATTGGAAATTCATGGAATCACAGAATGGTTTGGGTTGGAAGGGACCTTAAATCCCATCTTGTCCACCCCCTGCCATGGGCAGAGACGCCTTCCACTGTCCTGGGCTGCTCCAAGCCCTGTCCAGCCTGGCCTTGGACACTTCCAGGGGTCCAGGGTCAGCCACAGCTGCTCTGGGACCCCTGTGCCAGGGCCTCCTCACCCTCTCAGTGCAGAATTTCTTCCTCATACCCAGATCATCTTTAGGGCCCCTTCCAACCCAAACTATTCCATGAGCCTATAACCACCTTTCTTTGTCATGACCTTTCCAAAAAATACTGTTCTCTATCTTAAAATGTAATACCTGGAGGTTGTTTCAGGCTTACACCCTTAGCTTCAGGATGAGGACATTTTGCCTTGTGTGGCTAATATGATGGGGAATGAGTGTCTCTGACCCCAGTGAAGGTTTCTTCTGTTTGGATTAAACCCTGAGTGAGTCCTGCAGTTAAACAGGTGCTGCTTCAGAGTAGAAAACAGTTAGACCCTTAAACCCTTTCAGAATCAGCTTATGTTTTTGCCAGTGACTCATGTGTCAGGTTCAGCCTGGAGGAATTTCAAGGAGGCTGCTTGAGCCCTGGTGGCACCAGAGACCCCTCCCGTGGTGGAGGCTGCAGCTGCAGGGGTGGCCGCTCTGCCCTGGCCCTCACCTTTCCAGCTGGAAAACAATGCTTAATTCTTCAGCAATGTTCAATGCTTTTTCATAAATCTGATGAAAAAAATCCAGATTTTTGCTACTGTAATTACAAATAAAACACACATTTGCCTTCCAGAATCATTTTGTTGCAGTTGCTAAAAATGATCCTACTTGTAATATGTAGAAAATACAGAATATGGTTGTGTGCTGAAGGATAGTTTTAAAAGTTACCAATAAAGTGGCAGTGGAAAAGTTCTCACAGTGCTCAGAAACCTGGAAATGAGAGTCAAGGACTATGGTATTACTTTTTTGGTTTTTTTTTAAATTTGCAAATCTGTTGGATCTGTGTTGCCACCTTTCCTTTTCTCTGCCAGCTCCCTCTCTGCTCCTTCTGCCTTAAATGGGGACTTGCTCCTTCTCTTTCCTAACAGCAGTGTTTGATTTATTCTACAGGTTTTAAATGAGAAGGAAACTCGGCAGTAGGGAAGAAGTGATGGATTTGAGAGCAGTTCTGTGGCTCTTCTTGCCTGACTTGTTAGACAGCCTGGTTTTTTGTTGATTTTTTGGGGGCTTTTTTTTTTGCTTTAGAAGAAAGGTGGCTGGTACAGAGCAGCAGAGGTGCTGCCTGGCTCGGCTGTGGGTGTTCCATGTGCTGCTGTCCCTGTGGGGCATGGGGGGCTCTGGCTGCCCTGGGGACCCAGACCAGGTCACCACAGGCACCCTGCACTTCTCAGCACCAGGGCTGCTGCTGCTTGGGCAGGGTTTGCTCTGATGCTGCTCCACGGATCTCAGAGTGAACAGAGAGCACCCTGAACAGCCCCAGGTACGAATGGAAACACACCCCCCGTGCACAAACAGCACTGTGGCAGGGTTTTTTGTCATCCACCAAGAGCCAAATCATGGTTCCAGCCCTGTGTTTCCTCTGATGAAGCGTCTCTGTGTGAAGCGTTTGTAGCCATGGGAATTCTCGTTCCCATCTTGAAGTGCCTGGGATTGTGGGTGAGGACAGGCTGTGGAAATGGCAGTGGCTGATCCTTTTGCATCTTGGCTACAAGTCAGCTGTGTTCCCATTTAATTCACTCTGTGTCCATAGGAGTGCAGCTCGTACAGATGTGCCTAAGTGGCTTGAGAAAAGAAAGAAGTCTGAGTTTAAAATATGAACTTATTAATCTTGGTGATTGGTGAGCCTTCAGCTTTCTGAGTAAGACCACCATCTAAAGATCCCAAAAGCTCCATTTCTAGGGCAGAAGTGGGCAGTGCTTTGGCCAAGGGGGGCAAACTAGGCAGGCATGGTGGTTTGGTCTGGGATGGAACTCCCCTGCTGCCCTGTTTCATCATCCTAAAGGGTTAGAGCGAGTGTCCGGCTGCTTGTTTGAGGTGTCCGTGTGCTGGGGAAGTCCAGGCAGCCTCAGAGCTTCTCCTGAGCCATGGTAGAGACAGAGAGTCTCTGCATGTGCTGGACAGGGTCATGTCACAGCCTGGAGCTTGAGGGAAATGCCCTGAAATTCCCCAGGAAGACCAGAGTCGTTGAACATGACATTTTCACATTCCTAATCTAAAGAATTTCCATGCATATGCAGTCTATGCAAGAAGTTAAAGGACAGCTGCAAACACTTCCTTTACCAAAAAGATGGGAAAGGCCTCTAAAATGAAGCAGAACAGCGAACACATAGAAAAATTGATGTGTTTGGATTTTTTTAGAAGGTAACATGGTTTTAATTTAGCCTGAGGTAAACAGGATGGGCTGTAGAACCCAGTGTGGCGAGGAGCACGGACCTCAGCTGGTGCTCTGTACCAGAGCGTCCCAGGAGCAGCTGAGGGCAGTGGGAGCCGTCCTGGCTGTGAGAACATCTATACCTGGAAATGGCATCCTGTGGGTATTAATCCCTTGGATGAGGAGCCTCATGACACCCAAAAATGAAGAAATAGCTGGGGGTTGATCCATCATGCCACGGGTGTGTTCATGGTGCCTGAAATATTAGTCCTGTCACGAGCATGGCGTAGCACAGGCATCTCTTTGTCTTCTTGATACTGGATTTAGGCCAGGTGCCCTAGTTCATAATGCTGCTGCTCTCTTACATAAAAGACTTTATAACTGCTCTTGACACAAGCATAAAACAAATCTAAAATTCTGAATACCCTGGCAACGCAAGGCCTTTATTTTTGTCCGTCACTAATAATAATGATGTCTCATTTTGGCTTATAGGACAGAAAACTCACAAAAGTAGAGAGGCAGAGATTTAAAGAGGAGGCAGAAATGTTGAAAGGTCTACAGCACCCAAACATCGTGAGGTTTTATGACTTCTGGGAATCCTGTGCAAAAGGCAAAAGATGCATCGTGCTGGTTACCGAGCTGATGACCTCTGGAACACTGAAGACGTAAGTACTGTGCTTCTGGCAAGGGGCTAAGAATAGCAGCAGACATTTATAGCAAAATCCTACTTTTGTATGCTGAAAAAAGCCATCTCCTGATAAAAGCAAAAAAATTGAGCTGTTCTCTGGTATCTGTCATTTGTCCCTGCATTTAAACAGCAGTAGTTTGATGGGCAGAATTTTGGCCTCCATCTCTTTCTGCCTGCTTCCCTGTTTCAGTTATGCAACTCAAAGCTGTTCTCTGGCATGTTTGATTTTCCGCCTGTGACGTTTGGATTTGTCAGGGTATGTTTTGTGCTTGCTTTTGGGCTTGTATTTGCATGTTTTGTTAAGGAATTCAAATGGAATAGCACTTGAATGGTAGAATCTCTCAGAAGCTGAAGGTGCTCTAGGTTATCTCCCAAACAATATTACTTAAAAGCTTCTCATACTGACAGTCTCGTTAAGGCTGATATCAAGTGGTTGGCATGAATTCTAGAACAGATTTTCAGCCCCAATGGGAGTTGTACTCAGCCAGTTTGCTACTCTGCCACTGCATTAGCAGTCCCTACATCTTCCCCAAATGTCCCCTCCCAACTGGTGCTTCAGGTAAATAGAAAGAAATGCAGGTGCGTGGTGCAAAGGTCTAAGTCTTGTGGTTAAAATTAAACTTCAGTATTCTTCTAAATCAAAATACATGAACATATTCCAAAGCTCTTCTCTGCATGAAACGAATCACTGAACTATTAGACTTCAAAATATTTGGTTGTATTTTCACTAAGAATGCTTATAATGATCTACCCTAAAACTGAATGCTCTAATTCCTCCTTTGAAAAGATCTATTTCATTCAATTTTGGGATATTTCTGTGTTGCTCTTGTAGCATCTAATAAGGGGCTCTTATCCATAGTGGAGTTTCAGAACAGTTAAGCCATGCTGTTAAAGCCCCTCAAAGCTCTAACAAAATGTTTCACTTCCTTTACACCCACTTGTGTGTATGTTGTGCTCCAGGTATCTGAAGAGATTTAAAGTGATGAAACCTAAAGTCCTGCGGAGTTGGTGTCGGCAAATCCTGAAGGGTCTTCTTTTCTTACACACAAGAACTCCACCAATAATTCACAGAGACTTGAAATGTGATAATATTTTTATAACTGGACCAACTGGATCTGTGAAAATAGGAGACTTGGGTCTGGCAACACTCAAAAGAGCTTCGTTTGCCAAAAGTGTCATAGGTAATGCTCCTGTTCTCCTTGGCTTCCCTCGGTCAGTATCGTGGCTGTCTATTTAACATGTTCCTTTTCCATTTTGCATTAGTGGTTTTTAAGTTGCAGTTTGGTAGTGGAAGTTAAAGTAGGTTTGGGACTGTTGCCTCTATACCCCTATAAAAATAGGAATCAGTAAGTAATGTTATCACAACTTCCTCTTCTCCTTCCTCCTGTATCATCTTTAATGCATAGAGAGCCCGGAACCAGTGAAGTCAAAACAATAGAAATTTCAGATATGTGCTTGGCTGCTGTGGGTCTGCTTAATTTCATTGATTTTAATGAACTTGTGTTTGTTTATATTTGTTAAGTTTCTCTTGTTTTTAACTTCTAGTAACGGGTGGTGTATTTATCTGTTGAGGATCAGTATTTCTTCAAACAGTTTTTTTTGCAGGGTACACAATTGTTGATGGGACATATTGGAATAATATCAATAATAACAATACTGGGAATAATATAAGTAATACCAATATTGGGAATAGTATCAGTAGTACCAATTCAAGGAGTAGCATCAGTAATACCAATATTGGTAAGAATACTAGTAATACTTATACAAGTTTATGTAAAATGAGTTATGAACAGAACACCATCAAAATACACTCATGTCTGGGAGGAGTTTGATACTGTAAAGGCTGCAGGATGCTGGCAAAGTATCTGCATTCATTTTGGCAATAAAACTAAGCTTATAATTTTCGTGAGTAGTACTGCTCCAAGGAGAGAATTGAGGAGGCTTGGAAACACTGGTGATGAGTAATGCTGCCCCCACTGCAGAGGGAGTAGCTCTAAAGGCATATCAGTAGCTGCACTTCCCGTTGGCTGGAAGGGATGAAGTCAGCACACTGCAGTGTCTCTGCGGGAGCCCAGCCAGGGCAAACCTGCTCCTGCCAAGAGCAGCTGAATGGGTGCTGAACAGCTTCACGTTTAGCTAGGCTGTTATGTTGAAGGATGCTTGTAGGTATTCCTTTCCACTCCAAGCAATGGGGGAAAATGTCATTTTTGTCTTGTTTTGGAATGGTGCCAAGTATTCCATTTGCTTCTTAGACTATTGCTAACACTTTTTCAGATTTGTTTTAAATGTTCTGTAATTCATGAGATTCACTCCTGCTGCTGAGTCGTGTTCCTTCTAAAGCAAGGCAGCAGCTCCAAAATAATTTTTCTGTGGCAGCTGTTAACCCTTTCTGAGTGGCAGCCTCTGCCTTGGTGACAGCTGTAACACCCAGAGAGAGGGACTACACTGAGCCTCCATGACATGGGTCTGGCTGATTTGCTATGGCTGGAGGAATGAGTGTCTTTGAGGTGGAAGGACAAGTTGGAAGAGCACAAACAAGGGAAGAGATCAATATTGAATTTTGTGAAATTAATTTTACAGAAACACTTGTTCATGAGTTAAGTCAAGTCTACTCCAGAAATGTGTGCAAAAGCAGACCCTAATTTTGAGGGTTGTCCTTTATGTTGCCATTTAAAGAGTTCAGGACAAGTCAGAAAATCCTAGAATGGTTTGGATTAGAAGGGTTTGTAAAGATCATCTTGTCTGCCATGGCTGGGATACCTTCCACTACCCCAGGTTGCTCCAAGCTCCATCCAACCTGGCCTGGGACACCTCCAGGTATGACGTTTCCTCAATTTCTTTAAGGACTTGAGTGATGGCTTGTAACTGGAGGAGGGGAGATTTAGATTGGATATTAGGAAGAAACATATTACTGTGAGGGTGGTGAGGCCCTGGCACAGGGTGCCCAGAACAGCTGTGGCTGCCCCTGGATGCCTGGAAGTGTCCAAGGCCAAGTTGGATGGGGCTTGGAGCCACATGGGATAGTGAGAGGTGTACCTGCCTCTCAGGGGTTGAGATGGCTGGGGTGGATGGGATGATCTTTAAGGTACCTTCCAATCCAAACCATCCTGGGATATGCCAGAACTACTTTTTCTGATTCTATGTTACTTTAATTACAGTTGTGCTTTTGCTGCTTATTAATGATAACCAAGCGTTGATGGGATCTGCCAGGGCTGGGGGCAGTTTGGGTGCTGAGGCTGGACAGACAGAGTTTATCTGGGTCTTTCTCATGGTCCAAGACCTGCCACTCTCTTTTTTGCATCCCAACAGCTTGCTGCTACTGTGTCTTGGCACACCATTGCACTGATCTCTCTTCGTTCATCTTTTCTATGTAGAAAGGAAATAAATGAATTACAGTATGAGATACAGTTCCTGGAATGAATTACTGAAATGTTAATAGTTTTCTGTTTTGCTTTGTAAGCCCCCCCTTTTCAGAATAGTTTGCTGAGCAAATGTTGCAGGTGTTGGAAGTTGCTGCTTGTCCCCAAGCTGCATCTCCTAGTGCCTCACTTCATATTTACCGAGTTGCATCAGAGTCCTGATACTCTAATTCCTATTGAGTAGGACCTTGTTCTGTGAGTAGCCTCATTGATTTGTCCCACTAAACCAGTGACAGAATTAGGTTTGATGTTTTGTGCATGACTCTGTAGGTGATTTGTGATACTACTGGCTTCCAAAGTGCTGTCTGCCTGCTGATGGTTACTCTGTATCTCTGGCGGAAACAAAAAAAATGCAAATTTGCACTGATAAAGGCAAGAGTGAAGGTTCTCATTTCTTCTTCCCTTTTCACCTCCCCGGCCCTTTACACATCCTTCTCTCCAGCCAGACAGAAACCATTCTATCACTTCAGTATGGGCAGGAAATGAACCATAGCTCATTTTCTTGTTAATTTTTGAAATTTTTCATTATTTTCCTTCCCCCTCCCCTCTGTCCTGCTTCCCCTCTGCCCTGCTTCCCCGCTTTGGATTATTGTCAGCAAGCCATGGGCATGGAAGTGCATACATTGGTGTTGGATTTCCTCCCTGGGCGATGCTTGAGCTCTTTTGAAATTATCTTGCATGCACCTATACACAGTTGTACTGGGCATACTTCTCACAGGTGAAAAAGCTTGTGGTTAAAGCCATTTGGACTCCTGTAAAAAAATCAACATTATCTTTGTATGTCTGTGTAGGTACACCAGAATTCATGGCCCCAGAAATGTACGAGGAACACTATGATGAATCTGTGGATGTCTACGCGTTTGGAATGTGCATGCTGGAAATGGCTACCTCAGAATACCCTTACTCAGAATGCCAGAATGCTGCTCAAATCTACCGAAAAGTAACCTGTGTGAGTACACGTCCTTAATTGGTACTGGATCCTGTCACTGAAGGTTCAAAAGCGTATTTTGATGAGGTGTTGGTACTGCTGAGTGTATACTGCATTCTAGAAGTTGAGGTATCTGAGCTCTGGGTTGCACAAACCTGTTTCAGGCTTATGTGTAAGCTTACAGCTCTACACTTAGAGTGTGTTTTGATGCAGCTGCATCAAATATTTTCAGTTATCTTTGTCGCTGATTTTATCTCCATCGGCCACAAATACAGCCCAATGGGCTGATGCTTGGTAGTTTAATTCTTCTTAGAGTGTTACTTTCAACCCAGAGCCTCTCAGAAATGATTTTAAAGCCCACAAAAGACCTCAGAAACTGCTCAGCAGTTACCTTCATCCTGTGGCAGTAGCAGCTCCATTGGCATTGCAGGGAGGTGAGTGTGTGCAGCCATGGATCTGCTGGCTGCCTGACCATGCTCTGCACCACGGGCTAGCTGCAAACCATGCTGCAGCTTTTCAGAGACATGGAATGGGTTTGATGGCTCAGGGGAATTCCTTGCCTTTATCCCTGTTATTCAAGGCTAGGTTGGGCAGGAGTGAAGCTACCTGGTCTAGTGGAAGGTGTTCCTGCCAATTACAGGGAGGTTGGAATGAGATGGTCTTTAAGGTGCCTTCCAACCCAAACCATTCTGTGATTCTGTGATCCTTGAGCCACATGGTTACTCCATGTTGTTATTCCATCGTTCTTTATTACAGTGTATTAGCTTTGGCACAAGGGATATTGGTTCTGTTTTGGTATGGTCCTTCAGATATGGCCTAAATGCTACCAGTGCGGGTGGCTTAGAGGACTCCTCCTTGGACTCTAGGGCTTCACAGAGTGGCTACAAGAGGCTCTTCTAATTTCACGCTCTGTAGCTTCATGTCCTGTATGTGAACCAGTCAGGTACTCAGTATCACTGTGGGAGCTGGTGTTACTGGGAAGGTGTGTGTGCACTTGGAGCCACAGAGAACATCAAGCTCTTCATTGCTCCATGTACACAGAGAAGCTGTGCGCACACCTCGTAGCCATCTGGAATATTAGTAATTAAGATGTTGCAAGGCTCCTAAGCTTCATTTATCAAAGCAATTTCCACAATGGCAAAGAATAATGATTAATCAGAAGATTCCTAATTAGATGTTATGTTTCAGTTTTTAGACTTTTGTAGCTGTTGTTTTAAACACTGATGGAAGCCTGAGCCAACTTGTTTTCTATGGCAGTAACATTCACACAGCTCAGGATTAGATGGTAAATTATTATAGTTTTGTAAAAATGGCTTTATACTGGCAGCTTCAGAGAGGTGGGAGATGATATTTATCATATAGAAAAAGCAGTGGTGGAGAAGCTGTTGAAAGGTCCTTGTAGGGGGTATTTTTGAAGCAGAACTGTCTAGCAGGGAAAGCTGAAGACAAAAGCATCAGGTACCAGCATGGAGGGTGTGCAGTTTTCATCTGAATTTGGGGTGATAGCAGTGGGAGCAAAGGCACCAGGATTCCCTAGATGGCAAAACTGGCATTACTGTTTTTTCCAAGGAAAGGGTTAATCGGCTCCCTGTGGAGTGGAGAAAGCCCTGTCAAATGCCATGAGCTGCACAACTGTCAGGCAGGAAGGAGGAGCAGGGGGTGGACCTCTGGGGTGAGGGTGCAGGAGGAGCTTTGTCCTAGGGGAGATCCTCTGTCCCAGGAGGAACCTTCTGGTGGGCTCAGCAGCTTCTCTAGCGGAGCTGCATCTGCAGGGGAGCTGCCGACAGAAGGGACTCTGCTCTGAGCAGCGTAAGTGGCCTGTGGGGTCTGAGGAGGAGGTGGAGGAGTTTGGAGTGTGGGGTCGTGAGCCAGCACCATGCAGTGGGGTGTGCCCTAAGCTGGGGCAGTGACTACAAAAAGACAAAGTAACTCTAAGATCACTTGGATGAGGAGTTAGGTTTGGTGATGCAGCAGCTTGTGCGAGCCTTGGGGCTTATAAACTGAAATACAGTCAAAAATGGAGTGTAGGCTGAAATGAAGAGGTTGAATTAGACTGTTTTCTTCCAGTATTAGATTAGTTTTGGGGCTCTCACTAGAGCAGAAGGTGACTCTGGCCTTCTTGGATGGAATGGATGCCGAGCCCCTGAATGCTGCAGCTTCTCAGTGGGACATTTGCTTCTTTATGAAGCTGGGGCTTTCTTGCACTATTTCTAGTGTTTTAAATTGAGGGTCAGTGCATTGTGAAATGTGTTTGCTGTGTCTAGCTGCCTGATACCTTTATTTAAAAAGTATAAAATAAAATAACTCTCTTTTCCTGCCTTGGGCTCAGCATTGTAGTGGCAGCCACCAGAGGTGTCGATAGCATCCATAGGGGTTGGAATTGCTGGCTAGAGTTTGCATCAAGGAGTGACAACCAACAAAAAGTTTAGACTGCCTGCCTTCTGTTGGGTCCCACTGAGCTGATATTCCCTCTACTGCCCAGCACAGGCAGGGTATGATTCTGGTTTTGCCACTATAATATTTTTTTCAGTAGTTGCTACTCCATGTCCTAGCACTCTACCATGCCCTTGCCTGGTACTAGGACATGAGGTACGCATGTTGGTCATCCTTATTGGTGTAGAAAATGTAAACATTACCTTTCTGAGATATTATTTCAGCATACATCATATTCTACATGTCTGTAGTGTAAGATTATTATACTTAATTTATTTCAGTGACCTTTTATTCTGCCTGACTGTATTTTTATGGCTAAATTGCTGCTTTAATTTTTGCATTCCTGTTTTTCTGCATGTGCCTGTATGCTTGCAGTTGTCCAGGATAAGGAGGTGGTCATGTTTGGGAATGTGCAGAGGGGTTCATTTCTCTGCCAGACAAGACATGCTTCTTCCCACCTGTCACCTCTCTCTGCCCTTTCAGCCTGATGGATGGAGTGTAAACATTTCAAAAATGGATATGTACCGTAAATAGAAAACACATCTTTCCCAAGCAGTGGGGCCAAGCCACATTTACCACAGTTCACTTTGAAGTGATTTCCTGATCAGCATATTTGCAGTGCCCTTCGTTCTGATGCCATAATCTCATTTTTCATGCATAACTTGATTGTTTTTCTTACTCAGATTTTTTTTTTTTGTGTTTAATCATTCTGCCAAGTGATTTTGATATAGACAATAGTGATGAAACATCGGAATCTGTGACCTTCCCAGGCTGCTCCAGCCTAGTGTTTTCTTAGGCATGTGCTGCAGAATGCACAGCAGAGCAGCTGCATCTCCAGAGAAGAGAGTTCCGGGCCATCTCCTTGGGTTTAGTGGTACAAACCCGTGCTTCAGAACAACCCACCCTGTGACAGTGTGCTGGTTTGCATGTAAAGCTTTCATACTGTTTGTTCTCATCAACTATTGAAGGTTTTCTCAGCAAATGCAGGCTGTATGCCATAGTGCACACAGACAGAATTAATGCTGTGGCTATGGCACAATGACAGCAGGCAAATAATGCTGTCATTGCATGGACTTCTTGTGGCTTTTGGAGCTCTTAGATCTGCAGATAACCCTCTTAGCTTCACATTAAGGTGGACCACCATTCTGGAGGGAAACAGAGATGAGTTTATAGTTGTACACAGTGATGTCATAGAACAAAATCCTGGTAAAATTGAGAGCTTTACCTTCATTTCACTGACTTCAGAGAGTGTGTGCCGGGGTGCAGTTTCACTTGGAAACATGGCTTCACCTTTTTTGGTAGAAGGTTTTTTCCTTTTTTAGGAGTGACGTGAGCCTAGAGTTACCTTCAGGTGGAAGGTGGAGTGGTAACCCAGAGCAGGCTGTCTCTGGGGTGGAAGGGCACTTCTAGGGGCCAGGAAAGCCTCTAGAAAACTGACTGATGTGGGTCAGACGTGCCAGTGACTTGTGTGGCATTCGCTGTGTTCATTCAGAGCATCACGTGCTGTTCTTCCAAAGTGTGCTCTGCTGATGGAAAATGGCAAGCGGCTGTTTTTAGACCCTGCAGAATAAGCAGCACGTTTCTTCCCTCAGCATGAAGGATGCAACTTTTTCTGTATGTGTCTGGCTGTAGACTCAGCTGCCTTGTACTGGAGGGCAATGGACGACAAATCTAATTGCTTCAGAAAGAAGAGAATGGAAACAAGTGGTGGTGAGGGAGCCAGAATAAATCATCCTGTTTGGTACAGAGAAGCTCTCAATTTGATCTCTCATTTTGCTGTTGGTTTATATATGTGTATATATATTTCAACATTTAAGGGATCTGTATTATCATTATGCCCCTTATGTCACCCAGTGAGACCTGCCTTTCACGTGGTATTGATTTTATTTTAATTTATAAGATGTTGTACAGCTTTCAAACTGTCATGGATAATCTTTTAGCTAATACACTTTGAATTTTGGTGCCGTGTTTCCTTGGGAATGCTCAGGGAAGACAGATGGCTTTTGTTTAGGTGAATGAGATGAGCCTTTTGATGCCAAATAGAATCCCCCTTCATTGTCAGGGGCACTGTGCTGCAAGGGAGGGTTTGCAGTGTCCCAGGGAGCTGGCCTTGGAGAGTAAGGAAGAAAAGCATCCTATAGCACAAGGACAGGGAGAAAACACTTTGCCAAAGCAGCTCTGTTCAATACTTCACAATTTTTGTCCTCATTTGTTTTAGTCATCTACTCATAGCTTAGCTGTTCAGCAGATTAACACAATGGATATTTGGAGAGGAGTTGGTGTTCTATCCAAAGATGGGGAAAATAAAGTGTTGGTGGAAGAGTTGCTGGTTTTTATTTGTGGAAGCAATTTGTAAGGTCAATATTGGGAACCAGTCATCAGGGATCTGATGCTCTGGGCTCCCTGTGCCAGGGCCTCCCCACCATCACAGGGAGGAATTTCTTTCTTATGTCTAATCTAAACCTGTCTCTCTTCAGGTTAAAGCCTTTATTGGATCTTATTACACTTTCTTCCTGGAGAGTGTCGTACTAATATGGAAATCAGGTTTTCTCATAGCAAACAACAGTAAATTGAAATGTATAGATTTATCCTTCTTCCTGATGGAGAACACACTAGACTCCTGTAGCTTAAAGATGAGTTATGGGTACAGAGGAGTCCTGCTGAAAATACATTTTGATGGTGCTTTGTTTTCTTTCATTTCTGATTCACATATCAGAGCTCAACTAAGAGCTTGCCGTGACACATTGGAGCCAGCCTGGGCATTGCAGCCCAGGCTTTTCAGTGTCTTTTGAACACATTTTTCTAACAGACAAAATTTGAACCCTCATCTCATCAGTGAGATTTAGGTTTGCTTAAGCAAATAATTCTTTTTAGTGGGTCACAGCCAGCCAGCCATGTGTATGGATTATTTTGTTTTGTTCTCAAAACGATGGGTTTCTTTGGATCTCTGCGGCATTCTGCTGAAGAAAAACGAAGGAGCTGAGTCTTTGAGTGACTGTTCTGTATATTTATTATTGTTTTTTCAAAATCTACAATTTAAATATTTCACACTAGAATTTCAAGACAAATAGGGGGTTGTTGATCTAAAATTATTAATTAATAAGGTTTGAAGTAGAATCTGAGGCTTGAATAACAATAGAATGTTCATAAAAAATAAAAGTATACTCTGATGCTGAAATATTCAGAAATTCTGAGAGAGGCTCCAGTCCTCACTGAAATTCATCCATAAAAATTATTCAAGACTTAGTTCAGTGTATTATTTGTAGACCCTCTTTGAAAATACTTGTCTTCTTTTAATCCACTGGGTGAGCTAAAAGTCCACTCTGCAGGGCTCCTTATCTATGATTGCATGAGCCATTATTTACTGTTATTTCAGAGTGCAACTTTAAAAGGATTTGTATGGAGCTAAATGTTCAATTCCCATTCAGTTATGTGCTTAACCACATTCTGGTTTTTAGATAGAGGAAATTGTGTTTCCTTTTTGTTCTGCTCATTGACTTTATTGGAAGTACTTAGGTTCTTAAGTGATAAAGTCCAACTGCATCATCTCTTCTCAAATAAATTTTGTCATATTTTCATCCATATACATCTTGGTTTAGTAGGTAGAGGTAATAACGTGTTTTTAAAAGGGAATCAATTAATTCTGTGATTTATGCTGGACATCAAAAATAAAAAGAAGAACTTCTTGCATTGCCGCTTGTCACCTGTAGTTGAATATATACATGGATGTGGGGACACTGATTCTGCTTCCCAGGGTTTTCTTCTGCAATAGGTAGTTGGTTTTTCTCCTTGAAAGGCCGTGCTCATAGATTGCTGTTCCAAATCTGTTCCCAGCAAAAATGCTAACATTTCACAGAGATTTAACTAGATTTATAGGTTGCACCTGCTCTATGACATATCCCCAAGGGGTTTCTAACAATATCCTGGGAAATTCAGGAGCAATGCAAAGATGTTGTATTCTCCTGCTTCCCTGCTTGGTTTTGGGGTTGATCTTTTTTTTTTATGTAGAAGAGAATGTGTTGGAGAGTGCTTGGGTCATGGAAAAGCAAGAGGTTTGTGGGAAACGGGAATATGGACTATTCCAAGGTATTTTTCACTCATTTTCAGTACTAGCTGTCTGAAGAAAACTGTGATCATCTGTCTTTATTCATTTAGTGCTTTGAGAGTTGAGGCAAAAACATAAAAGGAATAATTTCAGAAAATGGTTATTTTTGAAATTTAAACTTAGCTGTTTCTTGAATATTCACTTCAGCTTCCAGAGGATATAAAGGTAAAATTTGCAAAGGCTGGTAAAGAAAAAGGTATCCTTTCCCTATGTGCACCTGAGCTTGTGCAAACTAGTGTATTAATTTTGAAGTGCAATGGTATTTAGAAGTATAGTACCTCTAAATCCTCAACTCAGTTTTGCATTAAGGCTAACAACTTAAAGGTATTAGTAAGTACCTGGGTTGAGTTGCCTTTAAAATGCAGAGAAAATATGCTTAATTAAGAGGTATCGTATAATTCTTTTTCACATTAAATTGTTTTTCTTTATGCTTTTAGGGTATAAAGCCAGCAAGCTTTGAGAAAGTTACTGATCCTGAAATTAAGGAGATAATCGGGGAGTGCATCTGCAAAAACAAAGAAGAAAGGTTTGTTTTAAGGGATCGAGTCTTGTATTAAATAATGTGTATGCAGGGATTTTAGAACTATCTGTGGATTTCTGCTCTGGTCTGTGGGTCTCCCCTGTGCAGAAGAAAATGCAGCATGGAAGTACAGATCTAAATTATTTCCTGCTTTCCTGGCATTCAGTGTCAGGATAAGCAGTGCTGTTGTGTCCTCAGCCGCTCAGCATCACTGTGGTGCTGAGCTAGGGTATTCTTGAAATTTCTAGTTCAGCAGTCCAAAAAATGTCACTGGGAAGGTTGTGTAGGGGGCAGGGAGGGTGATAAAAGTTGGTGTGGTGGATTCATCATGAGCTGTGGTAGCAGATTTCATTGCCCTCTGGACATGGAGACACATTATGCCTAGTTTCCAGCTTTGGTTTTAAAAATGAATGTTTTACTGGTCTCTGTCAGTTTGTCTCATGCTGAGTATTTCCTGACTTTCACAGGAAAAATACAGTTTTTAGGGACTGCAGCTGACAGCCTAGAGAGAATCTCTTCTCTGGTACTCTTTAAGCTCAGATACTTAAGAAAAGTTGAACAAAGCTATAATTTGCATTTCTCTAAGTGCTTGTGGTGTATGAATATTGCTAAAGCTTTGAAAAATTGGAAATGTCACTTTTCCAATTTCACTTCCTTTTCAAGATCCCACATCTTTTCAAAAAGAACACAAATTCATTATGGGTAAACACCAAACAGTGTAAATGTTTCCACCTTTGACAGCAGTTTCTTTTTACAAGCCTTTCTAAAGTTGTTGACTTTCAGTGTTTGATTCTTCTTTATATCCTTTGCAGATATGAAATTAAAGATTTATTAAGCCATGCCTTTTTTGCTGAAGATACTGGGGTAAGAGTGGAACTTGCAGAAGAAGACCATGGTAGGAAATCCTCAATTGCCTTAAGACTCTGGGTAGAAGATCCTAAGAAACTGAAAGGAAAACCCAAAGATAATGGAGCCATTGAGTTTACTTTTGATCTGGAGAAGGAAACTCCTGATGATGTTGCACAAGAAATGGTAAAATACACTTCTGATAAAAATGTGTATATATAGAAAGTAGTGCATAAGTCTCAAGGGACAACAGGAACAAGTTGGGTAAAGTAACTTCACTTGAACCACTCCAGGTGTCCAGTTTAGGCACTTTGCATTGATTTTGGGATGACTACTGCAAGAAAAGGGTGAATGGGCAACAACTATCTGAAACATACTGTTTGAAAACAGATGTCTGAAATTGCAGTTTACATAGCTTAGGGACTATAGAGGTCTGGTCTACTTTTATATTTTGCACGCTCTTCTGCCAGTTTCTATAGGCTGTTGAATGTCTTTGAATTTATTTGGAATCTGTTTAGTTCCAGACAGCAGCTAGAAATACATTAGAAGAGTTCAGAAGTTCAATCACAAAATGTTCTGCATTGAATTCTCCAAAACACTTTCCTCCATCTTTTCTGTTGGTGTTCCTTAAGAGGAATGTAGATGAGAAGGGTCTGTGGTCAGCCGCTCCACCCCCAAACTTTGATAGGAAACTGGATTCACTAAGTTAGGAGTAAGCTTTGGATTTTTTAACAGATAAGTTTCACTTGTTGAATTTCTGTTTTTTTTATAATTGTGGGTTTTTGTTAGAGGATCTGTGTTCCATTTTCACCACATTGTCCTTGAACTCCTATTTTGATAGTGTCTTTGCTGCAGTTGTTTTGGTGTTCTAATGTCACAGAGGCTCGTGGTCAGTAAGCACTGAGCCAAGGATCTGAACGTTCCTATGCTTGTAGAAATGTTCCTGTGCTTGCAGAAACATTCCTATTAGACTCTAAATCCCTAGGGATCCCATTTAATGATGTCATCACCACTCGTGTTCTGCTCAGGAGGCACTCATTTTGGTAATGCTGCCTTGCTCTGCTGGAACTCATCACCATCTACTCCAAGTTTAGTGGGAGGAATTCAGGCTCCTTTGTCTTCTTGTCATTAGTTTGCAGTAGGTCCAATGTTTTTCCAGCAATATGTTATTACAGAACTCATTTAGTTTAAAAATTGCTCTGGTACCATTACTTACTGTTATATTTCACATTTAAATATCAATGGAAATATTTGGACTTTCAAAGTTCTCTAAGTTGCTTAGTCCATAGTTGTGATGTTTTATTTTGAAGAGGAAATAATTCTCGTGAAAAGTGTATTTAAAGGGATCATGCCCAAACTACAGTGACACTGTACCTATTCCCAAATAATTTAAAAATCTGTATTCTACATTAATGCATACCTAAGAGACTGCCCATTAAATGCTTTCAAACCTGAGGCTGTTGCAGGCGCAGAAAAAGGGGACATTTATTGCTAAATGTCTTTTTCTAGTCCTTACGAATTGTGGAACACCAAAGCCATGTGCTTTCATCTGTTTGTTGCTTTGTGTGCTGTGGAAGAGAAGAATGCAGGAGACCTTCTGAGTACAGGGAATTATTTATCATTACTGATGGGATTTTGATAGTCAGGCAATCCCATCTGCCCAAAGAATATGGGCAAAGGGAACTGGAAACATTCTAGTGGGTTTGGAAGGTGAAGTTAGCTCTTGAAGCTGTGTTTTAAGATGCTTTGCACCCATTAATTTTAGCAGTGAAAATCTAAGCTGTGAAAGTGTCTTATACTTGGGCAAGGGCAAAGCAGGAAAGCCTCAAGATTTCCCCCATGGATGTAAGTGCTTTCAAATCTGTCAAATATGCATGTTAAGAATGTAGGGAGAGCAGATAGAACTCTGGTACATTATTATTAAATGAAAATTTGTACCCTGCACTGCAGGAGATTATGCAAACAAATAACACAAAGATGAATTTCCATTTTATCTGTTGAGCCGTTGAGTTCTGAGAAGCCTTGTCCCCTTTTCCATCAAATGGGAGGAGTCTGCTTTTTCTTTGTAAAAGTCAATCAGTGCTGACTGACTTCACTATTTAAGAGAAGTTAATTTGAAACATGGTTCTGTTAACATCTTGTCCTTCATGAGTTGCTGTGCTATTAAGCAGGGCAATTTGGATAACTCTGTGTGCTGGATGGGTTAAGACAATAAATTGAGATTTAGGGTCAGTTTGATTCACTCCAGGGGCATTCTTTTAGGGATTCTTTTTCCTGTTTTGTCTATTCTTTTAGTGTTAAAAAGGAAAAAAAAAAAAAAGAGGGAAACCCATCTGCCATTAAACTTGCTCTCCTCAATGGATGTTCAGTGGTGGATAATTAGATCCAGTATATATTCAGGTCTTAGACATTACATTCTGGGTTTTTTTAATGCATTAGGAATAGAAGTTTTACTAAGAACCTCACTCCATCAAACTCTTGAGTTCCTGTTCTTGTGAGAAATAAATTATTATAAATTCGTGTTGTTTCAAATGGATGTTTTCTTTGTTGGGAAGAGGTTCCAGTATCGCATGTGTGCTTGTGTGCATGCCAGCCATGTCAGCCACGTGCTCAGGACCTTGCTAAGTGTGTGCTCCTCTGCAGATTGACTCGGGCTTTTTCCACGAGAATGATCTCAAGATCGTGGCCAAGTCCATCCGTGACCGAGTGGCGCTGATCCTCTGGAGGAGGGAGCGCATCTGGCCCAGGATGCAGTCGGAGGAGCGACGTGACTTGGAGTGCCTGGACAGGCTGAAGGCACCGCAGGCACAGCAGGTCCAGGTCACCTACCTGTCCCACACGGGCCACCACATCCTGTCGGAGCCTGAGGAGCCGGAGGCAGACCAGCACCCCTTCCAGCAGAACCTGCCCACCAGCGTCACCTCTGTCGCCTGTAAGTCCCATGTTGGCTTCGTGGGCACTCAGGGATGAATGTCTGAGGGGAAAACCCACAGTGACCTGAGCTCAGATGAACTGATGTGGGTGGTTTTGCACAGTAGCTCAAAACCCACAAACATCTGGGACAGATGCATGACAATTTTGAAAGCAATGAATTTTCAAGAAAACAGTATTATATAGATATCTCTATATAAGTCTCTATATATTTTGCAACTAAACAATTATCACAGAGTTTCTGTTTTACTGTTCTGGGCTTGTATGTAAATACATTTAAGTAAAAGATGCATTATCTTTAGCAAGACAGCTGCTGCTTCAATTCAGGTATTTTATAAAGGGCTACACTGAGGTCTGCTTTGAATATTGAAATATCAATGTATACTTGTACAGGAATAATCCCTTTACATGATATGAGAAATAGCTACATTTGATTAACATTCACAATATTGCCACATTCACAAAGGTTTTTATCTGAAGCTAAAATGAGCTCATTTCATTTTTTTGGATCACATACTTATTTCATGATAATTCCTTTGCGGAACACTGCAATTATGGCTCTTTGTTTCTAGTGCTGCAGTGAAGTGACTTGTGCTTCCCATGGCTTTGCTGGACATGAGTTGGCAAACTGTTATACTAAATATAACCTCCACAATTTATTTCCTACTCCTCCTCAACTTTTAATCAGAACTTGTTATTATTTGGCAGTTTGCTGTTAGATTATTTGAACATTTTCTTAGCATAGGACCTCTATAAATTAGGGTAGCACCCACCCATATAATTTGAGATTAAATGTAAAAGTGGAAATTAACAACTTAATTGCAATGTACATTCTATAAAAACCTGAGACTGACTCACAGCTTTTACTTTAGCACTCTACCATTACACTCTCCTTTTTTTTTTTTCCTTTGAGGTCCCGAATAATTGTTTGTAATATAACAGTGTGTTAATGCAGCAGAAATCCCATCATGAGAGTAGGGCTATGTTGGCTCTTCAGAAATGAATTGAATAAATAGAGAGGGGAGTTTAATTTTGGAAAAGAAAAACAGTTGGGGGAATAGCTTGGGAGTACTGAAGAGAAATGTCATCTCTGGTGCTATTAAAAAATAATTCATTATTTAAAAGCCAAATAAGTAAAAGTTTATTTAGAATATGGAAAAAAGAGCCAGTGGAAGGTGTTGGGAAAAGAAATAGTATTTAAGCTTATCTGTAACTTAATATGGTTATTGAAACTGTGTTGCAGTTTTCTTTCAGTTTTGAATTTTAAATCCCTATTAGAAGCTATTTGTCCTTGGGATACATCTAGCTGCAGTCTGGTTGTCTCACTTCCTATCTCAAGTGAAGAAAGCAGTAACTTAGGCTCAAACGGAGTTGGGCACTTGTATTTTGCACATTTTAAAAATTGTGGAAAGGCTTTTTAAGGTCAGTAATACCAATATTTCCAGTTCCCAAAGGACCCAGTGCTTGCCCAGTGCCTGTAGCTGTGTAGTTCCATAGGTTAACTGGGCAAATGCTCCACAAGAAACTCCCACAGATCTGAGTGTGCCAAACCCACTGAAACCTGCACAGGGGTTTGTGTCTGACCTTAATTGCACTACACTCAAGCAGAACATGACCTGCTGAACTAAAATCATACAGCATAAAGAATTTTCAGGGCTGCTGATAAAAGCAGTGTTAAAGTCAGTGCATCCTCGAAGATGGAACTCTAGAAAGACCCCATGATCTACTCTGAACATGGCAATCGGGATTTCCCCTCCTTTCATCCTACAAAATCTATAAGCATCTGCAATTCTGAATGTCAGCCTTATGCCCTTTAAAGGTTATAGTAAAGTGTCTGAAATATCAGTGTGTGCAGAAATCCATAGGGATGGGTTTTGGCTTAAGAGAAGCAGTGTGTGCCTTTTGTAGAGAATAACATTGGTGTTGTATAATTTATTTATATAAAGAAAGGGCTAGAGTAGTAAAAGTGCTAATTACATAAACCATGGTGACCTTGCTCTAAGGTCATCACTTGAACACGGGGAGCTGTTGAACTTTTAGTAAAAATGACTGTTCTTCCAGCTGACAGCACATTTGACAGTGGCCAGGGCTCCACGGTTTATTCGGACTCGCAGAGCAGCCAGCAAAGTGTCATCTACTCATCCCTGCCAGACGCTGTCCCTCCTGCCATCCAGAGGGTGTACAGCCCCCCGCTGAGCGAGGGCCAGCCTGTGCCCCACAGCCTCTCCCAGCTCAGCCACTACCAGCAGCCCTCGGCAGTAAGTCTAAAGCTTTTTCAGATAGTTCTGTGTCTTGGGTCATACTTCGCATTATCATTTATGCTCTTGTTCCCAGAGGGTATGGATTCCAGGGGTGTCTGTATGTGTTCCTCACTCACCTCTGCACATAGTGACCTGCTCAGTCCCTTATCAGTCTGTTGGCTCTGAACTGCATTAGTGGATTAGCAACAAAGCACAGGAAGGACATGGACCTGTTGGAGTGTGTCCAGAGGAGGCCATAAAGATTCTCTGAGGGCTGGAGCCCCTCTGCTCTGGAGCCAGGCTGGGAGAGCTGCGGGTGTTCACCTGGAGAAAAGAAGGCTCCAAAGAGAGCTCAGAGCCCCTTCCAGGACCTGAAGGGGCTCCAGAAGAGCTGGAGAGGGACTGGGGACAATGGATGTAAGGACAGGACACAGGGAATGGCTCCCACTGTGAGAGGGCAGGGACAGATGGGATATTGGGAGGGAATTGTTCCCTGTGAGGGTGGGGAGGCCCTGGAAGAGATTTCCCAGAGAAGCTGGGGTTGCTCCATCAGTGGAAGTTTCTGTCCCTGTCTCTCTGCAGCCCGTCCTGCCCGCAGTGCCAGCCACGCCTGCCGTGGTGCCCCAGCACTACCAGGAGCCAGCAATGCCATTCCCCGTGGTCCCCAGCACTGTGGCCTCGCTCCCGCTGGGGCAGCCGCCGCCACCCGTGCTGGCCGGCCAGCAGGTGAGAGCTGGGCTCTGCCCTGGAGCTTTGTACATCTCAGCCCTTCCCTGTGGCTGCTCTGCCTCACACAGGGTGCCCAGAGCAGCTGTGGCTGCCCCTGTATCCCTGGAAGTGTCCAAGGCCAGGTTGGACAGGGCTTGGAGTACCCAGGGACAGTGGAAGGTGTCCCAAGTTTCTCTGCAAAACTTCCCAGAGCACCTATGTTCCTCAGAGACAGCAGTGTCCAGTGAATGTCCGTGCTAAGGAGGGTAGGGCAGGACAGCAGAAGAATGGAAATTAGGGTGAGAAATTCACTTACCTACAGAATTAATTGTTTTGATCTTCCATCAATACGCAATGGTGGATCAGACATGTGGAATCAATGTTGTATCTCTTAACTTTTATTTATTTTTCCAATTTGGATGTCCGTGCATTTACACTGCTAAAGTTATAATGAGGCGAAGTTACCTAATCTGCCTGGATATTTTCCCTTCCCTGTGCCTTACCCAATTCACAAGCATTTTTTAAGACACAAGCTGGATTTGAGAGGGAGGTTTTAGGAAGGAGCTCCATTCCCTGAGCACAGTTTTCCTGCTCTAATGCGATGTCTCCTGGCGTGGGAGGTGGCTGAGCCACAAGTGCCAGTGCCCTCTGTCCCCTTGGTGGACAGTGGGCAGCTGTCTGAGCTGCAGATTAACCCAGCTGGGGCGCTAGAGCAAAGCTGGCTCTGGGACCTGGCAGCTTTATGAGCTCCAGCCCAGCGCTGTGGGCATGCAGCTCTTCCACCCCAGAGCTGGGGCTTGGTCCTGCAGGAGTTCCTCCATGGAGTGAGTGGGATCCCCCCCATCCCAGGTAGGCCCTCTATCCTTCAGGCAGTGGTCAGGTGCCTCCACCTCGGCCCTCAGTTTGCTCTGTCCCATCACCAGAGCCATGCCAGCCCCTGTGCTGCCGTTCCCATGCGTTTGGGATTGTAACTGGGGAGATGCCACATCTTTCCCAAAACATGATATGGCAGAGGTTCTGTGTGCTGCAGGGCCTGGTGAGGCCACCAGCCCTGTGGTCCCAAGTAAGTCACCCTGAGCCAGCCTATGCCTCAGGGTCATCCTTTTGAACCAGAAGGGTTTTTTAAGTATTTCCAGAACTAATTAGAGGAACTGAAGAAGATACCAATAGCACATAAAATGCGGGGGTTTGTTTATGATAATTTCCAGCTTTAACACAACTTGTTCTCTGTTCTGCTGTCTAAAGCCTGGCAGGCCAGGGGAGCAGTACTTTCCCTGGAAAAGTAAAGCTGCTTTTTTAGCTACTACCTTGTCACTACAGTACATCAGAAATATCTGGAACCTAGCTTTTACTGCAATTATTGTGGTTGACTGTGTCTCAGGTAATAAGTGTTGTATTTTCCATGCCTGCTCCATTATGTAGCAACTTCTGCTTGCCAGGATGAGCTGGATATCAACTGTATCTTGGAAGTTAGTGGGTGGGGATTTCACAGGACCAACTGGAACAATCTCTGGGATTTAAAGAGTCTGAGTCATTACAAATATCCTCTCCAAGACAGTTAGCACTTATAATTTTAGGTAATGTATCTTGCATTTAAATGTGTTTTAGGTGTGGGCTCCTGTGCAGTGTTTGAATTAAGAGTGCTTGACTCTCCTGGGAGCTGTCCCTGCTGGAGCATGATCAGGGCAGGGAATGGAGCTGGGAAAGGGCTCCACACCTGGAGAAGAAGGGGCTCAGGGAGGACCTTCAGGCTCTGCACAGCTCCCTGACAGGAGGGGGCAGCCAGGGAAGGGTCGGGCTCTGCTCCCAGGTAACAGGGACAGAATGAGAGAAAATGACCTCGAGCTGTGCTGGGGAAGGTTTAGGTCAGATATCAGTGAAATTTTCTTCACTGAAATAGTGGTTAAGCATTGGAATAGGCTACCCAGGGGAGTCACCATCCCATGAAGTGTTCAAAAAACAGCTTGATGTGGCACATGGGGACATGTTTTAATGGTGGACCTTTCAGTGCTGGTTGTAGGGGTTGGATTCAGTGATCTTAGAGGTGTTTTCCAATCTTAATGAGCCTGTGATTCTGTACTCTTAAGCGCCAGGTCTGTCCTGACAGTGAGCTGGGGAGAAATGGGGAGTGTGGCCAGCCATCTGGTTCTTTTGCAGTACACAAGCAGTAACCTTTTCCTTCTTGTCCCCACAGCAGCAGCCCATCTCACAGGCAGCCTCCCTGCAGCAGGTGCTCAGCAGCCAGCCCGTGTGCCCACTGCCACCAGCCCCCCACCTGCTGCCGCCGTTCCCGGCGCAGGGCGCGCAGGTGCCCGCCAGCAGCACCCCCCTGAAGCCCCTGCAGATCTCCACCATGCCGCAGCTCCCGCCTGTGGCCCCTTCCCAGGTAAGGAAGGGCTGTGAGCACAGCCATTTGAGGAGAAATTTCCAGCTAATAATTAACATGATTTGCAGGTTTTGTGTGGCTATTTTGACTGCATGCCAGTTTAATTAGGTGATAAGAATATTATTGCTCTTTCCTAATTCCTTTATATTTCTTTATTTGTTTAGTGAATCAGAGATCTCCTTTGTGCCCAGCTCTGTGCCATCCAGTTAATGGCAGCTCCAAAATGGCAATATTTTTTGGAGGTTGTTTCGGTTTGGTCTTTTGCACTGTCCCCTTGGCACAATCTCTTCCCCATCCCAGGTTTGAGGGCATAAGCAGTTGCCTGTTTTTACTGCTGTTTTCTGACCTCCTGACCTCACCATTTCCCCCAACACCTGCCAGCCATGACAGTGTTGTTCTGCTCTGGGTCTGTTCTCTGGAGCAGGGACAAACAAACCTTTCCCTTGGCGTAGGAAGATGGATGGTGCTGTGTTTGGTAGTGACAGGCACCATAAGCAGCGCCATAAGTGCCAAAGGGCAGGAGCAATCTGCTGCTGTGATGCGGATGTCTGCTCCCATCACTGGGAGGTTTTGATTGTAAAAACCCTTTTTCAGGACTCTTCTGTGCTGCCTGAGTTGCAGCTTGTTTGAAAACAAGGTTTTAAATTGCCCCACTTAATTCTGCATGAAAGAGTTTTGCATTAGGTCTGGCCCAATTCCTTTTAATTTCTGTTAAAATGAAAGCAGCTTTTAATTAAGATGTTGCTTGAAGGCTTCAAGCTGGTGTTAGAAGTAGTTCTAAGCTTCTAAGGTATAAAAGCATCCCCCTCAAATGTATTTCTTTTGCTTTTACTAATGCTTTAAGCGTAAACCAGTTTTTATTACTGCTTGCGAAGCTCAGGGAATGAATGGAAGTGATTAACAAACAGACATAATTATCCTCGTGGAACAGGTGGTTTTGAGGGACTTGCGTGGCAAATGAAACTGCTGTATACCATCAGTGAACGCACTGATGCAATATTATATTTTTTTCAGATTCCTCAGTTTCCTGTCATTCCTGCTATTACTCCTCTGGCAGGGCTTGACAGCCTTCCTCCAAACCTGTCTGACATCCCTGCCGCAAACGTGCCGCCCATTCCTGCTCCCTCCCAGTACTTTGCTCCAGCCGTGATCCTGCCCAGCCTGCCCATGAACCCCACGCTGCCCATGGCCCCCAACTCCCCTGCCCTGCCCATGCAGGCCGTCAACCTGCCTCACACCACCGTGGCTTCTCTGGTCCTGCCCTGCCAGCCCATCGTGCCAAACATGCCGGCGGCCACCATCCCACTGCTGGCGGTGGCACCGCCAGGGGTGCCACCACTGCCGCCGCACGCCACGGTGCCACTGCCGCCGCAGCCCGTGTTCCAGCCCGCCTTCCAGCCACTGCTGCCCGGCGACACGCCCTCGCCCCACCATGCACAGAGCTCCCAGCCCGTGACCCAGCCACAGCCACCTCCTCCAGCCCTGCAGCCGAGCGTGATCCACCCTCCTGAGCCGGCTCACCAGGTAAATCCGCCGGGTGCGGGGCCGTGCACTGCAGGGTGCTCCAGGGCACTGCCCGTCCTGGGCCTCTCTTCCTCGCCAACATTAATCCTTGTTCTTGAGATGTTTTGTCGACTTTTTGCTCTCAGTTCTGGAGGTGGTGGCTGAAGCTGTGAGCTGTGGGGTAGCAGGTGATATCCTCAGCCAGGGACAGGTGTTATCAAGGATAGAGAGCATAATACAACTGGCTTTGGACAGTAAATGAGCAGAACTTCCTCTTCCTTCTTGGTCTCAGATCTTGGGAAGTGTGAGATATGGTTCTCCCAGGTCAGGAGGGCGTACCAAGCCTTGCCAGTGGCTGTAGCTGATCCATGTAGGATGCAGGAGCTGCTTGGTACACACAGCAAATACAGGGGAGCTGGCGGGAGCAGTGGAGATGTTTTGGTATAGAATATATTTAAAATAGCAAAGGGAAGTGGCCCTCTGGTAAGGACTCTTGAAAGCTCTGTGGAAGAGCACTGTCAGACCTGCAGGGCAGGGATGGAGTCTAGCTGCAGACCCTTTTCCCCTTGAAAAAAACAAAGCATAAACAAGCTCAAGCAGTATTTACACGGAAACTGCCTCAGGACTGGCAGAGTCTGTAAATACTTCTCTCACCACGTCTGTGATATGTTAACATGAAACAGATGTTTCATGAGCAGGAGGGGGCACTCAACCTGTTAATACAGCATTTGGAAAATCTGTATTCTGCCGCATCTCTTCACCATAACACCCTAATTAAAATTTGTAACATCCCATCCCAACCTGTCATGGCATCTTCAGAGCAGTACATAGTTTTTAAATTTCTCTCTTCAGCCAAATATTTTGTACAGGATTACTGTCATTGAGAATGTCAGCAGCATAGAGCTTGGGAGTGTTACTCAGTGTTCCCTGTGGCTTTAGAGGAAATGGAATCAAGCATACTGGTCACAGTGAGCATGGCAAATACCAGAACTGGAGAGCTGATGTTCCCAAACTATCCTGACACAGTCATTAGCTATCAAAAACATGTGTAGAAGAATTGCATATGGAAGAATTTAGGATAAAAAATAGATATTACAATGTGCAGAGGAGTATTTTAAAAAACATTGTTTTGGTTTGAAGACTTCTGTTGGAGAGGTGTTTCTGTATATAATACCATGCTGTTTTCACAATTGATGTTTAGCACCTCTGAGTTTTGTTTTGCCTGGGTACATCTGTATGGGCATTCACTTAAGAGCTGCACTTGATGATCCTTGTGGTGCCTTGCAAGTCAGAAGATTCTGTGATTTGACATTGAATTATTTTTTGAAATATTCTAGTTATATAAGATTTAAAATTGAGCCACCCTTCTGTGGCATTATACCACACTTGTCAGTCTAACAACCCCTCCTTGGGCAGCCGTGTAACTCTGAGGTGTTGTGAAGCACATCCTGTCTTTACTTTTATCTACATTAAAACCAGGAATAATAGTTTCAGCTCATACCCAGAACCTGCTGAGAGCATGCAGCAATGAAATCATGTGGCCTAGTTCTCATCTGAGTCTTATTTTTTTAAGTGTATTTTCCAATAGCCTTAAGTCTCTATGTGATGCTATTTCAAAAAAAGTAAAAATTGGGCACACTTTTACATCGTACTAAAAGTCTTTTTTTTCTTCCATATGCTTCTTTCTTTTCTTCTTCCTCTTTCCACAAGCTCAGTCCCCCTGGAAAAATACATGATGTACCTAAAAGGAGAATGTTCTGATTTTAAATGTACAACCAAAAGGACTGTTATGCAGAGTAACAACCCAGTTTCTAAGGTAGCTGGCATCCTGTCGCCTTGGGTCTGGTTCCCACCAAGTGCTTACGCACTTGAGTTATTTTAATGCACTGGAGAAATCTACTGAGAAAAGTGAAACTCCCTCTGTCCACATGGATGTGTTGGTAGGATTGGGGCCTTGGGGCTTGGCACGTCAAGGGTTAAGTGGGGATTTCAGTGTGTAAACTGCACTAAACTGAAGTAGGACACTGGTGTATATTCAGTGAAAGAGTTAATTTTGTCTTTTGTACCAGGTCTTGGTTCTACATATCTGGCAGATTTCTTAAAATATCCTAAGTTAGGTTATGGGTAGAATGTGTTTTTCTCCGCATGGACAGTGTGGAATTGTTGAAAGCACAACAAAGTATTCAGGAGAATGAATTCCTCACCTAAGATCTTAAAAGCAAGTCCAGAGGAGGCCAGGGAGATGCTCTGAGAGCTGGAGCCCCTCTGCTCTGCAGCCAGGCTGGGAGAGCTGGGGGTGCTCACCTGTTGAGGAGAAGGATCCAGGGAGAGCTTAGAGCCCCTGCCAGGGCCTAAAGCACCACCAGGAGAGCTAGAGAGGGATTTGGGACAATGGGTGGAGGGACAAGACACAGGGAATGGCTTCCCACTGTCAGAGGGCAGGGACAGATGGGATATGGGGAAGACATTCTTGGCTGTGAGAGTGGGGAGGCCCTGGCACAGGTTGTGCAGAGGAGCTGCGGCTGCCCCTGGCTCTCTGGCAGTGTCCAAGGCCAGGTTGGATGGGGCTTGGAGCAGCCTGGGATAGTGGAAGGTGTTCCTGCCCATGGCAGGGGGTGGAATGAGATGAGCTTTGAGGTTCCATCTATCACAAACCATTCTGGAATTCTGTAATTTTTCCTTTCTTAGCAAAATCCGGCTTTGTCCCTACTAATAAACTAGTACTTGAGCAGTGCATGTTGTCATAATTGTACAGAAAGAATCCTTAGCTTTTATTTAGTTATTTCATAGGAAGTTTACCTCTGTAGTTGCTACTGAGAGCATCCCAAACCCAGTCGCATTGCGAAGTTTGAGTTCTTTCTTCATGAACACCAGTGACTTTGCTCCCTAGTCACGTACATGTTGAGCCCTTGGCGCAGAGATGTGTGCTAACAGCTCTCGTTGTGTTGCAGCCCATGCCTGGACACACTCAGTTTGCTCTGGAAGCTGGAGCCCAGGTGCCCGTGCTGCCAGTGCAACCCTCCATGGTCATGTCACCGCCGTTGCAGCTGCAGCCGGAGCTGGTGCCGCCCTGCGTCGCTCCCGAAGGTGTTCCCCAGGTCCATGGCAGCCTTGCCACGGCTGCCCCACCCACCCCCATAGAGCCTGGCCTGCCTCTCCAGCCCTCTGCTCTGCTGCAGCTCCAGCCTGATCTTTCCCAGCCAATGGGCCAGCAGCTCCCAGCTCCCTGCTCGGCTGTCGCAGCAGGCACAGAGACATCTCAAGAGGTAGAGCCTTTCCTCTGAAGTAACTCACCAGCCTCAGCCTTAATCTTCTTAATTATTCCTGTGTGAAACAGTGGGCTTGTTGCACAAGGGAGGTTATCCCCTCAGTGTGTCGAGCTGCTGCTCCTTGATGCCCGCAGCTCTGGGTCAGCAAATAATTGGCTATTCCAAATGAAAACCTCATGTTGCAGCTCAGGAAATGTCTCACTGAATTCATGAGGCAGCAGGACTAAGCACCTCCTTGTCTGTAGCTGAGCACCAACACGGAGATAGAAATCAAGAAATTCTCACTGTGGGTGAGTTAGAAGTTGTTCTGTAGAGTTTCACCCATGTTTTGTCCAGTCTTGTTTTAAATGTCTCAAGCACTTGTTCAACCAACCATCATTTGCCTTAAGAAATTACTCCACAATCTGAGTCTTTGTATTGTGGAAGCTCTTCATACTTTTCAGTTTGAGCCCTATTCTCATTTCATTTAGCATTGTATCCTTCTGTATTGCCGGATGTCTGCTGTAGCCCTGGGATTTTTGTTTCTTGAGATACTTGTAGGCATTCCCAATTCTCTGTGGTCATAGAAGCAGGATGCTTTTTATTGTTTTCCTTATAGAATTGTCAGCTCCTTGTCTGCTATTTTGACTTTTCTTTCCACTCCCATAATTGTTTAATCTTCAGTCTTGACAGAACATCACAGAACATTTCCTTCTCTTCAGCTGCCTGTTAACAAAACAAAACAAAAGCTTTGGCATTTCTACCTGATTTCAGGAAACAAGTCTGATTTTTTTTTCTGCACTCCTGGATGGAAATGTCCCTCTGTGATTCTGCATTCAGAGTGGTTCCTCTTTAGTCTCTGTTCTGAATTATCTTTCCTCCCAAAGTATGTATTTCACTTTTTCAAAATTAATCTCTTGGTTTTGCTCATCTTTCCATGGCTTGTCACATGCCTTGACCCCAGTGCAGCCTGAAATTCCATTGGAGATACAACTCAATGTATGCCTCCAGATACAACTCAATGCTGCCTCCAGAAGATTCTCTGGAAGGGCTGTGCTAACACTAAAAATGGATTCTAGTTCCCCATTTTTCCTGTCCGTCAATAGCAGTTTAATTCTTACAGCATCAGTGTTCCTGCTGTGAGGTAGGATGTTTCCTGGTGAGTGTCTGTATCCTGTTGGTTAAGTAGCTGGAATGGTAGAGCCTGTCTGCCGTGCTTCACCTGCAGACTGCCCAGAAAAACTGGGCTGGGTCAGGCATATCCATCACTCAAGGTATTCTTTCTCCAGCTGTCTTTTTTCTGAATGTCCAACTCATGGCAAGGTCAGTGCTGGTGCCTTCAGTGCAGGATCCTATTACATTAGAGATTAGAAATATGAACAAACCTCATTGTTGTGCACTGTGATACGAGGGATACAAGTTCTCCTGAGAAACTCATGGCCACTGGGGCACACGTCTGTCCTCCACATCCCTCAGAACATTTAACCACTGGTTTGCTAATTTCATTCTCATGTCCATCTGTGAGTTAACCACTTTCTCTCATTTACTTTAAGAAATGAAGCAAGTACCAATCCACATCCTCTCCATGCTGGTTTTCTGACATACATTGCTAAAGTTTCCTTGGGTGTAAGAGAAGTTTCATACCTATCTATATAATCAAAACATTACATTTTGTTGCTACTCTGCCATGACATTTTTATCACTTTTGTTGTGTTCAGGCACGTGGCAGCACTTGCATCCAAACCAATCTGAACCGGTCAGGCAAAGAGGATTTGTAAAGCACTTGGTGAAGTGCTTTACCAGAATGTCGATACATTATGTCTGTGTTCTCACTGTTCATTGATGTTGCAGTTTTATTGAAACTGTGTTTAAGCTTAGCATGGCTTATGTATGGTCTTTACAGCCAAGGAGTGGGGCTGGCTGGTTAGCTGCAGAGAAGCAGTGGTGTTGACCACTTCCCCTCTGAGCTTTTAGCCCCAGCTCATCACTGCTCAAGTGCTCAGTGTGGCGATGGCAGTCGAGGGGCTTGTTTCTGCCTGTGCGTCTATAGAAGGATTTTATAGACGTGTTTTTATAAATATATAAAAAATTATATATATTAATGGTTGTATCTGATGCGAGTGTATAAATACAGCTATATACATGTACAGGGCTGTGTGTGTCCTTGTGTGTACATGGTAAGTTTGTTACAGCAGGGCCTGCAGCATTGTCACAAATTCTATGAGAATGGGTCTGCCCAATGTGAAAATCATGCTATGATGTCTGTCCCAGAGCTGCAGCCAGTGAAGATGGAGGCTTTTAGGGGAAATTTGTGTAGAGGACAAGAGGACATGATGTGAGGATGGTGTTCTTAAATGATGAATTTTCATCTTTTGTTTGTAAATTCCTCAGAAATTTTCCCACTAAGCCAAACACAATGAAAATATTGAGCATATTTCAGGAAACTATATAAAGCAGTGAGCCAAATTAGCAGATACATTCAAAAATAAAAGTGGATGGTGATATGGAATTGTCCCTCCGTCAGGTTTTGCCACGTTGGTGAGAATAGTTTTATTCCTTTTACCATCTCATCTCCTGTGGGCAGAGGAAGGTAACTGGCTGGTTAGTGTCTCTGTCTGAAAAAGTGGTTGGACAGAAGTGATGTTGAAAGGGTAAAATAGGACATTTATTTTATTTCTAAGTTCCAAGAACTGGTTAAACAGAATGGTTTTAGAGTTACTGGTGCCAACCCTTTCCTAAAGGTATTTTTCATCTGCTAATATAATGTGTTTGCTTAAATTACTTTTTCTTGCATTTTAGGAGCAGGCAATACAGGACAAACTCCAAGCTCTGTCCCAGAGTTGCGAAAGGTATCATCACCTCTTTGGCGTAAGAAATGCTTGTATTTTGGAGGCTATTTTTTCTGACACAATCAGAAGAAGAAGGACTGGGAGCATGTCTAGGGAGAAGCTGACAGTGTTCTGTGTGCAGTGTGCCCCTTCTGGCACCTGCATTTCTTTTAATTCTTTAGTTTGGATGCAGCATCCTAGCCTTGGTGCGTGTACAGCTATATGGAACTTCTCTTTTCCTCCCTCTACAGCAAACCTAACCTGTTTGCCCTTCTGTTGGGAGGGCAGAAAAACAGGAGCTGAGAAAACTTCACCTTAGAAAAGTAAGAACTAGTGCAGTTCAGAGAGGGACTGTCAGGGCCCCTTAAGGGATTAGGGGATGTAGGGATATATTCAGAGTGATGGGACTTTGCTGTGCTACTGCCAGAAACATTAATAGATCATTTCTTGATAGGTGGTAGGTGTTGTAGCCAGAGTATGTGCCTGGTGTAGAGTAGTGCCCTTCACCCACTAAGTATCTTCCAGTTGACTCAGTTTGGGCCAAAAAAAACGGCAAATGTGCCATTTTTTGCAGCCTCTCTTATAGCTTACATGTGATGCATGACTCCGTTGTGTGTGACTCTGCCTTTATCTTGGGGCTGTTCTTCCTTTCCCTTGTGAAGCTACATGAGTCCAGATGTTGCTTCTGGCAAAGAGATGAGTGATAGCTTGGAAGGAGCAACAGGAAGTGGAAAGCAAGAAGGAAAGTCATCAAAGAAGCATAAGAAATCCACGCGTGCTCGTTCGCGCCAGGAGAAGTCCAACAGACCCAAACTGACCATATTAAATGCAAGTACAACCTGTTCGAGAGTAACTCTAGGGTTCCTTTGGCTTTGCCAGGAATAAGTGTTGTTGATCTCTGCATGCAGGTGTGTAACACAGGGGATAAAATGGTGGAGTGCCAGCTTGAAACCCATAACCACAAAATGGTGACGTTCAAGTTTGACTTGGATGGTGATGCGCCGGAGGAAATTGCTACTTACATGGTGAGATGTGGCTGCCCACGGGCTCTCAGCGCTCCCAGTTGCTTCAGGCAGCTCTTTGTGTGTGCTTGTTGCCTGAGCTGCCTGGCAGCTGTGGAATGAGGCATTAATAAAAAAATGTCTGTTTTCCCCTTTATTTTGATGTGGCCTTCTAGGTGGAGAATGAATTCATCTTGCAAAGTGAAAAAGAGACTTTTATTGAGCAAATGAAGGATATCATTGATAAAGCAGAAGATATGCTCAGTGAGGATACAGAAGGAGAGCGAAGTTCTGACCAGGGAACAAGTCCCCAGCAAGATGCAGATAGGCTGGAAATAAGCGAGGTAAGAACCACTAAGTACAGATTCCTAGTTTGATTCCTTTTTCTTAACAGCCAGATACTTAAATTCCTTTTGCATATTGTGTTAAAAAAAAGTAAAAAGGTTTCTTAACTAGAAAAATAATGCTTTTGCTGTGTTAAGCCTTACAATATGAGTGGGATGCTGGTCCTCTTGCACTGATCCAGCTATTTCTTGTGTTGTTTCTTTAACAGGAGAAGCGTCAGTCTCAAATGAAGACACCTGTGTATCAGCAAAACGGTAAGAGTGCCTTTGAATTTCTAGTGGAAAGTGTCCCTGCTCATAACAGGAAGTTGGAACTAGATGGCCTTTAAGGTCTCTTCCAACTCAAACCGTCCTATGTAATTAAGACAAGGTTATGATCTGGAGACAACGGAAATTCATGTGTTTACTTGTAATTTTCTTTTCATCCCTAGTTTTGCATACGGGAAAAAGGTGGTTTATTATATGTCCAGTGGTGGAAAACCCTACTACAGATGCCCCTGAGTTTTCTCCCCCGGTGCCTCCCAGTGCCCAGCAGACAAAAGGGCCAGGTAACTCCAAACATTATAGAAAATGTCTTCTCCGGAGCTGCTGTATTGTCTCTCTTCTGTCCTCACCTCAGTCAGCTGTGATGGTTTCACTTAATTTAGTCAGAGGAAGAAAATGATGAGTTTTGTTAAGCTGTGCATTTACATGTGCACGTGTGGTTACATATGTTCCTGGTGTTGAAACAAATTGGGAATCTTTATCTGAGTTTTTGTAAAGTGTCAGTATTTTAGCTATACCTTATGCTGTGGGGTAGCTGAAATTCTTACCACTATAGTGTCTTTTCAGTGAAATATTTTTTGCATAATCTGAAAATTCTCGCTTGATGTACATAACAGCTATTTGCTGGTGGGAATTGCTAGTGGGTTGTCCCTGCAGCTGACCAGGGGGCTTGGCAGTGATTTCCTTTCCTTTCAAGGCTCACCTTTTGCTTGTGTTCTCTCTAGACCCGGAGCAGTCAGATGACCAGCTGGTGAGCTCTGCCATGACAGAGGCACCTGGGCTCGGGGCTGGACAGCAGCTTCCCCTGCACACAGGGGTCAGTGACAGCCCCCTTGGAGCCACCCCGTCCTTGGCATCAGCTCCTGCTGCAGCAGCTCCTGCCAGCGTAGCAAGCCAGCCAGAGTTCCCAGCCCCAGCGCTGCTGGCATCTGCCCCGAACATCGTGGAGCCTGCAGTGGCCAGCGGGGGTCAGCCGGAGTTCCCCCAGCCCGGCCCCCCGGCCCCCCGAGCCGTGGGGCTTGAGGAGCCCCCCGAGGCCCCAGCCCCGCACCTGCAGCCGCAGGCGGATGAGCCGGCGTGCGTGCCCGACGTGGAGATTGCCTGCTGCAGTGTGGGGCCACCCCCGGCAATGCCGGTGGCTCCGGGGCCGCTGCCCGCGCCTCCGGATGCCGTGGTGCTGGAGCACAGCGTGGTGCTGGAGCGGCAGCCGGCACCGCAGGGGCCGCACCTGCTGGAGGGTGGCCAGCCCGGCACGGGGCCCTTCAGCAGCCAGCCCTTCCCCGTGGCCGCCGGCCCTGACACCCTGGGCTTGGCGGGGTCCCAGCTCCAGAGCCCCACGCAGGTGCCACTGGCCACATCCCAGCAGCTGCCAATGGCACAGGGTGGCATGGGGATGGCCGGGGCAGGAGTCAGCCTGCTCCAGCAGCAGAACCCCCCCGGCACTGCTGAGTCTGATGGTGAGGGTCCCCCCAGGGTGGACTTCGTGGACAACACGATTAAAAGCCTTGATGAGAAGCTGCGCAATTTGCTGTACCAGGAATATGTTCCAACTTCTTCGGCATCAGCAGGGACGCCAGACACCTCTGTGCCTCCCGAACAGGGCGACAGTGAATTCACCTTATCCCCTTTTCCTGAAGAGCAAGCTCCTGCCCCAGCATTGGATGGGAGAGAGCCAGGCTATAGCATCCCAGACACCGGCCAGGAGGTGAAAGCTGCTGCCGAGCTGCTGGTGCCCCTCGTGCCCTCGGAGGCCTTGCCTTGCCCACCACTGGTCAGTCCCCCAGCGGCTCTGCCCTTCATCCTCTCAAAGCCAGCCTGTAGGGCTAGCCCCAGGGCAGAGCTCAAGACCTACTCTCTTGCTGTAGGACACGTGTAGATCTTTAGCTTCCCTAAACATTTCATGTCTCTGTTCCAGGGTGTATTACCTTTGCCTGCTGACTGCTTTCCAGTGTGAAAGCTCACTTAAATTTTTGTTGTCGGATGCATCCCAACTCATTTTTCAGAAATGCTTGTTAGTGAAAGCCAGACTTTCCCTTTGGGTTTAGAAGCAGTATAATACTTTAATTCATCTCCTCTTGTGTCCTGTGCAAAGCAGGCAGAAATATGTCAGTTTCTTTGTCGTTTAAGAATGTAAAACACATGCGTGGTATAGTCATTCTAGTTCTAATGAAGGCAATTTTGCTTCAATTTTAAGTATAAATAAATGGCAGTGGTTACAATTACTGCCTTCAAAGTCAGCTTGGATAAAGCAAACATTTCAAGTACCTTTGCCTTGTCCACATGCTGCAGCCAAAGGCAGACATTCCATGGGCAGGAGTTTCTTCTGTTTCCTGTAATAGTTTCTTTTCTCTTTTTCTCAGCTTGGTAGAGCAAGACTGCCACGGAAGCCTGTAAGGAAAGAGGTAGCAGGCAGTCTGGGGCAGTGGTTCCTCTGTCTCAGTTGAGCCCCCATGTTAGGCTTTTTCAGATAAAATTCCAAGTTTATGGAATCATCAGATTTGCAGCACATTGTGCTAGATCAGTGTGTATTCCAGGCCCTGGCACAGGTTACCCAGAGAAGCTGTGGCTGTCCCATTCCTAGCAGTGTCCAAGGCCAGGTTGGATGGGGCTTGGAGCAACCTGGGATAGTGGAAAGTGTCCCTGTACATGGCAGGGGAGGGAATGGGATGAGCTTTGAAGGCCTTTTCAACCCAAACCATTCTATGATTCTATATCTTACTCAAAAGTATAATTTCTGGAGATAACTCCATCCCCACTAGCAAGGCTGAGCTGTTCTGTGTAGCATCAGCTGGAGGGACTCCTGTTGACTGCTCAAGAGGTGCTGTGTGGTACAAGAAAGCAGCTGTACTGGAGAGACTCTTTAGAGTGTGTTGTTTTCTAGTGATAAATTACTTTCTACAGCAAACCAAATTTTCTCTCTGTGAAAGGTGCTATGTCTCTCAAGTAATTGGAATTCGTCCTATTAAAATCTGTGCCAGTAAGGAAAGAGACATAGAATTTCTGAAGACAGACATACAGATGAGGAACGTACAGTCTGGCTGGAAAAGCAAACCAGAACAAAGCCCCAAGCGTGTGTGTATATATAATATACTGGGTTTCAGTCGCTTGGGCTGCACTTCCATCTGCAATGCTGCCACTGCTTTATTTCTTCCAAGGAAGGAGGATAAAAATGGGGGAGTTGGAGGCAAGACCTGAAGGCCACCTCCACAGGCACTGTGAAATAGTTCCATATTCTCTGGTAGTGCCAGGGCAGCAAGGGGAAGTGAGGGAAGGAGAACACATTCTGCTTCGTGAATGAGACTGAAATTCTGTTTCTTTTTTCCTTTTACTGAAAGTTGAACAAGCCGGAAGTCACTGATGTGAGTGCTCATCCCTCAGAGGCAAGAGGTGGGTCAGCAGGCGGAACGGGTAATGCTCCTCTGGCCATCCCTGTTTGGTGTCAGTGGGTGTCAGTGGCAGGAGTGAGGCGACAGCCTGTCCATGCCCAGCGGCCCTATGTGTCTCTGAGACACCAAGAACACCAGAATAGTTCAGGTACCATGTACCATGCAGGTTTCATTCTTCTTCTGTTTTTCTCGTAAAAAATTTTTAACTGAGTAATGAAATTCCACACACCTAATATTATTTGAATTCCCCAAATCACTAGATCTGCCAACTGCAGATATTTTATATTGCCATTGCTATTGCCTCCTGCATTTTCAATCCTGTATTACAAAGACTGGGGTTTTAAATTATTCCTCAGTGGTGCACTTTATCACAATGAAACACTGGCTTTTATTACATTAAAGCATTCCAGACATAAATATTTTTTTCCCAACTTTAAATCAGGTCCAGCCACAAGCATCGCTTCAGCTCCTGCTGCTCCAGCAAAAGGCCTCCTTCAGGTAACCAGAACTAGAAGCGATATTCTGCTTGATTGTTACAGTTTCTTTTGTTAAGCTCTCTTATTTTTGCCAGGTTGCACCTTCATCATCAGGCGCAGCTCCACAGATGGAGACTTTCCAGAGGAGTGAGGAGGCAGAGAGGACGGCTTCACCCGCACATGCAGAGAGCGTAACGCGGCGAGCAACAGCAGATGGGGCGATGAGTAACTTCCACAGGGATGGCTCTCCGGGCTCTGGTTCCTATGGAAAACAGGCTGAGGCTCAGGAGAGTGGCACACCAGCCAAAACCATTGGCAGGTTTTCAGTCATCAGCACGCAGGACGAATTAACTTTAGCAGCACCGCACTGCTTGAGGTTCTCGGCGCCCCCAGACGTGTACCTGGACGAGCTGCCCTCCAGCCCGGACATGAAGGCTGCTGTCCGCAGGGTCCAGACGGCCTCTTCTGTGGACGTCCTGTGCGACCAGGCCTCGAGCGACTCCGCCGATGAGCCCTTCCCGCGGCAGCCAGCGACTGCTGCAGCTGCACAGCTCTCCCCGCCCAGCAGCAGCACAGCCACAGACTTAATCAAAAAAGCAGCTGCTTTTCTGCAGAGGTCTGCCAAAAGTGGCTCCCCTGGCCCAGAGTCACCCAACGGGCAAGGTGCAAAGATTCCTACCATCAACATCACGTCCTTCCACTCACAGTCGTCCTACATGAGCAGTGACAATGACTCAGAGTTTGAAGATGCTGATATGAAGAAAGAATTGCAGAACCTGAGAGAAAAGTATGTTGAGTTGCAAGTGATGCGAGGGAAGCTTGTGTTACTGTACCTTAGCAGCAGCTCAGCTTAGGATGAGCAGAACTGTAAGAAGTAAACTGGTTCTGAGCAAATCAGGCATTGCCAGGACCTTCTCCCACCTTCCTGCTGTGCATCACCTTATCTGCCAGTTCCAGCTAGAAGAACAACTCTTAGAATCCCAGAATGTTTTGGATTGGAAAGGACCTTAAAGATCATCTCATTCCAACCGCTGCCATAGGCAGGGACACCTATTATATAGGGTTACTCCAAGCCCTGTGCAACCTGGCCTTGGAGCCAAAGACCCCACCTTCCAGGGATGAGGGGTCACCACAGATAGATTGTTGTAGCTTTGCATACTTAGGGATGAGCAGCTGATTGTTTTATAACCAACAATTGGTTTTTTTTCGTCTTTTACAGTTAATTACACTGTCAGGATATGGTGCTTTATCAAATACATTGCTAGCAGAGTCCTTTTATTTTTTTAGGCATATGAAAGAGATTGCTGAGCTGCAGACGCAGCAGAAGAACGAAATAGAGGCACTGTATATTCGCCTGGGGAAACCCCTTCCTCCCAACCTGGGTTTCCTTCACTCTGCCCCACCAAGCGGCCGGCGCCGAAGAACCAGCAAAAACAAATTGAAAGCCGGAAAACTCTTAAACCCTCTGGTCCAGCAGCTCAGGAGTGGAACATCAAGCACAAGTAGGTACACTGGGTGCTTCCCTTCACCTGTTGCTTGTGTCAGTCATGGCTGGGCTGTATAATGTCTGGGACTGCTGGAAAGGATGGAATTTTTGTTGGTTTTAAGCTGGCATGATTTTGGGCAGGCTTCTCCCAGGTCCCAGTGACAAGCCATACTTGCCTACTCTGCATTGCCTACAGTACTTGGCAGAGGAATAATATTCCACTTTAATTTGGAAAACAGCCTGGTTACATCTCCATTCTTCAAATGAAATTTACTGATGTTTGTATTCACTTCTTAGGTGCTTTTATGCTGTATTGATTAGGTGCTGTATCTTGTTCCCTTTTTCCTCCAAGATGCCCTATGTAAAAGATGGGATTGCATTTGCTCCCCCGAAGAATGGGAGGTGAAAGCAGTTACATAACTGTGGTGGATGCTTTGACCATCTGAAGTAGTGTGAGATTTTCACACAGCATTAGTCTTGAGTTTTTATCTCTTGGAAAAGTACAAAAATATAATTTACCTTGCAAATATCGATAAACCTCAGTACCTATTTGTGGGATTTGCAGGCAGCTCTGACAAGGGAAGAGATGAGAATCTTGTCTCCACTTTCCAGAAGGCTGATTTATTATATTATTATATATATTATATTAAAATGCTATATTAAAACTAAACTAAAAGAATAGAGAGAAAGGATTCATCACAAGGCTTGAAAGGAATAGAATGGAATGAATGACAAAAGCTTGTGACTGCTCAGAGAGTCGGACACAGCTGGATCTTTGATTGGTTATTAAGTAGAAACACCTAACATGGACCAATCAAAGAAGCACCTTGTTGCATTCCACAGCAGCAGATAGTTATTGTTTACATTTCTTTCCTGAGGCTCCTCAGCTTCTCAGAAGAAAATTCTAGGAAAGAATTTTCATAAAAATGTCATGGTGACACCTATTTCTTCAGCAAAATGTAGAATAGAATATGCATTGTTTTTCTCCAGCTTAGTTCATGCTGTTATTTGGGGGAGTAGCAGCATTTCCAGCATTCACCCTTTATTTCAAACTTCTTGTTTTCAATATTACTGCATCTTAGGGCCCCTTTGAATTTTGTTGCATCAATCTTTATAGACATGGTGTTGAGGAGGATTTTGCTTTTAGCTAAGGATTTCAGCTGAGTTGGGAAAAACAAATACATTCAGAGGCAATAAGTTCTGTGGCCCATCTTGAGGCTAAGTGTTCTTGCCCACAGGGACTGAAGCAGTGTTTGATACTCTCTGTACTTCTACATCTATCTAGATAGTTTATATATTGATACTTATCTGTGGATATCTAGATAAGTGTCTCTATCTGTACTTTTGTCTACACAAATATGTCAGGTAAAGAGGCTTAAAAACCAAAATACCTTTGCAATCATGTGTTACATGAATTTATCAGTAGAAGCATTTTGACAGTGGCAATGACAATTATACTCAAATAGCTATAAATAAAAAGTTCCTTGTGTCTTTATCTGCAACTTTTTATTCTTCTCCATTTGCTTAATTTCACCGTTGGTGTGGGAGAGCAGACCTCTGTGTCCTGCTTTGTCATTCTGTGTGTTCATCCTCCTCCTCAGCACCTCTCTCTATTCCAATAGTGCTCCTTCTGAGGCTCCTGAAAACACAGAGGAGAAACTGTAAAAATCAAACCTGCTCCAGGAGCTTCTTGGAGAAACAGGATCAGCGATAGGAGGTGTGGATTATTTTCTGATGCAGGCTGTCCCCAAAGTCTGTGCTCCATCCAGTGCATCAGAATGGTGAACAGCTGTTCCTCTTGGGGTCAAGATAAAGATAATTTTTAGGCAGGGATTTTTTTATTCAGAGTTTTCCTAGCTTTTGCCATTGCATGTGTTGTGTTTGTTTGCTCTTTCAGGTAACCTTTCAGACTCTAAAGACTCGCCCCACAAAGAAAGCAGTAACTCGCAGCTGGGCTTCCCCGAAGCCACCGCGATGCCTCCCGGCGCAGCCCCCGCCTTCGGCAAGGCTGTGCAGACCCAGCAGCCCTGCTCTGTCAAAGCCTCTCTGTCCTCTGACATCTGCTCTGGCCTGGGCCTTGATGCAGCCGACGCCAACGCAGGCTCTGGCCAAGGTGATTCTTCCTGCAGCCTGTTTCATGTCTCTTCCAGCACGTGCTAAAATTAGTGCCTTTCCCTTAGGCTAGAACTTTTTAGGAGTGATAGGGGAATGTGAAACTTTGGCAATCTGAATTACTGGCTTATCTTTAAAAAAAGCATTGCGGTATTGCCAGAAGAGCAAAATTTAAGTATCTTGCCGAGTGTTACCAGCACTCGAGAAGGCATGCCCCAAGACATCTCTAATTCTTAGCAAAGAAATACCTTTCAGTTTTGCCAGCAGTGGCTTTATCCTAATACCTTCTCTGGAGTCTGCCTTACAGATTCCTGAGAAAAAATGAATAGAAAACAAATAAGATACAAAAGGCTGGGAGAGCGTTTGCTTTGTTTTATTTTTTTAGCCCCTTGTTTCTAATAGACCCCAAGTTCCTCATTATAAACTACCAAACTGTCTTGGGCATGAGAGAAAATAAAAATGAAATTAAAAGAAAACCAAACCCAGGGGACCAGGTTATGTTTCCTTTCCATGAGGGGTTCACTTTGTGCATAGTTTTGGAGTCCCAGCCACAGGACTGTGCTCCCATTTCCACAGTTCTGAGACCTCTGTGTATTGCCCCCGTCGTAGGCTTTGACTGATCTTGTTGCCATGTATATGGGAAGTTCCAATGATGATTAAAATACCTTCCTCTCATTGCACATCCTGCCAAACTAATCTACAAAATATCTATCTGTCCTCTTCTGCTGTTATTGCATCCTTTGTGTATGGTCAGTGAACTTGCTCCTCTTTGGCAAAGTTAAGGGGGAGATGTGGAGGTTTAACTAACAAAGCTGATTTGACTGATGGTTTAGGACATCTGATCACAGCTACTTGTACTTTATAAGTGTCTTTGTTTTCTTCCCTTTATATTCATTTACAGGCTGGACGGTTTTCCACCAAACGTCTGAGAGAGTGACCTATAAATCTAGTAGCAAACCTCGTACCAGATTCCTCAGTGGACCTGTGTCTTTGTCCATCTGTTTGTATTTGTTCTTTTGTATTTTATCACAGTCCATCTTTCTTTTACCCCCTTTTTCCAATTCCATGATTTATATCTCTAATATGTTTGGCAGGATGCCCCTAGTTCTCAACCATCTTTTCTTTCTTTTTCTCTTTTCTTTTAAGTAATCATCATGAACACACCTTATTTATATTAATTTTTCATGTGAAAGCTTTTTTTGCACTGCTTTTGGCTCATGCCTGGGCACCAAAAGCATGTGTGGAAGATCTCATCATTTATTATATATAGCCTGATGGTAAATTTTACCCTGGAGTTTTCAAAGCTTTTGTACTTTATGTGATTTCTGTTGAAGTAATTTTATTTGCAATGTGGCAAATATACATGTCTGCTGTCCCGGTTCCAGCGACAACAAAACGAAATCCATCCTTCTGTAGACGAATGGTCTCTTTCACACATGTTTGGACTCTGAAGACATGCATGTAGCAAGCTGATACAATTCTAGAAGGTCACTGGAGGGTATAACTTCCATACAAGGGCTGTATTAACTCGATATACAGTACTGTTTATATCCACTCTATTTTCTTTAATTTTTTCCCCGCTCTTTGCATGTGGAAATGCTGAGACAACAGTGCTCCAGCTAGTTCTTTCCCAATCTCTGTCCCAGGTGGGCTTTTCCCCATGCAGTCACTTTAATTAGTTTAGTGAGCAATTTTTTAATGGAGTCATAAGGTGCAGGAAGATCTGGTTACTCTAAGGGAGACTCCCATCAACTTTTTGTGTAAGCTGATCTGGCTGAAGCACTTGACTCAGTTTATTTTCTTATGACCTTATGTGACCGCAGAGATGAAGTCAATTAGCAGTTCATCAAAGCATAAATAAGTAAAAAGCAATATCAGATATTCAGATAACACTTGGAAATGGATTGTTAGGATCCAGGAGTTTTGTCTCAAATAACTGTGCACCTTCTATTTGTACCCTATTTGTCTGACTTCTAAAGTAATTGGCAATTCCACCAATCAATATCAAGCTATTTAATGAAAAAATTAGACTTTTTTACCCAATTGTAGATGCTGCTTTTTAGGCAAACGGATTTTGCTTGTACAATAAAGATATGTTGTGCTGAACAGGTACTATAGGCCGCTTACATATAACCTTAGAAGGGCTGATAACGTTTTTGAGAAAGTGTTTGGTTAAATAACTGTGGGTTTACAGTAGTATTAGATCTCCCCTTGGAGTTCTGCACTGCTCATTACTATCCAAGTGGATCAGGTCAAAGGCACAAGACCACTCCAATACACTTCTCCTAATTTTATGAATAAAGAGTGTTTTAAGAAATTATCTCAATTTTTTTTGTGAGCTCCCTGAAAGCACAAACACTCAGGTGACTGATGTTTACAGAATTTATTATCATGTAAGCTTTTCATAGCTGTTGAAGTCATGAGACAATTTTGCATTTAGGGATTTTTTTCTGAGAACCTGAAGAGAATTCTCAGCTCCCAAATATTCCTGTTCGGTGTTATAGTGGCCACAGTAATTTCTTCTTCTGCACATGTAATTCCCAGAAGATGTTTCATGAATCTACCATGGAATTACTATTCAGTAGGATGCAAAAGGTCTTGCAGTTAAAAACTAGTGTATTAAAAATATTTGGGTGTGTGGATGTTGTGAATGAAACCAAGGGAATATATAAATCCTTTGAATCATGAAGTTTCTTCATGCTTAAGTAGCTCAGCATGACTAACTGCTTTCTGTTCTCAGCCCATGTGCTCTCTCCACTCACAATCTGGGCAAGTACTGAGGGAGGTTTGGCCACCCCCATCCCTGAGTCACATCAGGAGATGGGTGCAGTTCAGGCTCTTAACGTGACGCTGCAATCCTAGGTCACCCCTGAGGATCCCAGTCCTGAGAGCACAGCTTGGATGCCAGGGGAGCCTCTGACCTGAGGTACCTCTCAGCTGGGGACCTTGGCAGGTCCCCATGGCTGAGTTGTGGGCAGGTTGGGTGGGGAAGGAGGCTATTCCAGCTTGTTTTCCTGTGAGCCCAGCAGGTGGGATGTGTGTGTGAGTGCAGGACTGGGGCTGTGTCATTCCTGTTCTTCCCCAGGGTGGCTGGGGCTGGGACAGTGGTGAGCAGGACAGACAGTAGGATGTTCTGTGGAGCTGGGATCCAGAGCAGCCGTGTCTGGAGCCTCAGGACAAACAGTGCTCAAGGAAGGCCAGGTTGGATGGAGCTTGGAGCAGCCTGGTTTAGTGGAAGGTGTCCCTGCCCATGGCAGGGGTTTGGAACAAGATGGGCTTTTAAGGTCTTCCAACATAAACCATCCTTTGATTCTATTATTTGAAGGTGATGTTGGCAATACCAGCTGGTTCATGTTCCTTTTCCTCTGCAAGGGACATCAGTGCACCCAGCAGGCAAAGCCAAGCATTTGCAATAAGTGCTAAACATGTTTGCATCCATACCCTATCCCTGGAAGTGTCCCAGGACAAGCTGGATGGGGCTTGGAGCACTTGTGATAGTGGAAGGTGTCCATGCCCATGGCAGGGGATGGAACTGGATGGGCTTTAAAGTCCCTTCCAACCCAAACCATTGCAGGTAGGAGTCCATCCTCTGTGCAGTTGTACAGGGCTGGGACATGACTATCCAGTGCCAGGAGCTCGGTGGCACCTCCAGGCAGTTCAGAGTCCCAAGTCTATTCCATAAGTCAAGGTTTCCCTGGTATTTTTTTTGTTTGAGAGCTGTTGGGAAACACTGCTGCATTTTCAGAAATGCTCTGAATCTGTATGTTTGGTTAAGGAAAACCAGCCCTTTGGTGAGGTGGGATATGCCAGCAGGAGACCTGCTGCACTGGCAGAAAAGTTGACAACTTTAAAAATAAATGTTCAGATGGATTAAAGACAGTATCACAAGGATCTTGCTCTGGTTACAAGATGCATCAGACTTGAACACTTTCACAGTGTTCTGCAGGACATTTTGATCCATGTCCAATATTGACTTCACCTGTGTGTGTTTCATGAAATAAAATATTTTTGATGGGCTTTGGCATAATTTTATCCTGAGTTCCTTTTCTGGGTTAAACTGCAAGGGTGCCCTAGGGGAAGAGTTTTCACTGATTGTGAGTGGAATTTTCAAAGCTCCATTTGGCTTAGGCTTGGAATCTTGTGTAAAGCAATTTTTGCCAGGTTTGTAGCAATTCATATACTGTATGTGCATATGCAATTATGGAAATAGTCTAGCAGTTTATTGCCATTTCCATTTTTTTTTTAGCTTTCCAGCTTTTTGGCAGCTGTTAGTGCAAATATGGGACAGTGGATTTTTTCTGTTCTGTATGATATACTAGCTATTTAGTTCCTCACATAAGAGATCTGGAATTGGAGGTAAAATGCTCTGCTGAACTTTCATAATCTTACATTAAATCTTAATTATGATTCATCTCCTTTACTGTTCTTAAATGTGTTAATTTTAGCAGTAATACAATTAATTGGGTGAATTAGATCTACAAAGTGAATTCTTAGTTGAATTTGAGTTCATAAGCAGCCATGGCTGATAACTGTCAGTCCCTGCTTGAGGCAGTCTCACCACTTGGGGAATGTTTCCCATCTCCCAAGCCCCACGCTGGAGTGATGCTGCTGGCAGGAGCAGCTCTCTTCTTGGTGCCTGACACTCCTGTGATGTTTTCCTCAGAGCTGGAGCCCCTCATGCAGGTGTTTCGTGAGTGTGTTGAGTATTGCTGCTTCTGTCACTTCCCCGGGTCAGGTTTGGCACCTGAGGTGCTGGGAAACCTGTGCCTGGCTGTGCAGGAAGCAGAGGGGTTGGCAATGAAGGTGATTTTACACACATTCAAGCACGTACTGCAGTCAGCTGCTGGCTTTTATTTCTTGCAGGCAGGTGCTTTCCATTTGCATTCATATTGTGCTAAGAAGTGCTTGTTGCAGCAGGAAATAGCAGGAAGTGGCCTGTAGGATTGCTGCCGTGGCCACTGCTGTTGGGGGGACTTGTTTCCATTGTAGCTTACTTTGGGATAGGCAAGGTAAAGTATATCTGAGGGAAAAGAGAGCAAAAGATAAAAGTACAAGACAGATGGTTGAGTTGACTTTGAATGTGAATGTGTTTGCTGTCTGGGCTTTGAGATGAGAACTGAACTTGGTTGTGCTTGTGTTGTTTTAGTCATGTCCTTCTGATTTTCTCAGGGTAGAAATCCATATGAACTACATGAAATAATAAGAAATTCTTTCAAAGCAGTCCTCTGTTCCTCATGCCACCCATATCCAAGCACAAACATCTCTTCTCCCTTACTTCCTCCCTCCCTCGTTTCTTTACTTTCTCTTCCTCAGTCTCTGACTGAAATTGCTTCCTTCTCCTCTGAAGACTCATTCAGGGCCTGTGTCAGCCTGGACCTGCAATCTCTGAGTTTCAAGCTGCATTTCTGGCACAGTAACAAAATGTTACACCACTGCTTCCTCTAGAGAAAAAGCACATCATCCTCTAGCTTACTTTTTTGCCCCAGTCTGATTTTGCTCATGGCTTCAAGTGCTTCTTCCCAATGAACCCACCATAGCCCATGTCGGACACTCATCTCCCCCCATCCCATAACAATATTCTTCTTATCAAGTCCAAAATACCTTTCAGGAAATATTGGCACCCAAATAGCAACGGTGCCAATGTCTGGCAAGATCTGACAGTCGAGTCAGGGTCTCGGCACACTTCTGGCACTCTACTATCTATCAACAGACTGTAAAATCATGATGAATGATGGAACATATAATGAAAATATACGAATGAAAATGAAAATACAATAATGAAAAAAACAAGTAGTTTAGTTAAATTAAAGCTTGGCTACCCTGATGGATTACTTTTCTGCACTTGGACAAGGCATAAGGGAAACTCATTCACAGTTCCATTCAATTGAAGTTCAGAGTCTCACATTTAGGCACAAATCCTACAAATAAACTATTTGGAAACAATTGGCCTCAGACCTGCAGAACAATGTATCTTTTTGGACTTGTAAAACAAGATTTTTAGGGTTGTTTTATGGTTTGTCTTTGCAGCCAGACTAGCTTGACTTGTTCCTGAAAGCATTTTTGGCCTCCAATCACAAACTAAATTGACATTATTTTCTGCATTAATAGGAAACAAATCAAAACCTTCTAGTAAGAAGTGAAGGCAATTTGGAAAAAAAAAAAAAAAAAAGGAAAATAAAATCAATTTTTAAAAATTTAAAAACTGACCAAAAAACCCAAACAAATGCATCTTTAAGTCACGAGCCCTTGCTTTTGGCATGCTGTGGTACTTCCCAAAGCTTTTGAATGGCTGCACATTAAGAAAGGTTTGAGCTGTCCATTTATTTAGGCTTCCTTTACTCACCTGAACTGCTGACTTTGTCTGTCCTTTCTTGCATAATAACTACTTTTTGATTGCTTAAAAGTACAGAAGCTTGTTCGTCTGATTTGTTGTGTTTAGTCTTACCTAATTCTGTGTGTCTGTATTGTTTTACCTTGTAGGGTCCACCTTGAAACGACTATGTCTAGGCAAAGATCACAGTAGTAGTAACTATCCCATTTTTGTTTCTCAGTATTTCCTTCATGGCATGGGATGTTCTTTGCTTTTTTATTATTATTTTTTACTAAAAGCTAGTTGTTTAATAACTAGAGCTGATGCACATACCGGAAGCTAGACTGTATAAATTGTGATACTTTGAGAGTAATGCATGTGCTGTGATGTCTTGGGAACCTTGCATGCTGCAAGAGAGTCGTGGTGTTCTGTGTGTGAGACTGTGCACGCATGCGGCCAGGAAACTGGGTCCAGTGTCTGTCTCTGAAATACACACCTCTATATGACTGCAGTTCTCTGCTGGAGGAATTGATAGCTTAAAACCATTCCAGCCCCCTTGAGCTGCATGAAATATTAAACACCAATTGAAGAGTTTTCTTCTAAAAATCCTTACTTTTCTCACTTTTACCCCAAGTGAAGGAAAAGGAATTGAGCAGTATTCACTTAGAAGTGACGTTGCAGGTTGAATGCATGATCATTTAAAGGTTATTAATATATTTTATATAACTGTAGGACTAATTAGTGTACTTGGTAACTGATTAACAGAGAAAATACTCGATGTTCATGTTTGCTTATACAATCATTTTACTACCGTTCTATGAACTTTTTGCTTGGAGAGATGGTCTTTATTTCCAATCTTTAGCTGTCTCAAGTATGTTAGCTGAGAAGTTACTTTACATTTTCTGCTTAGGTCAGATTCAGACTCCTTCAGTTGCAGTCCCCTGCTGAGCTTGTTATGTCAGAGTTGTTAGTCACTAAACAGAAAAAGGACAGAAATTTTTTTTTACTAGTTCTTCTAGAAAGAAGTGAACATACAGAATTAAATCTCTATCAATACTCTTCCTGGCTGCTCTTATCTCTACCAAAAGTTCTCTATCTTTGTCTCAAACAGTCACCCTGCCCACTATAGCCTCTCTACTCTCTATTCTATACTTTCATGGTCCTGATGGGGTTTTTTCCCCCAAAATACACGAATAGCCATGTGAATGGTCCTGGCATCATTGAGAGAGGTGGTGGGCTCCCAGAGGAGCAGGAACCAGCCCTGCCTGTAACCTCTGTGACAATAACATTTTTCCAGGAGGACAGTAAACTTAGGCAAGTGAAATAAATGCTTGCAGTGTTAGCAATACATCCCACCTCCCTCTTCCTCATGGTGGTGTCTGAGAAGATGTTGTATGGGATGTCAGCTTTATGGCGCTGCATTCCTGGCTTCACTCCCTGTCCCTATTTTCACCCAAGACAAATCAGTAGCCAAGGTAACTTGATGTGATAGAAAATGCAAACCCATTGGACTTGGACCATTTCTTTAAGCAAAGATGTTCTGCAGCCAGGAGGGGGAGGGTTAGAAATCCGGAAAGCCACCATTGGAGTGGCAGTATGTGCGAAGGGGTTTGAGCTGCAGGGGTAGGGCAGAGACACCATCTCAGCTCTCTATGTGATTTTCCAGGATCCTCGACCAACAGCCTGGTGACGTGTCCTGAGCCCCTCCCGCAGTCGACGCTGCAGGTTCAGGCCAACAACAGCAACAACAAGAAAGGGACGTTCACAGATGACCTGCACAAGCTGGTGGACCAGTGGACAAGCAAAACTGTTGGAGCTGCACAGACAAAACCTTCTTTAAACCAACTGAAGCAGAACCAAAAAAGGCAAGACATGGAGCCAAAGGCTAACCCCATGCAAACGCAGAATGAGACATGTGGAGTAAGTGGCCCTCCTTGAAGGACATACCTTTTGCTATGTGTCTGACAGCCTTTGCAGAACTCAGATGTGGAGGAGGACATAGACTAAAATTACTTCAGATAAATGCTTCCTATAAATGTCCAGCTCTTTTCATTCAGTACTAAATCTTTTTTTTTTAAATTGTGTTTTGGAATAATCTTAAGGGATATATGGGCAGCAATATATATAAAAATATATATTTTAAAATTCCAAACTCTTTATTAACAGTGATGCAGAGCAATACTCCTATTGTTATCATCTGTTGCTCAACTTCAGTTTCAACTATTAGTAAAGTTTTCTTTTTGATATTTAATATTAGCCTTCCTCAGAACAGGGGCTGGTGGCTCTGTGGTTGGGAGCCATTGTTTGAGTGGAATTGGAGTGAGTCCTGTCTGTGCTGGGAGAGGGGACAGCTGGGAGGGTGCTGACCCTTGCTTCTTGGACAATACCATCCTCAGAAATGCTGTCAAAGTGTCCTACAACAAATAAGGAACTGGAAAGCCCCCATTGGTCCCTTTCTGTTCTCAGCAGCAGGACAAAGCCGTTGCAGATACATCATGTCTGTCTTCAATGCTGCTGAGGGCTGATACAGAGGCAGCACAGCAAGAAATGAGCATACATCCAGAATCCTAGGTCATCATGGCCCACCCTGGTCTGGGTTTCCAAACCTCTTTCTTCTCACAGTTGGAGATTCTTTGACTAGTAATTTTTGCTGGGTTCATTTTCTTAGAAGACTGCAAATTGAGCCAAAATAGAGAAAAAAAACAGTGAGGGGCTGTTTTGTCATCCCCTAAAATCAAGAGAACTAGATCTGGATAGCAAACCACTGCCTTTTTGGGATGTAGAAGGAAAAAATCCTGTAGCAGTAGTAGCTCTGTAGCTGTTGGTGAGGTGAAATGTATCAAAGCAGGAACCTCACCAGTGCATCTGCTTTGGTATCTGCTGCCTCCTGAGTCAGTAAATAACCCTTTTACTCAGTAATGCCTTTAACCAGCTCAGGAGTAAGCAATGTCTACTTAAGACCCTAACAGTTTTCATAAAATAAGTCAAAGTTGGTGCTAGTAAACCCAAACTAAAGATTTCCATAACGAGGCAGGGAGGGCACGGATTTTATTAAGTCACTTCTCACTTTTTTTTTATACACTTTCTGCAGCATTTTGGTGTCTTTCCCCTGAGACCGCTGCAGAAGTTTGTAGTATTAGATGTGGATGTTTTGCCCACCTGTATCTCTGGAGAAATGAGTGGTTATTTTATGTATTTAAATCACCTGTCAGTATCAATTAAGGGTTGATTTTACCTCCTGCAGTTTTGGTGTCTCTGTCTCAAAGCCTGTGGAGAAGGCAGTGTGTCACTGAGAGAGCAGCAGGAATGTCTCTGTCTCAGTAGACTGGATCTTAGAGGGTTTGTGTCTTTCTCAACCATGGCAGTTGTTCCAGGGAATCAGCAGAGCTGACTGAAGTTTTTTGGAGGTGATTTACCAGGAGTATGGAGAGGTTGGCATTCCCTGCTCTTCATTTTGCATCATTCCTTGTTGTGTGGAGGAGTGGCATCAGCTGGAGTCCTGGGGTGGGCGAGACCTGGGGTGGTTTGGGACATGAAGTCCTTGCAAGGACCGTGCTGGCTGCAGTAGAGATGCAAGGGCAGATGGTAAACACTGCTGGTGTAGTTTTTGTTGAGTGTTTTGGCCACAAAGATGGCACAGGATGCTGCAGGTGGCAGGTATGACATAGAAGAGTTTGACAAGGGCTGGTTTGGGAGTTCAGCATTGTTTTGCTGTTTGTACCCTCTGAAATTGGCCCTAACTGGGAAATTGAAGTTGAGGGAGAAGAGGGCTGCATGGTGTTGGGAGAGAAATGGCCAAAGGAGGAAGAACGGGACAGCATGAGAGAACTCCTAGTGTGGACAAGTGACCTGTGTTTTAGAGGGAAGAGATCCATGGGGAGATGTCCATGTGCTGAATCACAGCTGAGTCAACTGGAAAAGACAAAAAGAACTTGGGAAATCACATAAAGAATGAAAAAAATAGCTTTTCAAGAGAGAATCTGAAGCTCAGGCTGTACTTCTTCAGTTAATCTGGTAACACAGTCTTTTGTCACCTTGTTTGATCAAAAATGCCTTTGCAAGAAAAGAATAAGGAGCACTAAGCAGTTATCCAGCCCATCAGAGATGGTTATAAGGTTTTATGTTGGAAATAAAGGCTGGATAAGTAGGAAACAAGGTGATTCTTATGCCTTTTGTGTTTTGTTTTGTTTTTTGTTTGGTTTTTTTTTAACTGGAACAAACTAGAGCAGAGCTGTTAGGGTGGGCTGTCTCACATGGGCTTAGTTTTGGGAAAAGCTGTTGTTGTTCTGGGAAAAGTGGTCCCTTGTGATGGTCAGAAATGAGGGGCTGGGGCTGGCAGGATTTGTACCTTCATTTCTGCCTTGTTTCTGGGGATTATTGTAAAGATAAATGCCTCCCTAAAGGGTTTCATACCAGGAGTAGGAGTGAAGAGAGTTGTCCCATGCTGAAAAATACATTAAACAATTAAAGAAACCCCCAAAATGTTAACTATACAAATGTTAGCTATACTTTAAATAGAAAAATACGTTTTTTACTTTAAAATTTTCTCTTACTGTTCACCCACTGTTACAAATATGCAGGGCAGTTCTGTGGCTGACTCAAAATCTTCTCTTTCCCCCTGGAACAGAGGACTCACTTCCCTGAGTTATCTCTTTTTTACTCAAGACTCCTTCTACCACTTGCAGCAAAGTGTTTGCTGTGAATAAAATATATTCTTTCTTAACTAAGTGAAAGCTACTCTTTAAGGCTGGAAATAGAAGAGAAACTGGTAGTGTGTTTAATAAGAGTGAGTGGTTTTCTTTTCATCCTCTGCCATCAGAAGTGTAGACAGCAATAATGTAATTGGAATGTAAAGGAAAACTTCACGTTCTGCATTGTTTCTATGGAAGTTACCAGTCCATTTGCCTGCAAATCCTGGTTGATCATATTAGAAATCTGGGAGAGACCTCTCAAAGGGGGAGGAGCCTTCATCCAATTGTGTCACAGGAGCATTGAAATGTACCTTTTCAAATGGTTTTATGAAGCATGGAAATACAGGTAGATTCTCAGCAGCAGCTGTTTGAATGCAGTAGGAAATATTAGAACTGAGGTCAAACCACCTGAGTGATTTCTCTCTGTGATCTTTGTGAAGATATGATGAAATAATAATTTTTACAGGTAATTTTGGTTAGCAGTAGTCAAGCTGAGGAATATGAGCTGCCTTCTGTGCAAAGAATACTGAATATTGTGTATTTAAAGACACTATTTGGAGATGCCTGAGAATGAAGGGCTTGCCAAAAATGTTTTCTAGTCTCCATGCTGTGTGTAGCTCCATGGGTTTTACAGCAAAAACATTACATCGAAAAAGGCTGGAGCATGTTCCCAGTGCATAGTGAGGTAGTTTCTGGAAACACACAGGTCTGTGTCACTGCATGATGGGAGCTGGAGGCTTGGACACCTTCAGCAGCATCTGAACCTCTGCTGGCATTTCCTGACTCATGGGCTTGGGTGTGCTGCCGGGAGCAGCCAGGCTGGACATGGTCACGATGCCAAAACCAAGCCATAGCCCCTTCACTGTGTCTTCCCTGTCTGTTGGATTGGGAAAATAATAAAAAATGAATCTGTATTTGAAACTATTCAACACTGCCTTGGTCTGAATAGTTTTCCAGGGAATTGGAAAAGCACACACACATCTCTTCAGGAGTGCCTAAAAGCTTTAGGGTTTCAACAAAGAGATATCCATCTCTTTTATCATCCTTACCAGCTTGTTCTGGCAGCCAGCTCTGACTCTGCCCTGTGACTCAGTTTCATTTCAGCAGTCGCTGGTCCATACAGAAGGAAAACACTGATGCTAATGGGGTAGCCAGCAAAAGAAAAATTGTCTAAATCCTGCCTTTTCAAATGGGTTGTGATAGTTATGGTCAGCTTTCACAACAGAATTACCTTGTTTCCTTTGTTCTGATATAAACCCAGAAGTATTTTATTTATGGTGTTGGTAAGTCACACCCAGTGCTTGGCTGTGTAGTTTGACAGTACTGGAGCTGTGAGTATCACTGGGGTAGCACTTTGAAGTTTGCCTGGTAGAGCACAGGAAAATTTATAACAAGTCCAAACAACAGCTTTGGGGTATTTGAACTAACCTAGTTTTTGTCTTGTGACCTTTTTTTTAATTTCTACCAGTATTTTCTGGTATGTATTATGTGTATGTATTATTCTTGTTTTCTAAATGAGTTTGTGTGATTATTTGGGGGAAGGGGAATAAACAGCCACAAAGGAAAAACTGTCAGGAGAAGGCAGGTGTGGGGGAAGCAGGAGCTGGTACCTGGCTGGTACCTGCAGTGACATGTACAGGTGCTCAGAGCAGAGGTTTGTCAGTGCAGAGAGAGTTGGGTGCATGCAGGTGAGGAGGCGGCATGAGCAGAGGTGTGAGGGTAGCAGGTGAAGGCGCCACTGTCTCTCTTGCCTCAGTGAGTTCATAGCTTCAGCATAGGAGCCTAGTGGAGATGCAGAGGAGAAGAGCTTCCCTTCCTACCCATATGACCATGGCACTCTGCTCTCCTGAGACCCCACCCTCAGGACTGCCTGCAGGTATGGGGTCCTCAGCACAGGGAGGCTGTGGGGATGCTATGAGGAATAAAGCTGGCCAGGCAGGAGTGACGGGAGCCCACGTGGGCTCACAGCTGCACTGGTGACTACCACCCCCAGCAGCTCGGGCTCCTCCTCTGGTGAACCCTGACTGTGGACACAGCAATGTGCAGCACAAGGGCTTCCCTGGCTGTCATCCCACATCAGCCTGGCTGGCTTGAGATGCTGAGCCAGTCCTGTTCAGGACTGTGCTGTGATCCCAGCAGAGTGATGCACACACCTCGTTCATCACTGCCTGAATGTCCATCTGCTGTCCTTTGAACGGGACCAGCAAAGGGACTTGCAGTCTCATGGCTTTCCTGGAGCTGAGAAATCCACAGCTTTGGGGCTGCTTTTCTGGCACATGATAATTCTGATGTTTCAGTCAGCACCTCCATGCAGGAATTGATGGGATGTGTGGGCCTCCATCTGTGTTGAGTCATCAGAACTGGTTAAAAAGGTGATGGTTAAAAAAGGCCATACCCAAGAGGCTCCTACCGAGGGGAAGATGCAAGAGCCAGGTGCCATGGCTCTTAAAGTGTGTATTTAGCTTACTTGAAGCATAGGAGGAAGGTAGAGGAAGCACACTTAAACCATTAACGTGTGTTTGTCATGACATTATCAGGTTTAATGTGTATGTGCAATGTTGGGTTTGGGGCATGACAATTTTTTCTGGTGACACATACGTAGCATTAAATGCAGCCACTGCTTTACTGAGGAATTCAGCTGAGAGAGAAAAAGTTCAGGAATGAGACAGATTTCTCAGTGCTTTAGAAGAGCTGAAAATAAGCTTTTCCAAATTATTTTTAAAAAGGGTTAAAATGTTGCCTCACATTTTTAGTGCCACTGAATAATCTCTTGCTAGTATAGTCCAACTCCTGGTGCTGCACAGGGCACCCCAACAGCCCCACACATGCCTGAGAGCATTGTCCAAAATGCAGCATTTTTGCAAACATCTGTTGGCATTCCTCACAGGTGCTTAGTTCAGTGGAAACCACCATTTTGAGGATGCTAAAACAAGAACCTAATAACAGCATACAGAAGTCTGCAGGTCTTAAAAAGTTATCCTTCATTCCTCTGTTTCTTGTTCTTTGGTTTCTGTTAATTTTGGTGGGGTTTTTAACATTATTGGTGTTAAATTCATGATCCTGAAGCATCTCCTTCAGTTCAACGTTCACCATCAGATTCAGGTTTCAGGTGAGAATGAGAGACAGGGAAGTGAAAGAGAGTACCAAATAGTCCTGTATTTTTCTAAAATTGCCCTTGGAACAGAGGTCAATGCCCCATAGTAGGACATCCTGGGGACATTACAATTTTTGTTAATTGAGAAGAGAGATTAAAATCACAAACATGGAGTAAGCATGCCACACAACCTTAAACATATATTCATTTTTTTCTGCTGAAATTTCACCTTCATACCAGTTTTAATCATTGAATGTGAAATATCACATTGATGGGTGACTCCCAGAATCAAATAACACCTTTTTTTCCTTATGCCATAAATAGGTGATAGCCTGGTGGGAGCCCTGGCAGGGAGCTGTAAATTCTGTGACATGAAAAATGTCATGAAATGCTGCAATCATTTGGGGTAGCAGCAGTTCCCATGACATCATGCAGGATGGAGTGTGTAATTTGGGAAGCTCTGCCATCCCATCTTGAGGAGAGCTCTCTCTCTGCCCTTCGCATGCAAAAGCTGAATAATTGAAGTGTATGTTAATAGAATTTTAGAAAACCTGCTTGAATTGGTCCTGGCAGCCCATGAGGCAGAGCAATCCTGCTGTGTCCTCACTGGCTTTGCCTCACCTGGCACGACCAGCACCAGTGCCAGGCAGCGAGCCACTGCGAGAGGTCTCCTGCCATCCTCGCCACCCTCAGCTCCCTGCAGCTGGGTGAAACAATTTTGCACAGAAATACGGGCTAGAATTTTTAAAGCTCTTTTGAGGCTGGCTGGTAGAGCATGGGATTTGGGTTAATTCTGCATTTAGTGACGTTTATTTACTTTCATGCACAAGTTAACATTGAGTTCCTTTGGACATGCGAGGGTGTTATTTTTTCACTTGTTTACTGATGCTTCCTGTCTTCTTAAAGAATGAGGTTATATTGAAGTAACTTTCCCCTCTGCCTCATATCAGCCTTTTCTATTAAATTCCAATTATTCTGTCTTTAAAAAACAAAAAAAACCCAAAAACAAACAAACAAACAAAAACCCAAAAAAAACCCTCCCAACCATCCAACAAAGGTATAAAAGGAAAAAAGAAATTAGCCCAAAAGAAAGCCCCAAGGACAACAAGGCACCTCTGTGCCTGTGCCTGCAGCTGCCCAGGGCCCGGCGTTGGGCTGGGACGCTGCTGGCATGGGGAGAGCAGTGCCCTGTAGCAACACTTCTTGTGTTTCTCTTTTTGTAGGTAAGTTCGGTAAGGACAGGACGGGGGAGCAAGTGCCCCGTTCCAGTGGCTTGCCCCATGCCCACAGGATTAGCTCCTGCAGCTGCGCCATCCCTGCCGGTGCCCGTGCCAGGGCCCGCCCTGGCTGGCGCGGTGACACCGTACGTGATGCCTCTCTGTCAGTACAGAGCCGTGTTCCCTTCACCTGTGTATGGAGTGCCGTGGCCGGGGCCGGTGGCACAGCCGGGGCTGGTCCGAGGGCCCGGCATTGTGCACTTCTCACCGCTGGGCCGGACCTGCCTGCGGATGTACCAGGTGCCGCTGCAGCGCCCGGCCCGGCCGGCCAGCCCGCGGCTGCGCATGACCTAGCGTGGGGACCCTGCCATGGGGACTTTGCCACAGGAACCCTGCCACAGTGACCCTGCCACCAGGACTCTGCCACGGGGATCCTGCCATGGGGACCTTGACATGGGTGACCCTGTCAGTGGGTGGCCTTGCCATGGGTGACCCTGCCCTGGGTCCCAGTGGTTTTGATGCCGTCACGTTGGAGTGTTTGCTCTGTACATGCCATGGTCTGTGTGGGATGAGGCGGGGCCCTGGGTGCAGCCATACCCTGCATCAGCAATCACTGTGAGACGGCATCACCGCAGATCATTTGTTGTCAAGGCAATACCTGCTTCTGTCCCATTGCTGAAGACACTTTCTTCCTTGTGTTCTGTTTCACATTTGTGATCCTTAACATCATTGTACTTGAATTGATAATTAGCAAATTGTACTAACTCTGCAGGAGTTCAGTGCCTTGAATCTCAGCTTTCCAGTCCCAGCTGGAAAGAGATGTACAATTATTTGAAAGGTGTATTTTATTTACAATCTGCTTGTGAGTTGGAGGTCTCTTTATTTGCAAAGATACTGCAGGTCTACAGTTGTTCCTCATCAGCTTCATTCTGCTGTAAATGCTTTGTTTTTATTCACGGATTGAATTTTCATTTCTGAAGCTTTTAGAAATAAGAATTGTGAGGTGAGGTTTGTGTGACATGCTTGTTTGATGCACTGATCGTAAAATTGTTGATGTTTGTACAAGGAGTAGTGAAGTGCACATTGTAATGTAGGAGCATTTACAGAGTGATCCAAGGAAGGTGTATACAAGGACAGGGGAACAGCTTCAGGCAGTCCTCTCCGTTCTCCTTCCCAGACTGTGGTAAAGTCATTGTAGATGACGACTTAATTCTGTAACGGGCAGCACATGCTGTTTTCCTCTGGATCAGCAGCACACTGGATTTCATTTCTTTTCCCTATGTTGTGGGCTTTTATAATTTAGTTAAATCACAAGCTCATGCATGTTCCATAAGCGAAGACAAGTAATGGAGCTGTTGATTCTAGCAGACTATGTGCAGGTGACTGTGAGCCCCGTGTGAGCAGAGCATGCGCACCTGTTCAGGTTCTGCTCCGGCCACTGCGCTTGAGGGCGATGTCTGCTCCTTGGTGTGCCAGCTGTGTTCATGCTAAAACAGAATAAAAATGTGAAGCTGTTCTTTTTCGTATCTGACACTTCAGGTTTGGTGTCTGATCGCCTTCTGTTTGGAATTTTTTATTTATTTATATATTTATCTTTATTTTTACCCAAGTTTGCGCTCCAGGTGGCACGGACACCTCTCTCCTGTTCGAAAGTTGTTTTTTTTCCTATTTTACTGCGCATAGAGCCTCCACCTGCACTTAGTGTAAAGGCACAAGGTAACCACTAGAGCTGGTTTGCCATGGTAAGTCTCCTTTCTTCCCTGAGCACTACGGGCAGCATTACAGGCACAGGATCCAGATGTGGCCACACCCAAAGGCCCCACAATGACATTTTGTAGCCCTCTGCTGAGGGGCAGAGATGTCCTGTGCTGCCAAGCTGTGAATTGTATAGTTCTGTTACTTCAAGCATTATACCTGTCTAAATTACTTTCTTTGTACCCTTTGACTATATTATTCCATCAATTCAGTTAGAATTGAATTTTATAGACAATTATGCAGAGTCTTCTGCCTGGGCAAAAACTTACTGAAGTAAGAGATTTCTGTTCTCTGTACCATGTATCTTTGATTTGTTTGGGTTTTTTAGATTCATGTTGGTATGCTTCATGAGCAAACATGGAAAATATGTTCTCACACCGGGTTCCCTTCAGCTCACACTGAATCCTACAGTTTATGTTGCTATTGCCTGTATAGTCCATCCCTTGTATACTGACAAAGTCAGTGGCACTAAAAGCCTCAAGAAATTGTATAGATTAAAAAGAAAAATAAACATTTTGTGCTTGAAAATTGTGTGAAAAACCCAGTGTTTTCCTAAAACATAGAGCAGTGTCAATTTCCAGCTGTTCCAGGTAATTCTGTGTTTGTTTTCCAGACTCGTTGTTGTCCCTGGATTGTGTAGCAGGAGCAGATATGGTGCCTCCAGCAGTTGTTGGGTGCTCCCCACAGCAGTGCCCGGGGTGTGTGCTGGCACCTTGGGGGCACTGAGCCCTGATCCCTACCTGGGGCTGGGCTCTGCAGAGCAGAGGGGCTGCAGCCTCAGCTGGTTCCTTTGAGCACATGGCTCCCTCAGGGCTGCTGGTGCTGCTCGTGAGGATGCTCAGTTTGGTAGGTGGGAAAGAGGCCCATGAACTCTCTCCTGAGCTGCAAAGCACTAGGGAGGCCCTTCTGAAGGATCCTGGCATCATTTATTGCGAGGAAGCTTGGTCTTGGTGCCAGCACCCTCTTGGCAGTCACCATCATTGGGTGAGGCTGCAGGAGAAATGAGAGAAGGGCATGCAGGTGTGACACTCCTGCTTCTGTCTCCATGTGGCTTTGCTGTCTGTGCTATGTTGGTTGGGAAGTCTCTGGTCCACGCTGGTACCCGTCTGCCCCACGGTGGCTGCGTTGCATGGCTGTGCTCCTGGGAGAGGTGGGGTGGCTGGGGAGCAGGGCATGTATGCAGCTTCTGGGCCTTGGGGGGTGTGCACCTGCCTGTTGCACTGGGGCCAAGCAGGAGCTCAGAATGTGTTGCTGGCATTGTCGTACTCGTGATTTTTAATTTTCTGATGGCCCTCTTGGCTGCAGCTCTTCTGCCTGTTCACTTCAAGCCATGTTTTTTTTGCCCTCGGCTGTGAGGATTGTGTCACAGGGTGCTTTGACCTCAGTGGCAATTAAGCAAATGACATGAGATTAAACAAATGAAGCAACTTCTTGAGTTGGTGCGCCAAGAGTAAGACAGAACTGAGGGGTCCATACTGCACCTAGAAAGATCCCCTACAGATCCCAGAACTGAACTCCTTTTATTCCTGACTGAATATTGCTTCTACATGCAGCAAATGGGTCAAACCTGCTGGTAGAATTCCTGGCCTTGCTGGTTCCAGTCATGCATGTCCTGTAGCTCTGCCATCACCCAACATTCCTAACCAGCACTGTGCTGCAGGGACATGTGGGAAGTCAGCACAGAGGCTCAGCTTCAAATATCAGGTTTCAATGAGGGAGCTCACAGATCCCCTGATTTTCAGTCTTTCAGTTACAGAAATTTATACAAATCTTGAAAAAATGTTTAACCCCCATAGTCACTCACCCAGTAGTGGGAAAGTTTTGCAGTTTTCAGTTTGGGAAGTTAGGAAAGTAGTTGAAGTTTGCATGTATGCCTTTCATTTGGCCTTCTGATTGCCTTATGTAGTGATGGAGTAGTTTAATGCACGACCCCATCCTGCTTTCCTACTGCATTCCCAGCTTGCTTGGAGTAAGACTGGACATGGAGAGGAGCTGCTGCCATTGGCACTGCTCATCTGCCACAGGGATGCAAAGCTGGGTGGCTGGAGATGGCAGAGAGAAACACTGCAGTGGTTTAAGGCTCTTTTCAAATCTGGATTCAACCTCCCTGGAACAGATTTCACTCAAAAGAATGATGCAGCACTGGCCCTTGCAGATTGTTTGCATGTTTAACTCTGGTCTCCAGTCCACAACTTTAAAGAGGGAATATTTTAAAAATTCCTTTAAAAAAGAAAAAAAAGTCTTTAAGAAGTTCATTTAAAGAGGAAACATTGCCCAGAGCAGCTGTGGCTCCCCTGGATCACTGGAAATGTCCAAGGCCAGGTTGGATGGGGCTTGGAGCAACCTGGGATAGTGGAAGGTATCCCTGCCCAGGACAAGGAGTGGGATGAGATGGGCTTTAAGGTCCCTTCCAACTCAAACCATTCTGGGACTCTGTGATTACTTAACCATTACTCAATATCTGTCTTTACACTGCTCCGTTTGTGCCTTCTGCTTTTCTCTGAAATCCTTGACATTAGCTGAGGGCAAGACAAGGGACTGAATGGGTGAGGTGTGACATTCTCTGTGCTCCTGCAGAGTTACTTGTGTTGGGAACAGGGTGCTAAAAGACAGGATTCCTGAAATGAGCTTCTTCCTCCAGAGAAGAAGCTGTTTGGTGTTTGTGGAAGGAAATCACTAATACTTGGAATCATTAGTTTTACTTGGCTTTACCAATGGTAGCTCTTTCCCTTCAAGCATTTTTTTCATAATCCCAGTGCATTACTGTCAGGTCTGGGAACATGCAGAATTTTTCCAGAGAAGCCCCATGGATATTTTGTGGGTCTGTGTTGATTTTGTTCACTTTGCACCTGTTTGAGCAGGAAAAACATCTGTCCTCACAATATGCCTTGGAAGTCGGCTTTGGAGAGTTGTAACCAGAAATCTCCCTTCTAAAATTATGTCATGTCAGTATTGCTTTCCCTGTCATCCCCACTCCCCCCACCACCCCCACTGCAATGAAGGAAAATGTTCAAGGCTTTTGGAGTGAGATCAATGTTAATCATCAGATAGCAACTATTAGGCAAAAGCTTGCCTTGTTTTCTGCCTTACTGCCAGCTAGTTCCCCTCAAGTTTTCCATGGATGCTGTTGAAATTGTTGGCTCGAAGACAGTCACACATGAAACAGTTTCTGACTGTGTGTCATGTGCAGTAAGGTTTCCTTGCCTTCTCCAGTTCTCCATCTGGCCTCCTCTGTCCTGATGATGGGTGATTCCTGTGGGGCAGTGTGGGCACGGTCTCTCTATAGAGCATACGACAGGGAGTTCACACTCTTGTTGTCATGGCTGGATGAATGTCTGATATGGGATTGAATTTATAAAACAACAAAACCATGGTTGTGTGTTATTTCTGGCTATGGTTATTTAGCATGGATTGAGTCCTTGAGGAGCACCTCAGTGGTTCGTGGTGTTGGGCACCTGGCTGGTGCTTGGGCAGAGTCAGCTTCAGTGGAGTTGTCTGATGTGCTGACCTCTGTTATTATTTTATCCCCAGTCAGTTTCCTGTCTGTATAGCCCAGAAATGAACCAGTTTGTTGATCTGGTGGGAATTGTGCTGTGACTCACATGTGTGCTTTTTGGCAGGGGCAACATTTCTGGCTGTGGAGTGATCCCTGTAGATTCAGCAGGACAGGGATGCTCCAGCCCCAACCGTGCTGCTCTCAGGCTCCAGAAGTGCAGTGTAATGAGATAGATTTTAGGGGCTGTCAGGCTAAAAATTCTGCTTTATGAAGGAATTTGTTGCTCAGAGGGGTCTGGATGTGCTGCACTGCTGACTGTGTGAGCAGTGGCTGTGTGAGCAGAGATCACTTCCACCTGATTCAGGTGGAAGTCAGTCTTGAACCAAGAGGTGGCTGCTGTTGGAAATGATGTGATCCTCTCTGCTCCCTTCTCAGGTGTAGTCGTGTGCTATCGAGGCTGTTTCTGCATATGCTTGGATCTGTATTTGATTATCAAACACATTTAAATGTATCCAACCCTATATCAAACCCTTTAAATAATTTTATCATGAGAAGTTTAGGCTCTGCATGGGTCGAGCCTTCAGTCTGACACACAAAGTCTCAGGAAGCTTTAGGGCTCACTTGGTCACCGTGGAGAAGCTGTTCATAGACAATGATTGATTGCCCTATGATTTGATAAAGTATCTGTTACAACAGTGAAATTCTTGTGAGAAGCTCTTGATTTTTCCAAATCTGGTGAGCAAGGAGCACCTGGATGAAATTTTTCGTGCAACAGGATGAATGCATGGTGAATATTGAGCACATTGTTATAGCCTACAAGGCAGAGGGAAAAGTTAGGACTGTTTTTTCCCCTCAGAAAGGAGCACATCCCTACACTTTGCCTTTCATGACTGAGGCACCACTTGAGCTCCAGCTACAGTTCTGTGGCTTTTGAAGAGCTGGGCATGGTGAGAGCCTCTCCAGCCACTCTTCAGGGGACTTCTCTGGGCCTGTTGCAGTTTTTGTGAGGTGCAAATGACACCTTGTAAAAATGTAGGAGATTTAGAAAGAAATAACCAGCTGCCAGTCCTTTTCAAATGGGGATTCTTCAGGTCTGACATAAAATAGCCCCAAAAAGTATTTACTCTGGTGGTTTTTTTCAGTGACTTAGCAAATAAAGTAAAAACTTCCTCAGCATTTCTAGTTTGTTTATCAGACTAGACAGACTAAATCGGGTATCTTTGTCCCAGTTAGGCAGCAACTACAGGGTGTGCCATGGCTGCCTTTTCCCACAGATCTGCTGTCACCAAGCAAACTCGTGGGTAACTGCACTCCCCAACCTCTCCAGCACTGCTGCCCACCCAGCCTGGGAAAGCTCAGGCTGACTGAGCCTGGAGTAAGCAGTGGGCTGGTTGCCCATGGCTGAGCACCTGTGGTGGTTTGTTTTAGGAGCTAAGTGCCTGGGGAGCTGGCTCTGCTCTGGGTGTTGTTGCTGACCCACTGCTGCGAGATGTTTTTTTTCCCAGTTACTTGGAGATAGTTAATTTTGTCCTATTTTCCTGGATGAAACTCCATGCCAACTGCTGGTTATCCACCATAGCAGGTGTTAGGATGGATCCAGGCAGATCTTCAGAGCTGACATTGTTCAGAAGCTCGGGGAAGAATTATGAGGAAGACATGATTTTCCTTCCCTTAAAAGTCAATTCTTCCCATAAACAGGCAGAGCAGGCAGTGCAGTCGGGAGAAAGTTGGGGTTGCCTCTAACAAACACAAAGCCCAGACCACAGAGACCCAGCAGGAGCTGTGCCAGATCCTGGCAGTGTCTGCACCGTGCGCTGTCCCCAGTGTCCCCTGCCTCCCTCGCTGCTCCGGGGACTCCCTGCATGAGCTCTGAGTGCTTCCCGAAGCTGTCTGCTCTGTCAGACCCATCTGTGCTGCCCCTCCACAGCAGTGTACATGTGTCTTTCTGTCTGTGGAGCCATGTCTGGGGCGCATGTCCCCCAGCATGTCCCCAGTGCGGCCAGTGCATGTGGTGGGCGTGTGGTGCTGGCTGTGGGACATGAGGTGACACCCTCATGAGGTGCTGCTGCTGCTGCCTCAGTGATGTGCTGCTCTTGGCACCTCCCTTGCCTTTTACCCTGGTCCTGTCATTGCTGTGCCCTTCATGTCTGTCCAAGCACCTTCCCCGTGCTCTGCTCTTGTGGCAGCAGATGGATCCCATCCCTGCCGGCGTGGGGCACGTCATCCCTGTGGCCCCGCTTGCAGGGAGGTCTTTTCCAACCCAACCATTCTGTGATCCAAGGCTTGGCTCGTTTCTATGGGTCAAGGGAGCCAAGCCTGCAGGCGTGAGGAGCTGGTGCCACGACCTGCCAGGGCAACCCATCCTCCTCTGACACCTGCACACGGCCTCACATCCATCTCCCCTCCTCCCAACAAACTGAGCCAAACGCTGGCTGTCTGCTGGCTCATTCCATCTCTGCCTCCTGGGAGCCTGGCTCTCCCTCCACAGGAATGAGAGCTCTGGTCTGAGAACCCTGTGAGGTGCTGAGTTTCTGCCACCAAAAGAAATGGTTTACACACCTGAGCTCTCAGGACAAGTACCCATCTCTGTCCCTGTTTCCAGGGAATGGGACCAGGAGTGCATTCTGGCAGCAGCACCTCTCACACACTTGCGGTGCCCTAGCTCACATGGCCTTTTTGGGTTTGGTTTGGGTTTTCCTAGATGTGAAATCCATATGTGGATTTTTTTCTTTTAGATTCTGAAAATGAGACCATCGGTGACTGACACATGGCCCCGACAGCTACGGTGCCAAGCGCCAGGCCCTGCCGCGGCCAAGGAGGAGGAGGAGGAAGATGGGAAATGATTTATCGTGTGTGAGGAATTCTGTGCTGTTCTGGTCCATTCAATGCTATTTTGTAACTTCTTTCTAATCATTTTTTATTTATAGTTGGAAATACAAAAATGTTATGCAATAAAAAATAAAGGAGAATTATTTTGGGGGAAAAGGATTTTGTTGCAAATTGTTCCCTTCTGTTGTGAGCCAGGTTTCCGTGAGCAGCAGATGGAGAAGAGGGAGGAGGAGGAAGAGGAGGAGGCACTCCTTTAAATGCTTTTTGTTTCACACAGTTAATTGTCATTTAAGCAATTTTCCAAGCGATAAACTAGGCACGCATACGAGAAAGAGAAGTTCCAGTTCCATTTAAATTTCTCACAGTTCTTTTTTAAAAATGAGATTCTATTTTAAACAAACTTAAGTTAAAAACCTCCAGATCCTGCACCAGAGAATGAGTCTGCTTGTCACTTCCCTTTTTACCACTCTCTTTTTCTCATAGACTGACCACATTTTCTTGCCAGATTTAAATACAGTCTCAAGTCACTGCTGATTTTAAATGTAAGACTAAAATCCTCCCAAAGATGAGTGGGTAATTGGAGCCATTTTTAAGACTCTAAAGTGCCTTCAGTGATCTAAACCGATGCAGTGGGGGTTTCTTCCTCTGGGTTCACTGGCAGTGGGTTTCAGCTGTCTCCTGGACTGAGGTGATGGACAGAGTAGTTCAGAGCAATAATCTCATGAGTAACCATTTATCCAAGGACTACTCACCTGGTTTTCAGAAAGTTGGGTTAGCATTGTCCTGAGAAGTGGGAAAATGCTGCTCCTGCTGTTACATCTGGACCCCAAAATCTCTGCACCCACGGGCCTCCCTTGCTCCTCCTGCGTTCCCAGCCCAGGCTGTTCTCACCCTCACTCTTGCTTTTGATACCAGAGCCACAGGAGCCTCCCCTGCCTGTCAGCCTCTCAGTACCACCCTCCCTCGCAGCTGGAGCGGGGTGTTCTTCTTTGTTGTTATCTGCCATGTCTGTCTCTTCCAAATCTTGGTTCTAAATAATAAATCTTATTTTGATGCTGTTGTTCCCTATTTCCTTTCCACCGTGGCCCCTCCTATCCACCAGCAGGGATGAGGAGAGCACAGGTGGAGGTACATGTAAAGCTCCAGAACTATTCAAACACTTGGTTAATGCAGAATTATTAAGCCCCAGGGCCCAAATATACATATTTATGTTAATTTTCTGCTTCTCTGGGATGCCTCCTGCCCTGTCCTTTTCTGAGGAAATGGGATGGATCACATGCATAGGAGCAGGGACTGGTAAGTGCTAACTCATTGCTGGCCTTGGGCTTCCTTGCTCACAGGAGGTACCAACCTCTGTCCCTTCCCTAATGGGAGGGGAGAAGGGGGACCCAGGTGAGTGAGGCACCTTCCTGTTTCTCTTTTGGTTGTTCTCTTTTCCCTAGCTGGGAGGGCAGCTCTCTGCTGGGTGGGGGGACAGGGGTGTTGTGTCCCTGAGATGCTTCTCCAGGGATGAGTCACTACTCCAGTGATGATAGAAACAAAGCACTGTGCCTTTGTCTCAGATTTTTATTCCCGAGTTTAAAAGAGGGTTTTCTCCAGGGAAATCCCTTGCAGGGTCTCCTGGGGTCCAGAACTTCCTTCATCAGTTGTTCTGAACCTCTTCACTGCTTCTACAGACCCTTAAGCTCCTCCACAGTTGCAGGAAACCAAGGGGCCCCTGTCTCCAGATCAGCATTTTATAAATATTCTACTAATATTCAGATTAAAAATAAGGATTAGCACCAGGATTAAAGCTCAGGAATGGAAGCTGCAGCAAGCCGTGGCTGCTCCCCACATCTGCCCAGCCCACCTGGCTTTGGATAATCTCTCCTCTGAAGGACTGCTCCCTTTGGGAGGGTACCCCTGTGTTTGCTGCTCGTTTGATAGTTTGGAGCTGCTGAGAGTCCCTGAACTCTGGGATGAACCACTGAATGGGATCCTCTAATACACTCCATTATTCTGTGAAGGGGAACTGGTTTAAACTAAATAAGAAGAAATTTATATTGGATTCTAAGAAGAAATTGTTCCCTGGGAGGGTGGGGAGGCCCTGGCACAGGGTGCCCAGAGCAGCTGTGGCTGCCCCTGGATCCCTGCAAGTGTCCAAGGCCAGGTCAGACATTGGGGCTTGGAGCAGCCTGGGACAGTGGAAGGTGTCCCTGCCATGGCAGGGGTGTAAAAGGATGGCTTGTAAAGTCCCTTTCAACCCAAACCATCCTAGGATTCCGTGGTCTCAATATCCCTGCCTCCCTGCTGGAGAAGAAGGGATGTGAGTACTGGGGGTTTGTGGCAATGGAAGGAAATTCCTGCAAATGTTGAAAGTACAGCTTAGTTCCCTGTGACTTCAGGAGCTGCTGAAGCAGTGAAGTGTTTGGGTGGCTGCTGATTTTGAGGGGCAGGGAAGACTGGAAATGTTTCAAATCCGCTCTGGATTTTTGCAGTTTCTGTAAGACTTTAGAGGATGTTTAAATGGTTTATTTTCTGTGCAGTTTCTCAGTGCTTCAGTTGTCTGAGCAGGAGACTATCTGGAAAGTAAAAGAAGAAATACATTTGGTGAGAGACTGATGTGATGCCTGGGGGCATGTGAAGATGTTTGAGGTTGCTGGATGTCTAACAGGGTGAAGATGTTTGAGGCTGCTGGATGTCTAACAGGGATTCCAGGGGCTTATAAAACAGTCATGGAAATGCAGAGCCAGTTAAAAATGTCAAACATGGCATCAGTCTCAAATGTTTGCTGATGGCACGTGAGCTGCTGGACTCAGCGGTGTGTGCTTTGGGAGAGGGATGGCTTGGGGGCTCCATAGGGCTTTGCAGCCCTAAACCTTTTGTTTGGGAGCACTTTGGGAGGTAACTTGAGTTTGTTTTCCTTCTTAGAACATGCATTGTTTTTTTAAAAAAACCCTATAAACTGGCATCAGTGGAGCTCTGCATTGCTGTGCTGCCTGCTGGTGGCAGAATGAACTTTCTGTGTCCCAATGCTGGCTGGTGATGCAGGGCTTGGAGAAGGCATCTGGAGGAAGACACCTTCCTCCCAACACCCTCCCTGTGGGTTTGCTCTCACATATGAGAAGTGATGAACACCCTGAAAATCGCTGGCAGTATCCCATTTGCTCTTGCAGTAGGATTCTAGGAGCATATTTCTGTATTTATTTTATATTTATTCACCAGTGAGAGATGATATGAAGAAGCTGACAATTAGCAATGCAGAATATTTCTGTTTACTGATGAGCAAAGACAAGCAAAGGGACATGCAACTTGTAGAGTTCAGCAGTTGGAGACTTTTATCTGTCCTTTTCCTTCTATTTCTTCCCACCTGCTGGAAGATGTCCCTGCCTCTGTCAGGGGGTTGGAATTAAAAGAGCTTTAAGGTCACTTCCAACCCAAACCATTCTGTGATTGTATGATTATTCTTCACTGTTTTCTACCACCTCTTATAACAAAAGCAGACAAGGAAAATTGTTTGGAAATCACCTGCCTGGATGGTTTCTCCATGGGAAGAAATTGTTTTACACAATTGCTGTAAAGCAAACCCAAATGTTCCACTTCAGCTGGAGCTGATACTATGAGTAGGTTTCCTGTGTCCAGCTCCAGCTGAATTAGAAATGCCCTGAGTGGGGCTGTGCTCCTGTCCCAGAGCTGTGGGACCCTCTCAGAGCCGGGCTGGGATCTCCATCAATTTTTAATCAGCTCTGAGATGCTTTGAGTTGCCTCCCTTCCCTGGGTGCTTCATCTGCATTTGCACACATGCAGAGTCGGTCCTGTTTGGAAAGCGCCTCAATTCCATGTCTTTCTCACAGCACTGTTTATTTTCTTTATTTAATCTCTCTGGGTAAACTTTTGGCTGTGCTCAGTATCAGCAGCTCAGGCTCTGGTGACAGAGTGTCCCCAGGAGTGATGGTCCCTGTGCAGGGCAGGCGGGACTGTGCTGGCCACCAGGGGGCTAGGGAATGGGGGGCTCAGCTGGGCCAGGGGATCCCTGCTGGACCCCAGTGGGAGGACAGCCTGAGATTACATTTTCCAGACGAAATAGCAAAGTTCCCCCTTTTTCTTTCCTCTGCTCCTTGTTCTGAAAAGCTGGAGCATCCCAAGGGGCTGTGTCTACCCTGGGGGAAGGGTCTCAGAGAGCTGGGGCTGCTCCATGGTGGCACCAGGGCAGAAAAGGACACTCTGGGCTCTGGAGGGGGTGCATGCCTGTACACCCTGTGACAGTGTCATCCCTGTGGCTGCCAACTCACTGCTGAGCCTGTCTCTTACCACGGAGTGAACCAGAGGGAAGGGCTGGGAGCAAACAGGGAATTTTTTTATTATCCCTTTGAATCAGATCTAGGACAAAATGTCCAAGATGTGGGCTGGAGCCTGGAGAATTCCCCTGTGCCAGGCCAGGCTGGGAGCTTGGGGCAGGCAGGGGTGCAGCATTCTGTTACTGGCCTCTAACTATTCAAATCTCTGTTTTTTAAGAAACCTCTGTGTTACATCCTGGCTTCAGAAGATACTGCTGTTACTGTTCATGAAATGACATGGACATGTGTGAGCTGCCCAAACCTGTTCCCAAACACTGGTTTTTGCAGAGGACTACAACTGGAGCATGGAGTACAGCAGTGGCAGGGCTTGTTTTTCAGGGTGGGTTTTTCCACTCACACCAAATGCCTGATGGGCTGGAGCTGGCTCTCTGTGGCAGCAGCCCTCGGCTCTTTGTCATGGTGATCAGCAATGCTTCGCTGTTGTCATGGTTGCAGGGTTACTACTGAAGCCAAAGCTCTGCACAGCCCCTTTATTCATAGTTTCAGTGTATAAATTAATTAAGTCAACTGAAAGCAGCAGTCTGTTCCCTGTGCCTTGTTTTTCTAATATGTGGGATCAGATAGACCTGATTCCTGCTGTCCTCCAAAATATCCAGTCTGACTCCGCTTCAGCTGCTTGAGTGAGTTTTGTACCTTAACAACAAGCAAAGTTCACTGATCATTTAATTGTCTGGAAAACTCCTTGCAAAATTGAAAAGGTCTGTGGAAAATGTCTTTTGAGCTGCTAAGATGAGGCTGAGAGCCAGTGTGTTGCAGCTGTGCTGCATTCCTTATGACTGCTTTGCTTGGGGCAGGAACCCAGTCACTATGTTTAGTTTCTGAGTTTATGCATTGCTGGGTAAAAAAAGAAAATGGTTGAAAAATGTCTGGAGGAGGATCTCAGCAGAGCACCTCAGTCCTGCCCCACCATGGGAGGGTATGGGGATAGAGAAGGACAACCCCTCGTGGCACCAGCTGCAGCTGGCAGGCACAGTGTCCCCTCCGGCCAGGGGAAGGTTGGCTGCACAGTGACACACAGGCTCATTTTTCACTAAAACTTAATCTAAGCAGAAGCTCTGTGTGAGCCCAGGAGCGGCGGAAGGAGCCCCACTGCCTGTGTGAGCAGCAGCGGTGGTGTCGGTGTCAGCCTCTGTCAGGGAAGGATTTGGGAGATTTGGTGTCCCCAATTGTGTCCTGGTCACTGCTCAGCTCACATGCAAAGCAAAACCAGACAGGGACCCTAAAAATCCTCTTAGCCTTGTCTGAGTGCTGCTGTGGTGTCTCCCAGGCTTGCTCTGGTACACAGTCCTGGGAGGGCAGTGCCACAGGGGCAGCCCCTCACGACCCTCCCAAGAAGGGGAGCAGTGATGGAGGAGATGCAGGTGCCATTGGACCATCTCAGGGTACAAAGGGAGCTGAATTTGCACTCTTGTCCCACATGGAGCTGGAATTGACACTCTGGTCCCACATGGAGCTGTTGGCCGTGGCCAGCACAGTGTCTGGAGGACGTGTGCCCCTTCCAACTCTTTGTTGCTCCACAAACATGCAGCAATAATTGCTTTGGTTGCTTTCTTAGCAAATATTTTTACCGTTAATCTCATTTTGACAGAATATTTGTGGGGAGTAAATACAGTGGAGGCCCAAACATACCAAATCTATGAGTGGGAGATGATCTTCTCTACCTCCAGCCCCAGCCTGGGGGTTTTTATGGTGCTGAATGCACCAGCTGGAGTTAGTGCCCCTCCAGATGCCACGGGTTCACTGCTGGCATTGTCCTGGTACAGGAGGTGGTGAGATTTGGGACAGGGGCAGAAGGAGGGGTGGGGTAGGGCTGTGTCCTGCCCAGCAGAGCTCAGAACTTGCAGGGACTTGCTGTAACACCTCCATGAGAGACAGCAGGGACTAGAGATGGCAAACAGAGCAGGGTGTGAAGAAGGCAGCAGGGCATGGAGTGCAGGGCAGGGACAGGGCAAACCAGCAACCACCACAGAGAATTTAACCAGAACTGAAGGAAGTGCTCCCAAGGACTCTGCTGTTTGCTGGTAAAAATCTGCCAGGATAAACTTTTTTTTTAAATCAGTAATACGGTAGGAAAGTAACAAGAGACAGGTCTACAGGAGGAGGTGACAGTGACTCTTTGCTGCTGAGGGATGCTGGCACAGCTGAGTCCCCCCAGCAACGTGGGGCTTTGTGAATTCACTGAACAGGACTCCTACCTTGGTACCTGATCACCTTCACTGCAAGCCAAAAATAAGCAATTTTTACATGCAGCTGAGAATACTGTGTTTTAGCAAACTGCAGACCCATTCTGGGCTCCCAGGTGAAGGGACATACTCATTCCTGTAAACAAAGGATTTCATAAACATCAGTTTCTCTTTTTCAGCCTCACCAAACAAAGCACAGCAAAAGACAACTATTGATAAATACCCTTAGGGATAAGTATCAGGCTGGAAGAACTACATCAGCTAAAAGTTAACTCCTCCCTTTTAACGAGAATCAATTAGTCTTGAGTTAATGCAGGCTGGAAATTAGAATACAATTAATAGTAATGGGAGGATAAAAATTCTGGAGCACCTTGTGATTGCAGAGGTGGCTTGAGAAGCTTGTGGAAGGATTGTGCAACTAAGTAGAAATTTCGGAAGGGAGAAAATGGCTTTTTGTTGTGAGTTCTGAGGGATTTAGTGAACTGCTGCAGCTGGGAACACTTTTTGTTTTTCCCCTGCTAGATTCCTAGGGTTATCTGTGGGGGTAAAAAAAAAAAATCCTGTTGGTAGATCATCTAACTTGTGGGTGTTGGGTTGTTTTCCTTTCCCATCTTCTCAAGCACTGGAGATTGGTGTCGGCCAGAACCAAGATGCAAGTGAGATTTGTTAAGTGCCATTAAAATCCTGGGGTCTGGCTGGTGGTTCTGCCCAGTGTCCTCACAGTATGGGCAAGGTCAGGGCTGGGGTGGAACTTGTCACTTGCAGACCTCAGCCTTGGCAGAGGGTGCCAAGAGCTGGTCCTGGTGTCCTGCTGCATGCAGGGACGTGGGACACATCCCAAGGATCACCAGCAACTGCCACTGACCAGCCTGGGCACCGGCACACCAGGAACCCACCCCCTCTGACTTCTCAGTGTGCACGTCACAGACAGGAGCCCGGACTCTCCCTGCAGGGCATGGCGCTGCCATGCCTGGGACAGGTAAGCAGAGACCCTTTGTGCCCACGACACCTCTTGCCCAGCTGCAGGCAAATGTTGGGGCCTCGGCTGTGTCACCCCGCTGTCCCTTCCCCTACCTCAAGGTCTGTGCAATCATCTCGCACCCAGTGCTAGGCGGAGAACCGGTGTGTCTAACAGGTGATTGTCTAACCTGCGGCTCAGGGAGGTGCTGGGACACATGCTCGGCGCCAGGTGACACCAAGGGACACGTACTCAGTGTCAGGTGGCAGCGCAGGGTGTGACCGCTGTCCCCTCACTGCCCCGCTCACTGCCTGGGCCCGCCCGCTTTGGCTCCTGCCGAGGCGTGGTTTAACACACTGCGGGCAGTGCCTGCACGCCCAGAGGATCCCATCAAATGATATATTAGCCTTCTTTCCGCAACAGAGAAATAAAATCACAGGTTGATATTTCATTTATTAAAGTACATGTATTTTTGGAATAAAAGTCCACATAGCACTAGAGAGTGATGTGTTATCACACATCACAAACTTTCCAGCTCTCCCATGAATTTCTTTGGTCCCATGTTAGCAGCCTCAGGACTGGTTAAATGTTCTATCTCTGCCTGTTCTGTCACAGCCATAGCACTTTTGTGGCCTCTCAAGTGAACACCCTGCACTGTCCAGGCCATCGTCCTTTCTTGCTGTTACACAGTACAAGCTCAGAATATTTAAAGCATATGTTCTTTGTATCACATCAGGCTGCTCTTAGAAAGAGCTCTTCACTGATTGTAAAGTAATTATGGAGGACAAGTTTCACTTGGTCCCAGAATAGCCTGGCATCAAATTCTCAGCTGAAATAAACTGCTGTCTTGCCATTGCCTTGGGTACAAACCAAACAGGATGGAGAAGCACAGGTCTGATCCCAAGCGGGAGCTGTGAATGCAGCAGAAGAGCTCGGTCATAAAACTAATGGTGACTTAGACTAATTTATTTTGTTTAATTTCATTTATTGTTGTGTTATTTCATCTTATTCTATTGCTTTTACTTTACTTTAGAAACTGCTGTGAAGGCTGAGATTAGTGGGGCCTCTCAGAATATCCAGGTCAAAGTAGTTAATTATTTAAACCAAAGATAGCTTTCTTCTGAGCCCTTTTAGATTGGTGGTGAATAATAACCTCTGGTTCAAGGCTGGGAAAGCAGGACATGAGGATCATGATTTAGCACTGTGGATGTTCTGCACAAGGATGACCTGTTCCTTTGTGCCTACACAGCATATGGGGCATGCGTGCATGGGGCAATATAAGAAAACATGAATAACAGAACCACAGTATTCCTTGTTCAAGCAGCACAGGTCTAGCAGGAGAGGACTGACAGATAGATTAGCCCACACTTCTTGCTCAGATTAAGCCCTATTTAGGCAGTGAGGGTTTCTGCCTCCTGATCTTGATTCCTATTCTGAGAAAAGCTGCTTTTCTGATAAATATCCTGATACGAAGGATATCCTGATACGAAGTCTCCTTGATAGCCCATAGGATCATCAATGGAATCAAGCACCTGGTGGATGCCGCAAATACAGGGATAGACCTGTAGTTGCCACCCTTTAGGCATAACTTTGCAGTTTCAGTGGTTACTGAATTTGGGGACTACTGTAGGTCAGGATGCTGCTGGCTGAGAGCTGTGTGTGCTTACAGCTGTCATCTGTTCACTGTTGCTCCTCTAATTTTGAGGAACCACAGTGGCTTAAGAAGAAAGGAGTGTTGGGACAAGAGGCTTTACAGAGAAAACTAGGATTAAAGGATGTGGATCACCTGTTACCATCAATAGTCTAAAGGCTTTGAGCTGGTGATAGAGCAAGGAGGCACAGGTAATTGCTGGGTCTCCAGCTGTTTCTGAAGGAGGATTAGAGAGGGATGAGGATGAAGACATCTCAACAAAGCATTAAAAAAATAAAAAAATAAATAAAAAGAGGAGCCTCCATGAGAAAGGTGCAGAGGAAGCAGCATCAACAAGGGTGGCTGCAGCTGGTGATGGGCAAGGAGAGAGAGAAGGGGACAGGACCTCTGTCGCATGTCCCGGCTAGATGGTGACGGGGCGGGGGCAACAGTCCCCCTCTCTCGGGCTCCACAAAATCCCAGCTACCAGTGCAGGCGCAACACGGAACAAAAGGGCAGCAGCACCGGTCCTGGGGTGGAAATGGGGTAACTTTATTCAATGGTAAAACTCCCCTCCCCAGGGTACCAGGAGCCCGAACTCAGGGCAGACAACAGCTTATAAATGGGGGGAGGGCTCAGGGGAGGATACAATCTTTAACTAATCAGGAGAAACACAAGGTGGGGAATACAATGTGTAAACCAATGAAGGATTTCAAGGGAGGAAAACATCTTTAGTGAACTAATGGGGTTTGGAAGAATACAAAGCTGACAGGGAAGTTCCTAGGCGAAAGGCAGGTTTGGGGAGAGATTGGCATTTCATGGAAGGAGGAGTAAAAAAGTTCTGGGGAAGGGTTATGGATAGGAGGGGTTTAGAACTTGGCAGGGAATAGCTAGGTAACAAACAAAAAACCAACCACTTAACTAAACTAAATAACTAATAATAACTAATAACTAATAACTAATAACTAATAACTAATAATAATAACTAACTCCTAATAAAGGAGTAAGTCTAGTTTTAAAAACATGAAATACAAAATGGGCAGCCTGTGCCGCTCTAAAAACAGGAAAAGGACAGCATAAAGAAATTACAAAATTACAAATCAAACAACAATCATACTAATAAAACAAAAACCACTCTACAACAGACCTCTTCAAAGTCAATCCAAGGGTTCAGTCACTTTACATCTTTCTCTGTGCTCTGAGAATTTTTACTGGGTCACAGTCCTCCAACTTTCTAAATTTTTTTTCAATTTTAATAATATTTTAATACCAAACCAAGTGTGATAAATAGGTGTGATTCGTGCTGACAAAATGGAAACAGTGATCAATATTGACACAGTAATTAATATTTGGAGAGAATAAAATGGTTAAAAAGTGAAATGCCAGGGGAGGGATCCGTCCCCCCTCTTTCTCTTGCAGATGTTCAAGACAGGAAGGAGTAAGAGATAAGTATTACTAAACTTATCTGGAAAAGAGGGAAAACTTGGGTGGAAGTCACGAACATGTTAATTGTATGAGATTTATTGCTTTAATGTTAGAACATGGCATTGGCTTATATAATGTTAATTTTGGCTCATATTATACCAGCTTGGTGCACATGTGTAATCCAAAGGTGAAATAAAGGACACCTGAGGAAGAGGAGAAGCCTTCCTCAGGCCACCCCAAAAGAGTGGTGGGACCACCTAAAAGAGATGGTGGCGTATGCGTGATGAAGATGAAGGTGAGGGTGGAGATAGGATTGTGACGAATCAAAAATGGGAGGAGATGGTACACAGAATAAAAAGGGGAATTGTAATTTAACGACCTTGTACGTGAGGTGGCAGGGTCCCAAAACCCACGCACCCCGTACCCCGCGGTAATTTTTGCTTATGCGCTATTATAAGAACCAGATTATACCTCATTTTAACCAAATTGTACTGCCAACATTTTGAGTGTATTCACTTTTATCTATTCTAAACTATTTCATTAAAATTGCTGCTACATTTAATTCTGTTTGGTTTTTTAATTGTGATTGGAGAACTGGGCAAACATAACACAAATAACTAGTGAACAGCAACTAGTGAACAGCATCAGGTTGCTTGAAGTCAAGCACATGAATGCTGTAAATGACAAGGCAAAGTGGAAGACTAAGAGAATGAGAGTGTATGACTTTGACAACAGTTTGGGATGTCAGGATTATCACATGATGGCTGGATAAAAGACAAAATATGTTTTCTATTAATTTAGTTAAAGCCATCTGGTTTTTTTTTCCACATGTTGTCTCAAATTATTTTGTCTTCTCTCGGTGCCAGAGCTGACCCCTGCCGACTAAGTGTCTTGGATTAGGGCGAATTTGGGAGAAAATCTCCAAAAGGGTTCCTCTATAAAGCAGATTTAAGTGGCTCTTCCTTTAACTGGTTCAGGAAAAGATTTCTTTGGAGGAAAGTGGAAAAAACTCTTTATTTAACAGGCAAAGCATTTACCAGCAGAATAAAAAATGAATATTAAACAATAAAACCTCTTTCCGCTTAGAAGAGATGACGCACTCAGAAAGTCCCCTTTGCGGGCTGGAGCTCTGCTAACTCATTCTGTTATCAGTGCCTCCTGCACTGGAAATGCCGCAGCCCTGGCCCAGTCCAGTGGGCCACGGGTGTGAGCTGCTGGTGCTCTTCTGGGTTTTCAGTCCCAAGCAGGTTTAAACAGTTCCACAAAAAAAGAAAAAACACAATCCAGAGAAATGCTCTGCCTCAGCTAGCTAAAAGCTAACTAAAAATCAAAGGAGAGCTCTATCCCGCTATCTGTCCTTGCCACAGACAACACAGTGCAGGAGAAGGATGCAGCGGAGCAAGTGCAGGTTCTGATAACAAACTCAGCTATCTCTTCTCACCCTCCCTTCACTCTTGGAACCAGTCCTAAAGGTGCAAAACTTATTTCTGGGCTAAACTGACAAATGGGGATACAAGCATCATAAAGTCACCCCAGGACACTAAGATATCTCTCACTGAAACGGTTTGTACCCAAAAAAAGCCCACTCCTTTTCCTTCTGTGAAGAAAATAGCATGAATCATGTTTTTCCAAGGTTAAATGGGTTCTTTGTTTCTATAGGCAGGAAAAGGGTGCTTCTCAGTAGTACTACAATTGACTGAAATATCAAAGGATAATTTTTTTTTTTATTTTATCAAAGGACACATGTCATTAGCATTTAATCAAACAAGGGCATACAGGCCTAGAATCTGTTGTGTTGCGGTTTTGTAGGCTTTGGACTAACTACAAAGCTTTTGTAGGCTTTGGACTAACTAATACAACACCAGTTGTATTTTTGATTATTCTGGTATACCCCTGTCCTAATGGTTCTGTTTTGGTTGTCTCCTCCCTCCCTGGCAATGTCAATCTTCCTACCCCCTCCCCTGTTCCCTTAGAAACCATTGTATCTATCCCCTGGTCCCTCCTCGGTACCCCGTTTGTCCCTCGACGACCCATCCCCTCTCTCCAGAAATTTCTACCCAGGGCGTCGAGTGATTGGTTCAGGGGCCAGGCCCCTCCCGTAAGTTATCCTCACTGGGCCCTCCATCGTCAATCTTCCCCCTTCCCCACGCCCCCCATGTCATTATTGGCTAGTGAGCAAACCCCTCCTCTGTTTTCTCCGCTCCTGCACGCCCCAGATCGGGGTCATTGGTTGGTTGGCCTGCCAGGTTACACAGTCTCCTTGTTGGATTCTAATAAACCTGGATTTGCCCCCAGCCGGAGTCCATCACTTTCCTTCTGCCAGCGCTGCTCTAAGGTCTCGTCCTGTTAAGGCATAAGCCTTCGGCGCTCCCCCGATCCCTAGAGAACTGGGAGGGTGCCCCTCTGCTGCTAGCGGTGTCGGTGCTAGCCAGCACACACTGAAAGGAGGTATGGACGGACACAGCTTCAAGAATCACCCTGTCATGAACTAATGAGGGTATTTTCTAGCCCAGAAGATGCTTCTCATTACCATTAGGGGCAAGAGAAAAGTGCTTATGATGCTAAGGGGTTTGTTCTCAGTTTCTGAGATCTGCATGTTGCTGTAGCAAAACCTAATCTCTTGAACTCCTAATAATGCAAAGCTTTTTCCAGAAAAAAGAAAAATGCATAATTCATGAAGAATGATAGAACTGATGATAGAAGAACTGATGATAGAAGAACAGTAGATTTAAAGGCCATGCAGATTTAAAGGCCATGCAAAGATCTTGCATTAGATCCATATGATATGGATGATTTAGATGGCAATGTCTGTGCTATAAACTGAAGGCAAGGCCAGACATCCCTGACATTGACAGGACTGCAAGTCCAGAGTGCCTGCATTCTTGACTAGATTTTGATCACCCACATGAGGTAACAGACAATCTACAAAACTGAGATTAGCAAATGGATTACCACTATTAGAAAAGGAAGTGCAGGTAGCTGGGAAATACCTTTACTTACTTTGTAAACCTTGCTTTTGAATCACCTGTCACCAGAATCATGGGGTAAATCAGGCTGTCCTGATCTGGTTTTGGTCTAATATGTGATATTATATTTACAAACAGCAAATTGGTACTAGTGGGAATGCTTTCCCATGTTCACTGGCATTGCAGTGCTTCCGAACAGGCTCCAGTGACAGATTCTCTGAGAGACCCACATTACCAATATACCAACAACCAAAGCATGTGCATAGAGAAAAGGACTAAAATTCCCACAAGAGGAACTAGCAGGGAAAGAAAATCTCATTTTCTGATTTCCATTTATAGCCCCAAATAGCCTGTCTGCTGTACCTGATCTTTGGCAAAACAGCAGTTATGAAGACTGGTGGTATTCAATTCCTGGCAGTGTTGCAGCACACTCATGGGGTACTTTGAGTTGCAAATTCTGCCTGGCAGAAACTGAGTGGAGTTAATCACATGTAGTAAATTAAACAAACAAAAAAGCTGGTGTGTTTAGGAGAATCTGCAGCAGCTGAATGTTTTCTTACCCTTTCTAGGCAAACGTTCACAAATTGCAGGGAATGGGGAAGGTAAAGACAGAGAACAGTGATGGGTTTTGTATCCAGGATCAAACAACCTGCATATGTATCTGCAATTCATAGACTGAAGCAGGCTGAGAAATTGTCTACATTCTTACAATAGTCAGAATTAAAGCTCTCCTGCAGTGAAATAGTTGAAGTTAGTCTACCAACATACCAGCTGTGCTCTGACAATGACGTGATGAGCTACTGTATACCCCAGCTCCTGTCCCAAGGAGGCAGGTGCTACAGAAAGGGGTCCTAATGCACCAGCAGTGGGTAGGAGGTTCACCAGCTGTGGGCTGGCATTGCCAGCCACAGACATTTCAAGCAGTCTTGAAACTAACATGGATTTGCAGCATGGAAAGAAAGGTATGAGGCAGGAAGTCAAGGTAGTTTTGGCACAGCTCAGCTGGATGCAGATATCCTCATCCTGTATCCTAGTGGGCTGGTGAAATGGCTCCTGAACATCACCTTCTGCAGCACATCCTTCTGTTGCTGAGGAGGTTGCCTAGAACATTCTCACAGAAATGCACCTTTTTGCCATTGCTGACTTTGGTGACATGAAAGAGTCTCAGTCTCGGTATCTTTCTCTCTAAAACCACAGAAAAGGTAAAATTAATCTCTGGTCAATGGTTAGGGTTAAGTTATAACAAGCTAACTCAAGCTCAGTGTATCTTAGCCCAGAATTTACAATAGAATCATGGCGGTTAGCATTTGTGGAAAGGAACACATTGCTGCTTTAAAGGAAAACTATTTTGCCATTAGCTCAAAGTAGCTTGTAAAAGCTTTCTCTATGACTAAGATCTGCAGTAACGTTGGAGATCATTCAGCCAAAGATTGTGGTATAATGCCTATTTTTGGCTTTAGCATTTTAAGGTTTTTGTGAAGTAAAGCAGTAGGGATGCAGCGGACTCCCTTGCATCTGCTATGTCTTGGAATAGAGCATGTGCCTGCTCAGGAATAAATTGGGAGTTACATATTCAATCAAGAATACATGTGTAAGGATTTAAGAAGACTGGAATGCTAAACTCTCATCCACCACTCCACAGGCATAAACAGAGCATGCTATGGTCACTTTGTTTGGAGAAGACAATTCTGCTGGCATCCCACTGCAGCATCCCAGAGCCTCTTACCAAAAGGGTGGCTGGCTTCATCCCAAGAGTGGCGAAGAAGAAGCAAAAGATGCTCTTAGTTCAGAGATATCCCAGATGTGCTTTGTATTCTTCCAAGTAAATCAGTGTTTGTACCAAAAATGGGCTGTGGAGGTGCAGCTTACACAAGGCTCCACAACTCAAAGATCAGACCCATTACATGTCTTTCTTGGGAAGATGGAAAGAGGATTGTGATGGCAATATCCTTCCTTAGGCAGGCTTTGGGGTTTTTTTCCTGGCAAGAGATATATTTTCTAATAAATAACTGCTCTTTCTCATGAGCTAGCTGTTGTCAGTGTCTAGAGGACATAAAATAGATCCTATCTGCCCAAAACAGCTCACAGAAATCAAATAGCATTTTGTTTTCCTTTACTGGATAAAAGGAGGAAGATGGCTTTTAAATTAGAAATTGAAGCCCTTCCAGAATTGCAATATAAGATACCAAACCAGTCATTCTTCACACAGTTGCCTACTCCATGAGCTCCTACTACCACAAAAATTGGTTGTTGCCAACTGAGCTGAGTGAATAATTTGCAGTTTCATGTTTGTTAGAGGAATTTTTCCTTTTTCTCTTTTCATTATTTGTCCACAAGCAGATTGATTTGCTTGAATATCTTCTTTTCCAAACACATGTGCAGAACCCATTCTGGAAGTAACTCTTGCTGTAGATCATTTGTGAGCAACTTGTTGCAGGAAGTCTTCAAACGTTTGTCCCAAGTCCATTCATTGTATATATACACTTGCATCACGTGTCTATTTCTGTGAACAAAACATCAAAAGAGCCAATCTTGAATATTCTCCCTGAGAACAATTGAAATTATGCACAATTTCACCATTTAAAAATTACTTCATTCCTAGAAATTATGGCAGGATTCTCCTGGTTGTTGTAACACTTGAATGAAAAACAAGGCTGTATCGGAACCCCAGCCGAAGAGTCTGACCAGGACCATGCTGGAATCAGTGCAAAGTTCTTCTTTCTCCATTTTTTAGATGGAAGAAAGTGCTCTTCTAGACTGTAAAACACTGTCTTTCAAGAGAAAAGTTCAAAGGAATGATGGCATTTTTCAGTGGGAGCTGGGTTGGGTACCTTGCATCTTCTCACAAAGAAAAGCATTGGAGTGACTCTGACAATATGGAAAAGGGGGTAAAAGTCAAAGCCCTACTGCCATGGTATGCCAGAGCTAAGGAGCTTTGGAATTTCAAATCTAAGTCTCACAGTTGGCCTGAAATGTTTGCTTTGAAGGTGCCTGTAAAATAGAGGCTTGGCTTCCTTGGTGTGCCAGGGAAATGCTTTGCTGGTATTCCAGCTACAGTGAAGAGCTGTGCAGCTGCCACCTCAGCACTCTGTGATGTTAAGTAGGAAAAATGGTAATGAAAAAGTCATGGAATTCATGGATGACAATGTTTGTGATTGTAAATGGGACACAGACAGACATCTCTTCTGTTGTTCCTTACTGTCCACTATGAAAACAGGAAGATTTTCTTTAAAAAGAAAATATTTATATTTAAAAGATATTTAAATTTAAAAAGTCATTTAAAAATCCACATAGAAATACTACTAGTGAGAAACCAATTATGATTTTTTCAAATACAAATTTTGGAAAAGAAGTTTTATTTTATTTTTGCTAACTTATTCTGAAATGATTTTTAAATCTGTCAGTGCAGAAAAGACTTAGTGCACTGTGTTCATGTCCTTAGCCAGCACCATCTGAGATGGACTGTAATGTTAACTCTCACTGCTCATAAACAACTCCTCAGATAATGCAGTTTGTGACAGAAATAAGTTATTGATGTTAAGCATCAAAGTTCCCTGAACCCAAGGTTCAAACAATCAGTTTTAGGCTTGTTCACCAAGCTCGATGCCAGATGCAACCCAGCCATGGGGATGTGGGAGCCCCATCTGCCTTGCCAAAGTCGGCGGAACCCATAAAAACCACGAGAGCCCTGGCTGTAGCACAGAGTGAAATCACCGTGAGACATTCCAATGAAATAATTTTATCATGGTAATTTGTATCTCATTTTGGTGATGTAGTTGAACACTGCCAAGACAGTGCTGGAAATCCATACAGCACAGCTCATGGCCTGTCGTCACACCGCTGGCCCTTCAGAGTGAGAATCTGTTAACTCTGTACTCAGAAATCAAGTCCCTTGAGACAGGAAAATTATTATGAAGTTGAACAACAATAATTTACACTTAGAAAAGCTTCCTACTTTTCCTTCCACCTGGAGCAGAACAGGGAACTCTTAGATGGTTTTATTGCCCACTGAAGTGAAATTTTACTCTTTGGCAACAGCAAATAAATCCATGTTTCTTCTGCTGAGTTGCTTAACTAGTGTGGTGCTGTATCCATTCTCTAGAAAGGCCTGTGCATTCTCCTCAGAGAAGGCAATACTGCATGCAGGAGTGGAAAACCTGCTTTGGAGCAGTGGCACAGCTATTTCTGCACCAAATGATGTGTATTCCCCTTCCCATTAGATGTGGATCTCAAACATATTAGAAACTTAAAGTTTCACTTACAGTTTATGCTGAATCACATAAAATGTGATCAACTCAGAGGCACAGCACTATTTCTTTGCACTTTTCACCACTTACTGGTATTTTTTTTCCCAGCACCTACGTGCTGCAACTTCATATTTGGTATTGTGATACCAATGGAGTTTTAGGGCAAAGCAGTGAGGATGTGCTAGCATCAAATAAACTTTAAAAAAATCAAAACTTTGTAAGAAAATAGAGTCTTTCTATGCATTTCCTGTTAATTCCTACAGAAACCTACCATAGTATACATCAGAGGGGAAAGTTACTATACTAAAAAACCCCGAACTCCGCCTGCCTGACTTTGAATCTGCATGTTCAAGTTGACTACCTCACTGCAAGGGCGGCAGTCCCAAATCCAAGCCCCGTGAGCTGCAGCAGGCAGGCTGTGACCCCGGGCAGCCCTGACGGCGGCGCTGCTCTGGACCGCGGCTCTGTGCGCCTCCTGCCCGCTCCCTGCCTGTGGCTCCCTTCCACCCGCTGCAGAATGGAATTTTTGTTCTGCTCTGTCGCGCTGGGCTCTGCTTTGCTGGTGTGAAATAGCACAAAATGAGGTACACCATGTACTCCTACTCTAGAGAGCAGGTATAATCTCTGTAATTACACCACAACTGCACGGCAAATACCAGGTAAATACAGAGCAACTGCATGTTCCTGCAGCTTACTTATTAATTATGCACCACTACTAAGGAGTTCAAAGATAAATTATCATTGCAGGATTGAGGTGCCTGCTAAGGCGGGTCATAATGGAATTCATGCTATTGAAGGCTTGCTTTTGTTGATTTTCCAGTAGAATGGGGAAGGGAAACAACTCACCTCGCATGCCCAAAGGCTTAAGTGCATATCGTGTCCTCGTACAGCAGAGACACACTACCATACAAAATAACATGGCACAATTAGGAAAACTGGGTGAATAAACAAACAAAAATAACTTCCAATAATAAATCACTTTTCAAATTCCATTTAGGAATCCTCCTAAGCAAATGTGTTCAAAATCACTGGTATTACATGCAGTAGAACTGCTATGGGTATCCTGGCTCAGTATTTAAACTTGTATGGACTAAAATCAGAGAAAAACATCAATTCACCGATGCCACTAGCAAAACTATTATTGTAGCAAGCACAGGGCTCTACCTATACAGCTTGCCTGGACTCTTGAAATAGTGTATTTCTTATGGTATCAGACATAGATCACCATGTGTGGCCAGTTTATAGCCTGTGATAGCTCTCCTTTGAGCTGCACTGTAGTATTTTGGACTACAACTTGTTACTTTCAATAGGTATTTTAATAGTATTCAAAAAGATAAAATTAGCTTCTCTATAAACACTGCTGTTCTCCAGAGTGAAGCTTCCCTTTAAATTATGACTCCATGATGGTTGTTTGGTCAGCTATATATAATGACTTTTACAACCTGTATTGGATCACCTTGGATTTTATTTGTCTTTTTTTTTTTCAATTTCATTAATCTCATATTGATTTTCTTCCTGAAAGGTGTTGTTGATGTTTCTGAGCCTTTTTTCTATTGAAGCTCTTGATCTCTTTCTTCCCAAAAAATGTCCAGTGTCTGTTACAAAGGAAGATGTTGGTCTTTAGGGATTGCAAAATCAGGATGAGCAGATACAAAAAAACCAACTTTTTCTGTTGCTTATAGAAACCTGAGGTACAGAATAAGACCTCCCTGAAACTGGCTGTGCATAACTGCAGATGAAAACAGCAAATAGCTTCAGATACAGAATGACTTTTGGTTTGAATGGGTTTGTGTTTATGTAATGTACATTGACTTCAAATAAAAGGGAACTTTTCGTCTCCAGCACTGTGAACAGGGCAATCTAATCGAGGCTCCTTAGCACAGCTGCTGCAGCTGATGGAATCCTCTGAAGATGGAAACCTGGACCATAAGGAGCATGAAAAAGAGAAGGCAACATACCTTGTTTTCTTTTCACTCATTTTTCTTTTCACTCATTTCCCTCCTCAGTCTACCCTGGAGCCTCAAAAACTGTTTGTAGGTTCTCCTAGAACACAGCCATCTACCAAAGTGAATGCAAATGGTATTTCTTCACTCCCGGGGTCTGCTCTTGCTCTCCCTGAAATCTGCAGGGAGATTCTTGCTGTCTTCAGTAGTACCAGGCACAGGTTAACCAGGCCTTGAAAGTCCCCTAATGAAAAAGAGCTAAGAGTACTGAATGGGAGAGATATTAATAACTATTTAGGAGAACATGGCTTCCTTGAAAGGCTAATTATTTTGAGAGCTACCCATTCAAAAAGTCTGATCAATGGGAGAACAAATTAAAAGTGAAGAATCTCTCATAAAACCAGGCAGTGGAATACTGCATTCAAGAGAAGAGTCACAAATTAAAATAAATGTCAACATATCAAGTGGCAGGAACTTCAAAAGACAATTTTTCCCTAATTTCCATAGGCATTCTTCATGAGCAACATCAAGAAGTGTAACATGCTAAAAGCTAATAACAGGATAAGATTCACTAATTTACTAACTGAATAAATGTGTATCAAAGGAATAGTTTTCTCATTTAATTTTTTTTTTTAGATACAACACTAAGCTGAGTATTATCAAGTAGATAAAAACTGCATAGATTACAAGTCATCACTAAAATAGCCATTTCAGAATTAAGATTGCTTTTTTATGTTGGATGTCTCCTTTAGGTTTAAGGAATCACATATCTTTTATCCTCATTATAACTCAGATTTCAAAAAAAGAAATCAGGAAGGTATCTTTGTGGACATGTGATGTTTTGGTAAAACCAGTGTTTTGCAGAGACAGACCTGTCATGATCTTAAAATCTGAAAATGTTGAGGACTGCAGAGGGAAGAGGTTACTCAGAGGGGGATACCAAACATTTGGCCAGGTAAAATCACAGCAGACTTAATCCAGTGTTGGTTCAGTCCTGCTTTGAGCAGAAGGCAGGAGCTGATGTAAAGGCCCCGTTCAGTCAGTATTTCTATGGTATAACTCAGATTTAAGCCAGTGGTGTTATCAAAATCTTAACATAGATGATGTCAAACAACTAACTTAATATTCACACACTAGAAAAGAGAAAGGAAGACACACCTCCCCAGCTGGCTTGTTTTCTCAGAGCCAACTCCTCGCCAACAGGGCACACCACTGCAATGTGTCACACACTGGTATCACCCTCCTCATATCTCAGTCACAAAGCTCCTTTAATGGGGAAGGTGGTCAGGCTGTTGGAAGTAATGGTTTTGTGGCAGATGGAGCAACATTTGCAATTGGGAAAAAACCAATCTCACACTGCTGAAACATTAATAATTCCACTTTCTTGGAAATATTCTGTCACTGTCACCGCTACGTGTAAATTTGTCATGTAAACATGACTTCTTCCAAGGAAAAAGGCATGGTTGAGCAGGCTTTCTGAGGACAAGGACCTCTCTGCACCTGTTTTTCTCTCCTTCAAAACCATTTGCTTCCAGCACAAATTTTCAGAGCTGCAGCAGCATGGGGGTGATACTCGTGAGAGACAGGCACAAGCAGGGCAGGTTTGGGCAGGCTGGCCCATGGTCCCCACTCAGCTGAACCAGGCAGTCAGGACACAGTGAAATCCAGCAGGCTATGGCTTTCTTTGGTTTGTTTGCGTATTTTTGCACACTGTATCTCTTTGTGTGAATGCCTGTGTTCCTCACACTGTGAGAAAAGCAAGAATTTCCTGATCTTCCTTTACACACAGTATTTTTTATTGCCTTACAATATCTTTTATTAATTTACTTTTAAAAATAGACATTCATAATCCTTTCAAATTCTGCATCTATACAAGGTCAAAGCATTTCAGTGAATTTTTCAGTCCATTTATATTCCAGCTGCCCGGTGCTGGAGTCAGACATGTGCTGGTAGTAGTACTGCAGGCAGTAAAGATGTCCAACCTCTCTGCAGTTCTCCTTCCGGTAATTATTGATCTCTGGGGAAACTGAGCCTCAAACACCAAAAACCTTTCTGTGATGCCTGACTGTTTAGCAGAAGGTAATAGGACCAGTGAGCTTCTAATTTAAAAAGACAGCCATTGTCCCTCCACTGAGGAGGGGCTGAGATTTATTTTTAACTTCACACTTTTCTATACATCATGACAAAAAGCTGAATAATTCTATTTTCATTTAGGAGGAAATTATAAGACAAAGAAATAGTCTGATAGATTTTAGATTAGAGCTGCTTCCCTGAGAACAGGGGCTGTTGCAGTTTGGTTCCATGCCAGAGATAATATTTTTTTTCCCCAGTACTGTCAGCTGGGCCAATATATTTTCAAGAATTGCTGCACTAAACTGAGAGTTCTCCAACATGATGCTTCTGCAAATTTAGATTCTCTCTGTCAGTGCTGAGATTAAGAAGTCATTAAGGTAATCTGCATCACAGTGATATTATAATGATTGCTATGAAATGGAAAAATATCACACATCTGTATTCTGCAACTTGAGACATACCTTTAGTAGGTCAGTTTCTGATGACATGTTTGGGAAAATTATGCTTTATCTGCATGCTTTTTCCATGCATCATCCTGATCTGGGAACCTGAATGCCATAAGCAGAAAGCTTTGTTAATTGTACAGTTTTGGAAGTCAGTGTAGTCCAAAACATATTCCTCATGACCATCAGCCTCACAAAGTCTGCTCGAAAAGGTGGAGATGTTCTCTATCTGTTAGAGGAATCACAGAAAGTCTTTGTAACAAGAATCTCCAGCAAAGAGCATCTTGGCCTTCTGGGTATGACATATTTCTGTTTCCTAAAACTAAAAACCACTACATGTATGAACTGTACTGTAAACACGAGTGCAAGTAAAAGACTTCTACTGTTTCTGGATTCCTCCTCAGTTGAGGCAGTCAGCAAAATTACTTTCTCAGTACTGAGTTACAGTTAAGAATTGTTAACTGTGGTGTAACTGAGAGCAAAGACAAAGTCAAGTCAATGGGGTTTCCTTCACTTGTGACACAAATAAAGTCTCTAAATTTGTTTATATCATAAAATTGGAAGTATGAAGAAAATAATCATAAAAGTATATAAAAATATATAGAATATAAAAGTATATACTTTTATAAAAATATAAAAGTATGTAAAATCATCAAAAATATCATAAATATAATAGAAAATCATCATAAAAGTATAGAGAAAATATGTGCTACAAAAATAGAAGTTTCTTACTTAAACTGTTTTTATGGAAATGCTCACAGTTGAGTTAGTGTTATTTGCTTCTAATTTGGGCTTTATTCTCCATACTGTACATTAACAAACTTAAACCACTTAATGCCAAGTGCCTTACACATTTTTCTGTAATTAAATTTCTCCAAAGAATCACATTACACGAGCATTTGCCAATACAAAAGCACACTGAGAGATTCTGGGTAAAATCCAGGCACCCCTAGAGTCACCAGTAAAATTCCCATTGAAGACATTATTCTACTGAACAGATATTTACTATATATGGGTAATAAAAATTATCTTGTCACTTAGGAATTAAGTTCTTCAGTACACTATTCTAAGAACCTCAGCTCTGAATGAGCTCCACACGAACACTTACCACCTCCCTTACTAGATAAAAACAATGTTACTTCAGAGTCCAATAAGGTTCATTTTCAGGTATGTTTATAATTGCTGGAATATTCAGCAGATGCCAGTTTAGAGAAGCTTCCTACCTGTGGACAGAGGTAGGTACTCAGTCTAATAATCTGCAGTTTTACTACAGAGCTTGAGCACAGGATTGCCTGCACTAAGCTCTGGGAGAAAACCTGACCCCATAGAATTTAGGGATTCTCTTAACTGTTCACTAATAAGTTGTAGGTGATTAGTACATGAAAGTAGTGCAAAAATTAATTCAATTTAGGACTATCTTTATGATCATTAACAGAAGACCAGATGTAACAATTTACTTGTATTTCATTTAGAGCTATTTATTGTCTGTGCAAGATGCTGAAGTGGGTAGTTCTGTGATTCCTCCTCTGACACAGGTTTTTAACATAATTTTTTCTTCCATAACTCAGCCATACATTGCTGTGGGATTTGATGTTTGGGGAAAAAAAATCAGTCAAGTGTGCTCTAGGCCAGCACTGGTCAGCAAGAGCATGAGGGTTTGAGCTGGTGCCTACTCCTTCCATAGCTCTTGGGACATCACCATCCTGCAGCTGCAAGAAGGATAAAGGGCTGAGGGCAGCTAGTCTGCTTCAGCACAAAGTTACTTTCCTAACTGGTACATTTTTGCAGCTCTAAGATGTTACCTAGTTACCAGTGAATCACAGCCTGGTAACCACTCAGGGAATTCTGGGGTTTATTTACAACAAGGTAAGTGACCCTGAATAAGTCAGGCTGGGGACACTTAGGCTGTCCAATTGTACAAGAGGATGAGACTCACACAAAATTTATTTGAAGTGTTAAGATTAAACCTGCAGTATGAAATTTATTACCATTAGTCTTGACAACATTAACTCTTTAATGTTATTTAATGTTATTTATTTAAAATCTATTGAACTGGTTTAAAATTCAACTTCAGGTGCCCTTCACCTGCAAACCAGCCCTGAAGCTGTCGAACCCTACATTGTCCATCCCATGCCAGATTTTCCTATTTGGTTGGAAGATTGCTATTAATAGACCATAAGTGGATATAAAAAAAAAAAAAAAAGGAAAAAGTGAGATTACCCAATTACCCAGTTCTGCAAACAGCCATGTTTGCTTGCTTCAGTTTTGAGAAAGATTGTCCGAAATTTAGTTTTCTGATGGGGCTAAATCCTCCCCTTTTGTGGCTCTGGACCATCCATCCCTCCTGCCTCCCCCGGTGCTGGCTAAGCGAGGTTGCTAAGCGACATGTTCTTCTCTTCTCTACCTTAGCAGAAAGAAACAGATCAAAGACACCCACAGCCCTGAATTATTTTATAAATGAATTTAAAGAGACACTCTCCTGTGCTGTATTATGTGGGGGGAGATCAAAAGTTGCTGGGTATAGTGAGAGTAACTGTTCAGTGTAGAATTAAACTGATGTCTTCTGGAAGGTAAGAATGCTGTCATAAAAGAGAGCTGTGTAGTATTTGCCTTTTTTCTTGGGTTCTTTTTTTTCTTTTTCAGAACTAGATTACAATTTTTTTATGCTGATTAATGTTTCTAGTTTCATGGCAGTCAAGACATTGAGCACAGGCCAGGCTGCATGTGTGTACAACTTTCAGAAGTCAGGGTTTCTGTCATTGAGTGACAAGCTTGCAGGGTTTAGCTCTTATCATCTCTTGCAAAAGAGATTATCTATTATACAAAAATATTTAATTCTTTCATTTTTAAACATTTTCCTGACTGATCTTAGGCAAGAAAGCCACAGGACAAAGTTCAAGTGATGTATCGTTATCGTTGAAAGAATAAATGAAGACATGGAAGTAACCTGTGTAGATCAGACAGAAAACCTACGACACCAACATCTCAGATCTTGCTGAAAAGAATGAAAACCAAATGACTAACCTGTAATTACAAAAGCTGGAAATACACAAGTTTAAACATTGTCCTACAAGACTTTCACTTTCCTGGCATCAACTCAGCTCAGCTGCTCTGTGCAAACTGTGGGGTAGGAGCAGGCTGACAGCTGAGGCAGGTGCTTGCTGAAATAGAAAAGGGAGGAATTATTTGCCCTTGTATCTACTCAGTTTCTACCATCCACAATGTAAAAGGAAAAAAAAAACCCAGCACTTGGTAACAAAGGGCAAGAATTTTTCATGACTTTTCATTTCCAAAGCTGCCACAGCTGGCACGGCCCTCAGAAAACAGACACACACACAAAAAACACACTTAAAACCTTCCTCAGACGAGCAAGACGGATGATTTATATAGAAAGTAAAACTCCTAGGTAAATTTGCTGCAAAAAATTGCATGTAAAATTTTTCCCACATGCGAATCTCGTTGTTCTGTACCATCCACCTGAGCTGCACAAGCAAATGTCTCCTTTAAGGCTGTTTCAGGAGCTTCCTCAGGCAGAGGTGACCCTGCAGCTCCAGGCACAGAATCGCTGGGGGAAGGAGTGTACAGAGGATCCCACTCTCTTCACCGCGTGCCTGGTCAGAGAGTGGAGCAAGCTCCTCACTCTTGTCCTAGGCCAGCAATCTCACATCAAACTGAGGGTAGATTAGTGAAACTAGTACAGTCTAGGACTATAAAGTGATTAATCTCACATAAATCTTCACAAAAAACCCCCCCGAACAGCATTAGGATTTGTTTACAAGCATTTTATTTTCCAATGAGAAAACAAGCCTCCCTTTTATTCCTGCATCATTAAAAGTCTCTCCCAAATTCTGACTGTTTAGGTTTGGCATGTAAAATCCACTGTACCATAGCTAACCTACATTCTCATAAAAGCATGTATTTTAGAACAGGGCTCAGCCAGCCTCCCCATTTGTAGATATCAAGGTATGTGCTTTACTCTCACTGACAGAGTGTTTTATGTATAAACATCTTGACCAGCACTACACTGCCCATGGATAGCACATTTGGTGTGTTTTGGCTGAATTTCTGAAGGGGAAAACTGTGACTTGCACTCTAAATATTTTTTCTGGAGAATAGATTCCTCTACACACTATGAGCATCTTGTACAGAATACAAGTAAATATTTGGGGAGAAATTTCATGCTTATGGCAGATGTTGATTTGCCAGCCTTGGAAACTCTTGGACTCCCTTGGACTAAGTGCACAGCACAGCTCTGGCTGTGAGCTCTGCAGGCCGGCCATGTTCCCACCACATCACTGCTCCTGCTGCAATGGCAAGGAGAGAGTCAGAGAACCCTAGAGTTGAATGCCTTGGAAGGGACCTCAAAGATCATCCAGTGCCACCCCTGCCATGGGCAGGGACATCTTCCACTATCCCAGGTTGCTCCAAGCCCGTCCAACCTGGCCTTGGGCACTTTGAGGGATGGGGAAGCCACAGCTTCTCTGGGCAGCCTGTGCCAGGGCCTCATCACCTTACCTTCACAGCCAAGAATTTCTTTCTAATATCTAACCTAAACCTGTTGTCTGTCAGTCTGAAGCCATTCTCCCTTGTTCAGTCACTCCAGGTCCTTGTAAATAGCCTCTTTCCATTTCTCCTGTAAGCTCCCTTCAGGTACTGGAAGGCTGCAACTCGGTCATCCTGAAGCTTCTTTTCTCCAGGCTGAACAACCCCAATGCTCTCAGCCTTTCTTGTAGCAGAGGTCCTCTATCCTTCTTGGCAGCCTCCTCTAGACTTGCTCCAACAGATTGATGTTCTTCCTGGCTGTGCAGGCAGCTCATTAGGATTTGCATTTCTGGTGAGTTTATTCAAATATTCTGACCATGCTGTGTTCAGGGATGCAGTTCAATTGAGCTAGTATTTTATCTTAAAGGTAAAATGATCTGAAGTGGCGTTGTTGTAAGAATTTAAGCTAATTTTTATTAATACTGATAGAATTTTATTTAATGAAAGTAAGTTATTTTGATTTGCTGCTTCTCTTTCCTTACTTCCAGAATGCTGCAAGAACCTGTGGTGCAGCTGGGCTGCTGGATCCCAGATATGAGCAGCCAGGGCTGGGCTTGGGCATGGGAACAGGAGATGATGCTTTTGACATGTGGGAGGGCAATGAAGGCCTTTGAGAACATTAATAACATTACTTGATGCTTCTACAGTTCTGTGCTTGTGCCTGCTTAAAGCTCAACATAGACTATGAGTAATTAGTGATCTGGATGTCTCTGAAATTATCAGCAGCAGCATTTAAATCATCATTAAAATACAATTAGCAGCCCTTTGAACAGAATGCTGTCGTTCAGAGCAGTCTAATTGGTGGCTCATGGGCCAGTTCTGGACAACAGGAGGATTGTCTGCTTCTGCAACTGCACCAGTTCAAGGAGCACCCTGTCCCAGGAGTGGTGGCTGCCCTCTGGGATGGACATGGGAGAGCCATTATGTGACAGGAAAGCAACAGCACAAAGTATCCCTTGTGTCCAGGCCACTACTTTGAAAACTCCGGATTTATGGACCTCATTTCATCCTGTGTGCTGATTCAAGCAGGCACAGCACCAGAACTTTATACTTTGCAATTCAAATAAATTTAGGGGGTTTTTTATACTTCCATTTTAGACTCTGCAGCAATAACTGTAGGGATGAAATATGGGCAGCCCATGGTAAGACAAATAACTGAGCAATCCACATCTACGGGTGGCGTGCTGGCAGACCGTGCTGCTGTGTGCTTGGGCAAGATGAAGAATTCAGTTGCTGTAGCAGACTGAAAGTGAAGGTCTGGCATGGATGGTATTCCCAAATCTGGCAGCCCTACCCCACATTTAGGTAGCTAAATATGTTACTTCCATGCCTGAGATACTTGTGTTAATTTCATAAATGCCAACAATTACATGTTTTTAAAGTGTTGGGAGTATAAATAGCTGCTCCTCTGAAATGGCCACAGTAGATGTATTTTAGCTCAGATGTGCTCTCGTGATACCACTGGCAAGTGCATCTTATCTGTTATAATATCAACCTGTAGCATTCTATTAGTATCTTTTGATAATATTATTGATGATTCTGCAAAAACTGCAGTAGAATAAGCTTTACATACTGGCTTTTTGTGTGTCTCACACAACTGCCACAGGAACAGCACACTACTGTTCCAGGTTTTTGAAGCAGTGCTACTGCTCCCCACCAGCTCCCACTGCCTGCTCCATAATGCCCTTATTATTTATGCTTTTTTTCTTGAAAATTCAAGTTTAGAACTTAAAATTTTCATGCTTTTGTTTCTTAAAACTAATCAAAGGCAGCGAATGGCCCCAATGTAATCTGTGTAGTGTGTGCTGTGGCTGAGCATCCACTGCTGTGAAAGCACTGCTTGTTCTCTGAAAGGAGGAATTCTTTCAGCCAGTGTCACTGCCCCCTCCTCCTCCAGCCTGCTTCTCCCAGGCGCTCGGAGGACTCACCGCCAGTCATTTTCTTGCCCTAAAAGTTTGCTGGAGCAACACCATCATTTACCCACATATGCCCAGGGCCAAACTCCTCAATGGTTGGCCTCTGAGGACCATCAGAAATTTTGAGTTTGAGCATAGCAGTGGCTCTAGAAAAGTATGCTACCTTTTGAATCATCTTTTCTTTGGATTGGTGGTCCCTAGAGAGCTGATGCAGAGACCAATAAGTGCTTTAAATAACTCAGTGATGTGTCTTCTACATGCACATCTTTGTCCTAAGAGAAAAATCCGAAGTATTACAGATATTTGAAAAAAGTTACTGCCTAAGCAAGGTGGTGTTTGTTGATATTTTATGGAGATATCTGAACATGAAAAACCTCCTTCTATAAATTTTGTGTGATGGTGTATACAGTTTAATTGCAGCAACATAAGAGACAAGAAAGGGATGTTTGCAGGTGGTAGCAAATATGATGATACAAAATCAGAGCAAGATTGCAACAAGGGACAAATTTTATCTCCAATACTTTTTTAAACCTCAACATTTTTTCTTCGATTTCTTTTATTTTTGCAACCTTTTCCGACTAAGTGACACGCATGCCTAGAATTGTGAGTACTGAAGTAGCAATGCAGAAAAGCACCTGCCCACAGGGTGAGCCCACAGCCACTTGTTGACCTGGCAGTGAGGTGAAGGCTGGGAGCTCTTCTACAGCAGCAAGAACAGGGAAGTTCTGGGGCAGCAGGTCCACAAGAAGACGCACCAGGCTGAGAAAAGAGGAGAAATATTAAGGGAAATTACACTGAACAAGTGTTTCCCATGGATAACGTATGCATCTGTTCCTCCCAGGCAGATGTACCTTTCAGGTGTGTCCATGTTCATCTTGCTGTGGGACTGACTTTTCTTAACAGAGGAACCAAGACTAAACTGATAACATTCATCTCTGTTCTTGCTCTGACATGGTTATTCGTTACTTCTTCCTAAGGACTGTTCAGTTCCTTCCTTTGAGGGAGCCACTCCTAATTTGCCTTCGTTCAGGTTGGATAATGAGTCACTGACTTTAATACCAACTGCTATTAACCTTTCCTTTACACAACCAACATCTCGGAACTGTAGAACACATTGTGTCTCAGTGCTGAAGTAGAAGATTGATAAATCCTGCAGGCTTTCTGCTGCTGGTTGATGAAAAAACACTTTGTTTGCCTTGTGTCTTTGATTAATTGCCCTTTAAGTCTAGCTTAATCTACCTGCTTTCCAGAGTAATTTTGTTTTCCATAAATTTAACTTATTTTTCATTGTCTTCTTGTCTGGCCAAACTTTTAGTTTATATTAAATAAGTTGTGGAAGCACCTTGTTTCCCCTTATGCTTTTCCTCTCTCTTTCTTCTTGCTGGGGAGGGAGGGTTGTGTTTGTGGCTGGGTACAAGCTGGCAGTGCTCAGTTGTGCTGTGCCTCCCTGACTACAAGGATGCTGACAGTCAGGCTCCTGGTGGCACATGCTCTGGACTAGTTTCCTTCCTAAACAACAAACCAGAAGAAGGCACAAGCAAATTTATCATCTTTTATTTTTATTTATTAATTTATAGATTATTTGCCATTCCTGAGACTATTGAACTTAAAGACCCTGTGAGACAATTAATGACAAGAAGTGAATTCTTCTTGACTCAGTTATTGCTCACAAGGCTACTTAATGGCTTGTTCGTGATCAAGTTTTGCACTGTTGGAGCATTGGATACATGCAGGGCCATCTGAAAGTCTGATTTTTAGGCACCTCATGTATGGCAGTACTTGTTATTTTGACCAAATTTTGGTGATTTTTAGGATATTTGAAATTCTGAAGTTCTTTCTCCTTGATCCCCTTTCCTTCTATTAGCACTATAGGCCTGCTAGCATGTTTTGTGTGTTCCTTCAAGTTCCTTCCAAATTGTTTTATTATTTCAATGTTACTATAACATATCTATTTTATAGGGTAATCTAAGAATTCTAAGGGAAAAGTAGTTAAGAAAGAGATCAGAATATTTACTTAGGAAACCACACTCTCAGATTACTGCAAAAAAAGATTTCCAAGAAGAAACATGCACTTGTCATTGATTACTTCCATAGCTTTTCCAGGATTCTTTATTCTATCATCCTGATGCTGCACCAGTTGGGCTCAGACACACACCCATGGCACTCAGTGCCTGGTAGTGAGTTGGCCCACTCCTGCTGCAACAGCTATTTCCTGCTGGAAATTTTTACTGTGGGTGTCAATCCAGCCTGACTGAAATCTCATTACCAATATGCTTTTCCTCATTAATAAAATATTAATGTGAACATACAGCATGAGCAGCTTGACACTTCCTGTAGTTTTCCAACACCTAAACAGCAGAGAACTGCTCAGGTGCTGTGGTATTAATGCAATTATAAACTTGCAGGCAACTTCTGGAGCTTGGGCACCTTGGCCTTTTAAAAAAAATAATTTCTTCTGGTAAAACCAAAGAGAGTTAATTCCTCACTGCCTGTGCAGTTAAGAGCAGGTTTCTTCCAGTAGTTGATACTAATGCACATTTATGGGTTTCTTCCCTGGTAGTTGATACTTATGCTCATTTACCAGTTATGGCTACAGTTTGGCTGTCCTGTGGATGGCAGATCTCAAGATACAAGCAGTTGCCACTTTAAGCATGTCTAAAGTGAAAAGCCTGTCAAAATCATTGAGGGAGGTGATTGTGTATCCCTATTCTGCACTGGTGCGGCTTCACCTCAAGTCTTGTGTGCAGTTTCAGGTGCCGCAATACAAGAAAGACCTTCAGCAATTAGAGAATGTCCAAAGGAGGGCTAAGAAGATGGGGAAGGGTCTGGAGGGGCCCTACAAAGAGTGACTGAGGGCACTTGGTTTGCTCAGCTGGAGAGGGGAAGATTGAGGTCAGACCTCCCCAGGGGCCGCAGCTCCTCCCGAGGGGCAGCTCCAATCTCTGCTCCCTGGGACAAGGACAGCACCCAGGGAACGGCTGGAGCTGGGCCAGGGGAGGGTTAGGGTGGATATCAGGGAAAGGTTCTTCCCCCAGAGGGTGCTGGGGCACTGAACAGACTCCCCAGGGTTTGGTCATGTCCCCAAGGCTGCCAGAGCTCCAGGAGTATTTGGACAACACTCTCTGGGATACCCGGGGTGGGATCGTGGGGGTGTCCTGTGCAGGGCCAGGACTCGATGATCCTTGCAAGTCTCTTCCAGCGCGGGGTATTCTACGATCTGAAAGCTTTACCAGCACTAGCAAACGCTCAGCCGGGAGAAGCCAGGCCAGCCGGTCACCTTTACCGGAGGCGCTGTGGCCAGGTCGGGCGCGGCACCAGCCCGGGAGCACCGCGGCTCCCCGGCCGGAACCGAACTGCTGTGGGATCACTTCTGCTGCCCTGTCACTGCCGAACACCCCCGAGCAACAGGTGCCCGGGGCGCCGCTCTCCCGAGCGGGGCCCGCCACGGAGGCCGCGGGACTGATGGAGCGTCGCTGGCCGGCAGGGCGGGGCCAGGATCGGGCCAGGCCGATCCGGGAGACCCCTGCCCCGGTTCTCCCCGCCGCTCCCCGCCCCCGGCCCCTTCCCTTCCCTTCCCTTCCCTTCCCTTCCCTTCCCTTCCCTTCCCTTCCCTTCCCTTCCCCTCCCCTCCCCTTCCCCCCCCTTCCCCGCCACTCGCTTCCGCCGCTCTCCCGCGCATGTCCGGGTTATGCAACGGCCGCGGCGGCCGGGCCGGGCCGGGCCAGAGCCGCAGGGCAGGGTAGGGCAGGGGGCCGTGAGGGGCTCCGGGCTCCGAGCACGGGCGGCGCCGAGGGCGATCCGCTCTCTCGGCGCTCCCGCCGCGGCCTCGCGCGGTGTGTGAGTGGCAGCGGCGCCGCCGCCAAGTCCCGCCCGTTCCGCTCTCGCTGCCGCAGGCGGCGGCGGCGGCGGGTTGGCTTCCTGCGCGCCCGGCCGCTCCCCCGCCCCCCGGCAGTCGGAGCCGCAGCCGCCCGGATCCCTGAGCCATGGCTCTGTGAGCGCAGCACATGGCGGCCGCGGCAGCCATGAGCCCCCCACTTATCCATACAACTCCCCCCTGATCGGCCACCGACGGCAGCCAGCGCTCCCACCCGGCTCCACCGCTCCCACCGCCCGCCTGCCGCCGCCGCCGCGCCGCCCGGCCCGAGCCCAGACCCCGCTGCTGCCGCCGCCGCCGGGTCCCCGCTCGCCCGCCCGCCGCCGCCGTCCGGTTCTCACCATGGGAGTGCAGGGATTCCAGGACTACATCGAGAAGCACTGCCCCAGCGCCGTGGTGCCCGTCGAGCTGCAGAAGCTGGCGCGGGGCAGCCTCGTGGGTGGGGGCCGCCAACGGCCCCCCCAGACCCCGCTGCGCCTCCTCATCGACGCCGACAACTGCCTGCACCGGCTCTACGGCGGCTTCTACACGGACTGGGTGAGCGGCGGGCAGTGGAACCACATGCTGGGCTACCTGGCGGCCCTGGCCAAGGCCTGCTTCAACGGGAACATCGAGCTATTCGTCTTCTTCAACGGCGCCCTGGAGAAGGCCCGGCTGCACGAGTGGGTGAAGCGCCAGGGCAACGAGCGCCAGACGGCGCAGCAGATCGTCAGCCACGTCCAGAACAAGGGCACCCCGCCGCCCAAGGTCTGGTTCCTGCCGCCCGTCTGCATGGCGCACTGCATCCGCCTGGCCCTCATTCGCTTCCACATCAAGGTGAGGAGGAGCCCGGGGGTCCCGGCGCCCCCTCCCCGCCGCTCCCTCCCCGCCGCTCCCTCCCGGCTCCAAGATGGCAGCGGGGGCTGCCCGCGGGGGGAGGGAGGGCACCCTCAGCCGCTCCCCTCAGCGCCTCAAAATGTCGCCCAGACCCGCGGGGGCGGCACAACTTTCGGCGGCCTCAATCCCCGGGGGATTTTGGCTTATTTACATGGCGTTGCCCGCCGCCCCGCCAAGGCCTCCCGGCCTCCGGCCTTGGCGGGGCGACTGGCAGCGCCCATGGCCTGGCCCGGCAGCAGGGCGGCTTCTGCCTCCATGTTCTTTCACTCCGTTGACTCAAAATGTCCCTTCTTGCCTTATGGGCTGTGGTACCGCAGGGGAGAGCGGGTGGGCGAAAAGCATCTCTGTAATTAATTATTGAGGGGAGGAAAAAATAATTAATCAGTTTAGTTCTCACGCAGGATGGATCTGCAACAAGTTCCCGGCTGAGGCGAGGTGTTTTAAACTTAGGCTGAAGGGGAAATGGCTCGCTGCAAAAAACACAGGAGTGCCACTTTTGGCTTATGGAGGGTCTCATGTTTGCTCCGCGTTTTCTCAATATCAACAAGCTTTTAAAAACAGTTGCAGACTAACTGGCTCCTTACTCCATAACAGCAACACTTCTAGTTTGTGCAATCAGCAGTGTCAAGCTGACAGTCCTTCTTTTAAAATGCTTGTTTTAAGGGGCAACCTCAGTTTTCCAGCCCCACAAACAGCCCTTCATGTCGGAGCTGGGCTCCATGGCCATCTTTCGCTCAAAGGCTACAATTTCAAAGGTTGCAGGATATGACCACGTCGCATCTCTCCACATGGCGTTCCTGATTTACGGTGGTTTCTGTTCAGTTGAGCGATTGTGTATATTGAAACACAAGACGCTGGAAAAGCAAGCCCAGTGATTAAGTTGCAGTTTTAGGAGTTGCCTGCTCACCTTCCTGCTGGGGAGGGAAGAGCAGCAGGAAGGAAGCACATACTCGTGCTTTATTATCTTAAATTATTTTTGTGTGTAGAAAAATATTATGTAACCTTCGGAATTGCTCGATCACTAGCAGCACCTTAATGTTATTTGGCCTTTCAGTGGATTAGAAACATTCTGGCTGGGCTGCGGCCCTGGGGTACAGAGGCCTCTCTCCAAGGAGCTCGCCCCACAGGTGGCTTTGGGTGAAGTTTCTCCTAGTTCTGCCAACAGGGCGGGAATCACGTTTGTCCCTCGTAGTGCCCTGCTCGCTGGGCCAGGCCCATCTGTGGAGGAGCACAGAGCTGGAGCACAGCCATCCTGAGTTCACTCCACTCAGCAGTGGAGGTCCCACCCTGTGGTGGCCCCGGCCGTGGTGGGGATTGGGTCACCAGGCCATTGCGCTGCGCCAGGCAAAGCATGTGTGGAATGAACTGGAAGCGGAGGCGAAGCTTATTTTTGCAGGGCGCGTGCAGCTCTGCCAAACGTGATGCCTTGGGCTTGGCCTTGCTTAAAGTGAGGAGGTTATGGCCGCGTCTGCTGCAGTCATGTTTCCTGGTCGTTGTAGAAGCCAAATGGTTTTATGTTTTTTGGATGATGGGAATTTGCACGATAAGTAAAACATCCTATCATTTGAACTTTTGGGGACCTTTTGTAGCTAGGAAATAGTTTTGTCCTTTCAGCAAAAAGTTTCAGGACCCATGCAGTGAAGGTCCTTACCTTGACCTGTTTTTGGGTACATTATAAATCTTCCTTATTTCTTATTGAGACCTAGAGATAATTAGTATAAACAATGAATGGGGTAAAATAAGGATTTTTTTTCCTTTTAATGTGTTAAAGTAGAGACTTGGTTTAATGCAACATAGAAATGCATGGTACCCAACACGAAGCCAGCTGTTTTGATATCGGTGGAAATTCAGTGCTTGCAATAGTTTTGTGGTTTGTTGAAGTGGCTGTTAGTTTGTTAAGCATTTTCTGTTACATATCTGACTCAAGTACATTCCATCTGAACCGAGTTGCTGCATTTGACAATGGTATTACCCTGTAGGATTTTGTTTACGTTCCAGTGCAGCTGCTTTAGCTCCTTTATGGTTCCTTGGTGACAGGCCTGATTCCTAATCTCTGGAAGCAGTTATAGGAGTGTGAGCACACTCATACTGAGTTCCTTTTCTGTCATTAAAAAAATACCCCAAACTTGCAAAATCTCAGTAAATACAATGTCTCCCCAGTTTGATGGAGAAGGTTTATGAGGTGTATATTTATTTGTCTGTGTTGGGTTAGCCCTGGGAGTTGGCAGCTTATTACCAGCTACTGAGGGGGGTGGGGGGAGAGATTGTTGCTGTCCACCACTGAGCCACCATCATGCATGTCCCAGCTGCACTGGTTCTCTGCATTGCTCAGCTGTCCTGGGGACGGGAAGGATATCAGCAATTTCTGTTTGATGCCTCCATTTTTTCAGTTGTCAAGAAACTCTGCTGATAAATCTAGTTGTAATGGATTAATTTTCAGGTTAGGAAGGATGTTTCATGGTTATAGTGGTCACATGCATAATACACATCAAAGATACTGCTGAGCTTAGAGCACTTTCCTTCTCTCCTCTTCTTCTTCTCTTACATGATTCATTATACTTTTAAATCTCCTTTGTTACATGTATCTGTTTTTCTCTAAATCTTCCTCCAGTTTTATTCTCACTCTGATGTAGCCCCCTTGATGGGCACAGAGCAAATGCATCTTGAAAGTGTGATTTTTATTTACATGTATATAGGTGATTTTTTAAATCTACATATGCATAAAACAGTTGTTAAATTGTAGTGTTTTCTCACTTTGTTTTGAGATGTTGGGTTTGAGAATACTGATTGACTTTAAATATGAAACTGATTTTTATGTTTTAGGGAGCATTTGAGTCTGGAGTATGTTTCTGTGTGAAGCTAGGGACTGGCCATGAATTTAATCAATTTTGTTAATTAGGGAGGAGAAAAAGTAATGTCTTCTATCCAGAACAATTACAAATCACTCGCAGATGGTTTCAGCAGGATGTAAAAATAACAGGTTCCTCCAGGTTATAACAAATATCCTGCGGGTTTTTAGTTTCATTGTGACCTGGTGTTCTTCAGTTTGGGGAGAAAAATTCTTAAAAGAAACTTTTATGCTAAGTAGGTTTGCTAAAATTTAAATATTTAGGCAGTGGAGTTCTTAATAACTCTAATACTTGGGGGGACTGTTTTGTTCTCAGTACCTAAAGGTGCTCATGTGTATTTACTCAGGCGGGATTCGCTCTTTCTGAGCCAGCACCATTAATGTTTACACAAGATTTAGACTTGAAAATGATTCCAGATTCCTGGCTGTGATTTCCACTACATCCCTCTCCCGGGGTAGCTTTTGAAGCCTGCATGTTCCTGGGTACTTCTGCATTTGTGAGAGCCATGAGATACATCTCTTTAGTCCCATCTTGTCAGAGCTGTGTGGGTTAACTGTATTTTGGTAAATACCACTCTTTTCCTTGTGATGGTTCAGTTATTTGAACATGGATTCTGGTGTTCCCTGAACACACAGCAGGTTCGTGCTGGGTTAAAGAGCTCTATAAAATGGGGAGGGAACTGGAGGCTGTGGAGGTAGAGGAACTAGCTCATAGAAAATCAGAGGAGCTGCACACAGAGCTTCCTCTTGCGTTATCTGCACACCCTTGTCACACCTAGTGCTGCAGAAGGAGTTCTCACTTGGTTTTTTATAGATCAGAGCTACTTGTGCATGCAGAGAAGTTGGGTTTAGAGATATGGACATAATTTTAATCTATCTACCCTTAATTAAAAAACATTGGAGGGATTTTTCTAATTTAAAACCTGTGAAGACTGGTGGGTGAGGGTGGGGTAAAGACTAAGTTGCCTTCCTTTAGTTAGGAACTATGTAAATCTGATGTCTTTAAATTTTTCCAAAAATGTTTATGGTTTCTCCCACACCTTATGCTAGAGAGCAGCATCATTGCGAGAAAAATGAGTGTGTGTGTTCTTCTCACAAGCAAAGTAAATTTCAAAAACAGTCCATCAAGGAAGTTTCTGAAGAAGTAACATTTTCTGAAGACTATGGCCTGGTAGGATTAGTAGTAGGGAGAGCTTAGTGAGCTGGTCTTTGTTTGCAGGAGCAGGTGAGATGCTGACTGTTTTGCTGCTCAGGATGTGGCTTGAATGGGAGCATCTCATGAACGTGCACGGGAGAAGTAAAATTTGACATACCTCTCTGAAATATGGTAGTTCAGCATCAGGTTCAGCAAGCGCAAGACATGAGTAGAAGAAGAAGGGTCACTGTAAACTTGCTGTGGGTGACTGCAGGGGCTGTGGAGTTTGGGACATGGTCTCCTGTTCTGCAGAGGAAATAAATAGCCTTGCTGGCACTAAGGCTGTGGTTATTCATGTATGTTGTGGGAGACTGAAGCTAATAGTTTTGTACTAGTCTATTTTGGGATAACTTGCTATCTATATTGTTGTTAAAATGGAATACTCATTGAGGGTGGGTTATATCAACACCCAACTTCCAAGAGGATTTCTGTATCACTGAATGTGTATTATGTCTATGGATGGCAGAAGCATTAGGGATCCAAAGCCCTCAGCAGGCTGTAGTTGAGTGTGCTTGTATGCATACTGTAATTGTAGCAGTTCTGAAGGTGTGATGGAATGCAGGACTGTAGGTCCTGTCCTGTCCTTATGGGACTTTCAGTTTCAGTATAAGCTTCTTGATTAGAAAGGGTTCCTTTTATATATCCAACATTAGGCTTTGGCCCGTGTCTCCCTGCACATGTCTATTCAAGTCATCTGATTTCTGTAGCCTAACGTATGTGCATTGCTAGGCAACAGAGTGAAGAGGTGAAGTTTGGGCTAAAACCTCAAAGCAGTTTGCACCATTAGATTCAGTTGTGCATGAAGGGATTAGGCTGAAGGTGGAAATGGGAAAAAAAGTTGGCTTAATACAGCAAGGTTTGCGTTTGAAAGGTCACCAAAGTTATCTCTGTTCATCTGGAGTTGTGTTTGGCCCGTTTAAAAGAGCAAAAACTTCAAAGGGTATCATGGAATTGTTTGATCATGGGGGGCATCTTGGTGTGCTGAACTGCTGGAGTACCCACAGCCTCAAGGCTTTTCCCATGAACTGGTACAGACACTGGAACAGTAATGTCTTCAGAGTTCAAGTGTTTCTGGTAATAAGCAGTTTTTTCAGATGAGTTCACTAGTACACAGTGCCACTGGAGCATGCAGGCTTCCAGAAGCGTGTGCTGTGCTTCCGGGTGCTCCTTATGTCCTGTATGTGCTGCAAATTACTTTAAAAATATCTCAAGTATTTTAAATTCACATGTATAGTTTCAGAAAGACCCACTCTATCATAATAGTTGTGATCAATCAGTGCTTCCGTTTATGCTGAAGCTAATTGCTCTGTCTTCCACTATAGGTTGCGCAGAGCATTGAGGATCATCATCAAGAAGTAATTGCTTTCTGCAGAGAAAAAGGTTTCCATGGTTTGGTTGCATATGACTCCGATTATGCATTGTGCAACATCCCTTACTATTTCAGTGCCCATGCCCTAAAACTGAGCCGGAATGGGAAAAGCCTCACAACAAGCCAATACTTAATGCATGAAGTTGCCAAGCAACTGGACCTGAATCCAAATCGCTTTCCTATTTTTGCTGCTCTTTTAGGTAAGTGAGGATGCTGCTAGTCAGCCTTATGATTTCAGTTGCTATTAACGGTTTTAAAATAATGTGTGTGTAATTTGACAAAGTACCTGGGGAAAGGCATCCTTTTGTTCCAGACATTCCTGCTGTGTGAGGTAGACTGGATGTGTGTTTGAGGTCAGACATGCCCAGTTTATAGAAACCTTCAAGCAATGCAAATTGGCAAATTGTGGCTGTCTAGATAGAAGAGTTGAAAGCAAGGGCTCAGCAGAGCTCTGCCTAGCCAGAATGTTCTCTGTGGGTGGGGGAAATCAGGACAGTTGTGGTTCTAGTTTGGGTCCTGTATAGTGTATGAGGTCTAGTTTCAGTGGTACACTTTCCTGACAGGAAGTATGCTTTTGTCCTGAATTCTACCTAAAAATAGCACCTATGGAGTGAAGGTGCTTGGTTTGCTGGGGCATTTTTTCCCCTCAGAAGTGAGTATTGGACAAATATGGCAGCATGTCAGGTGCAACAGAAATATACTGAGCTATAATTGACTGGAACTTCACATTTCTGGAAGCACAAGTGACCGACATTGTACCATGCCATTGGTTTTGGCTGTATACTTTATTAGCACTCCTGCTTCTCATGCCCATGAGCTTCTCATACTCAGCATCAGTGGGAATGTCTCCATTTTCACATTTGTCCTTAAATAGGACAATTTTAACACCCTATTTCCATAGTAGTGGTAGAGAATAACTGTCTTACTCTCTCAGACAGAAGAGTGAATTAAGTACTGACAAAGTTGACTCCAGTGAATAAGATTTATTTATAACAGCATTCTAAATGCTTTTTGGGAACAGCCATGTTCTCAATCTTGTCATGCTGTGCAAACAAATTAAGATAACTGGATTTTCTTTTTAGTTTCTCGTTCACTTTGTTTCAGTATGGTTGCATGATAGAGGAATAAAACTTCTTTGAAAGCTGTCAGTGAGAGGCTTTGTGTTACTGTTTAAAATGCTAATATTTTAGCAATCTTTAACGTCGTTCCCAGTCCGGGAAGGCATCTTCCATGTTAAGAAGGAAAGATCCAATGGATCTTGCAGTAGACAGCCACAAGTACTTAAGTAGACTTGCTTTTTGTCAGTTTGTTTTTCCTGCCTGCACAGGTGTAGGGAGGGAAGGCAGTAGTAGGGATGGCTGAGCTGCCGTTGCAGGAATTGCATGACAGACTACTATTGCTTGGCTTTGTTTTGGAGTCTATAAATAAGTTAGGGCATGCCGGTTCAGTGAGTAATAATTACTGCTGGAAAAGCAGTTTCCCTGTTGCAGATATGCTTTATGGACTTCCTGGGAAGTGTGGCTTTAAGTTGCCACACAATTCTAGCTGCATGGCCTGCTGGGGTTTTGCTTGCTTATATCAAACAGTATGTGAGTTAAGTTCTGATGAAGTTTCTGAAGGCTTTGCAGTTTTATGCAGGAAACTCTTGGTTGTTTTTTCTCTTGTCTTTCATGGCCAAATAGTTTTCAGCATGTTCTTAGGAGGAGGAAATTTGAAGTAATTTCACATGATTACTCTAGAGAGATTTGGTTGTTTTCCTCCCTCCCTGTCAAATTGGTACAAAGGTTAAAAACCCCCAGGTCAGCTACAAGTTTAGTTCTGAGTATCCTTTGCATTTCTTGTGTGTTTGTATTCAGTATGAGTAAGCAGAATAAAGTTCATGGAAATCAGGGTTAAAACAGAAGATACTCCAAAGATCTTCCTGTGCTTGGAGCTTTTTTGTTATTTTTACAGGAGTGAATTTTAGGAACCTTAGGTATTTGGATAGAAAGTGATTATAGAAGCTGACAACAAACAGATACAGTTTGGCTTGAAGTATGGGCAACATGTTTTAACTTTTGCAACCTTGGTAATACAGTAACTCTTTTTATTAATAGAATACTAGGTTCCTATATGCATATTGGTGTCTGTAGCATGGAGTGTGTTTTAATTTGGGTGGCTCATTTTCTAATCTAAATTTTTATATTTTTGTTGAATATGTGAGGACTTCCCTGGCTTCACAGGTTATTCTGTCCTTATTCCTGTGGCCTCTTTGGGTCTTTTTTGATCGTGTTAATAGAATAAAGAAAAACACAATGGGAAGGAATGAGTGAGCATTTGATGACATGGGAAGGCACGTGAATTATTTTCTGGGTACAGCAGTATAACTCCCCATGCTAGTACTTTGTGTGGGAATAAAAGAATGTGTTCTGAAATAATTACAGTTAAGTTGCTGGTTTAATGTTTGCAATTCCAGCAGGCCCAAACTATCACTACAGCTGTGATATCCATATTCAGCTTTAGGGCTGCACATGTATTTCCCTCTATCCAGAAAACTAAAGATTTCTTTGTGTTCAGAATCTTTCTTGTCGTTGACTCCAAGAATTAATTTGAGGAATGCTGAAAAAGGAAAATCATCCTCAAAGTTTCAGTCTCACATTGAACAGTTGGAGATGCCTGAGAATGACTCTAAACTGGGCAGTTAAAAAATTGTTCTCAATGGCAAGTGATTTGGGATTGAGTTGTGTTCAGGGGTAAAGTCTCTATTGAAATACTCCCTCAAAATAGTTTTCTGACTGTATCAACAAGGCAAACTTGTAAAGATTGCTTTCAGGTGAGGTTCTGTGTACACTGTGGTTGGTTGGCTTGGTTTACAGGTTTTTTTCCTTCCTACAGCTTCTCATCTGGAAGGGGTTTATAGTTGTAGCATTGTAATATAAAGGATATTCTTGGAATGGAGGGTTAAAATGTGGCCTGGATACTGCATCCTCCGAACATGCTCTTAAAAATTTCTGTTCTAATTGCTGCTGATATAAAGAGGGAGTTGAATTGGTTATTTTGTAACTTTTGACTCAAATACTTCAGAATACTTTTTAAAAAGATAAGCAGCCCAAGCTTCAGCAAGTAGAAAAACAAATCCAGTGTGAGATATAGGTTCCAATTCAGTGAGCTCTTTAGAAAGGACAGTGGCTTCAATTAGTATCTAAATGCTTTAAAAAAAACCAAACCTAAGGCATACACTAAAATAAGCCATTAAATTGGGAAAAATCAATATATGTTGAGGTTGTTCAGCCCGGTCAAGAAATAGAGGTTGTTTATGTAACACTGATCTCTTTCCCACTGTGACAGCACTTTGTAACATGTTTAGTTATGGAATCCTGTTCTGCTCCTCAGTAAAATTTTAGAACTACAATAAGGTGAGTACAGGCATCGCTTCTTAACTGGACCACCAAAGACACTGCTGCACTTCAGCGTACATGATGAGAATTGATCAAACACTGCCTATGTGTGTTCTGGGGGATGAATTAACTGCAATGACAGATGGAGACCAAACAAAATTGGGGTTTTGATGGAAGGGAGAAAGGCCCTGACTGTTTTAAAAGGTAGCATCTGCAGGAGTAATTGTCAGTTATCACAGAACTGTCCTGCTCTGGCTACAATAGATTTTTGCAGGCCTGTACTAGAAAGGCTGTCTAATCTTACCTTGACCAGATTAGTGAGAGTGGCTGTTATATGCAAACTTGTTGAATCTTTCTGATGTGAGATTAAAGTTTAGCTCCTAATGAAAAAAAAAGATAACATCTCCTTGCTGGAGATCTCTGTAGTGGGTGAAGTATTGATTGGACACGAAGACTGCCCATTCTGAGAAGACATCTGCTTGTCACCAGACAGCTTGCCTGGCTTTTGCAGATGAAAGAACATTAAGAGCAAACTAGATGATTTTACAAACAAACTACCAAGAAAGAAAACAATTGTTGTAATATTCAGAGAATCTTTTCATATTCTTTATGAACAGTGCATTCACTAATAAACTGCTGCTCCATAAAGCCAGGTGTTGAATATGTCCTGAAGTTTTCTGCCAGAGTTGTGTTAACACATTCTGTTTAGCTCTTTGTAAAGTTTGGGTCCACAGCCACTGAACTCCATCAGAGGTTGATTAGTTATGTCTTTGATCAATACAAATGTTTTAAATGTTTCCTAGTTATAATTTTTTTTGAGTGTGATGTGCTTTGGAAAAAAAAAAGCAACGTAGGTGATCTTCCATTAGGTATGAGCAGTGTGGTAAATACAGTCTCTATCTCTGTCCATGGAAACAACAGAAAAATTTCCCAATTCCTTCCCTGCTGCCAGCCCAAGGTCCCGTCTGACCTGGTCAGGTCATCAAAAGAAACTTCAGAAACTGGGGACCTGCTAAATGTCACTGGAGCTGCTGGTGTTCCTGAGGGTTAGATAAACCTGGCTGTTGCCTTACTGCTTGACCCATGCTTGCACAGTGGAGCAGAGTGCAGATTCCAGAGGCAGCTCCCATGTGGATCACTAACGGCATGTGCTGGGCTGCAGAAAGGCCTTACCAGCATGTGTCAGGGAGCAACAGAACAGGCTCTTAACTCTCTTGGACCTGCATTGTGAAATCTGTTGAGGATTCCCTAATAGGACACACTGGCTTGAGGTAGACTCCATGTTATGCCTGGCTCCATTGCTGGTGTAGATGAGCTGGTTTCATGGAAGAGTGGTCCTCACACACACCAAGTGGCTCTTGCTGCTGCAGCAGTAGCATGCTAATTAGGTTTTTCTGGAGTAACAGAATGCTATCTGCAAGTTTAATCTGTTAATCCTCTTGATCAGGAGTTGACGACTGACTGCAGATTTGTTTGCTGTGCGTAGAAACAGTGTATAATGTTTTACAGTGCACTTAAATAAGTTCTGCATTATGTTCCAGGTAATCATATTCTACCTGATGAAGATTTGGCTTCCTTTCATTGGAGTTTACTTGGTCCAGAACATCCACTAGCTTCACTTAAGGTACAAATTTAATATAACTAGCAGAAATTAAGCTAAAGTCAATGCTAAGGGTTAACAAGAGCAATGTGATAGCTTAATTGAGAGCAGCTCTGCAAGGCCTTGTTCTTGGTCACCCTCAAGTGTCCCAGTCCCTGGCTGCAGAGGATACCTGGGGTCATTGGCCTTACAAGGCTAAACTTAGCCTGCATGATCCCCCTCAGTGCCCTTCAGCTGCACAAGTCAGTGCTCCAGTGTGGTTTGGCTTGCAGAATGCAGCTTCTTGCTTTCCTCTTTCTTGAAGAGGAGAGGTTTTTTTGTTTAGTCTTGTTCTTCAGCTATCAAAAATAATGAGCTGTACATCTTCCTACCATCTTGTTTTATTTTCTGCTGCTCTGAGTTTGTGTGTAATAATCTGTTTTTCATATTTAGAGTGCAAATATGCTGGAAAACAGATTGCATGAGAAAGCTAAAGTGGCCTTTGGTAGGTTTGGGGGGGGGGGAGTTGAGACAAGTAAATTGCCTGATGCTCTTAGTTTACAGTGTATGTGTTCTGCTGCTTCATCACACTTGCCTCGTGCATCTGCCAAGTAGAGGGCTATAAAAGGGAAACCGGACACATCAGAGAATGGGATCATAGTGAATGTTCTCTCTGCCACAACGGATACATATATTTGCCTTTCTCCTAAGGTGTACAATATAGCAAATAATCTGCTTTTTGTAAATTCTGTCAGACTGCTTAATTATCTCTACAGCAAAAATAGGCAGGCCTTTCCCCTTCTGTTCTGAAAGTTTATTAAGCCTTGAAAACTTGTTTTGCCAAAGGTAGAATTTAAAACAAGATTCCAGATTTTCAGCAGAATTTTCAAGGCTTGCACATGCATTTCTTAGTGAACAGCTGTGACATTTCATGTTACACTCATCCTCTATTTTGCTGCCACTCTGGTGTTAAGAAGGGTAAGTGTCAGCACATTCTAATGGCAAAACAAAGCCTGCATGCATGTTTGCTCCTTCCTCTTAAAATTTGAGGTGAAAAATGAGTGAGTGTGCCTGTATTTTCATTTTTTATTAAAGAGGTTAAAATGCAGCGGTTCTTGCCAAGTGCTTGATAAACTTTCTGGTGATTCTTTCTTTCCAGTGGTCTAGTCTGAGTAGACTTGTTTGTCCATCTGGTCAGATTATGACTTCAGACACCTAGACCTTCTGGAAAGCTCTCCAAATTTATACTGAATTACTTGAATGAAAATTAGATCTTTGTCATCTTTGCATCTAGATGTACCTGTTCAGTGGAAATGCCAACTGGACTTTGTAGCTGGCATCCCAAGGAAGTGAAACATGTACCCTCAGAGCATCCTGGCCTGCCATAGGCAGTCCTCCCTGCTGGATTTTAACTGTTGGCCAATGTGATTAGATATGAAAGCAGTTTCCATTTGGCTGTTAAGAGTTCCGTGAAAACTGCTGCACTGTTAGCAATGCAAAGCCCCAGATGAGTGCCCTGACTGAGGAAAGACTATCACAACACAGAATTTGTTGAATTTCATGGCAGCTTGCTGGTCATTTGTTCAGTGCACAGCCCCAAACTGAGCACAACACCTCTGTCTCCTGCCTGGCAGGGCTGTCAGGTGGAAGAACACATCTGCAGCAAACCAGTCTTCTTTAGTTACTGGTAATGGAACAACTACCTGTTTGTTTCATCTTTAATTTTGCAGTGCTCATGGTTTGAAATGATGACTTATTTCAGGAGCTCATTAATTGAGTTTAATTTCCTTGACATGCTAGTATATCAGTGATGTCACCACAGCTCTCTGTAAGGATATCTTCAGTGTAGCTGTGCGCAAAGCAATATTACTTGTAAATTTTATGAATGCTTAAAAAACCCTAAAAACATTTCTATTAACCACAAGCCTGATAGCAAAGAGTAGTTTCAGAACAGTCTGAAAAAGCACAAGCCTTCATGAAACCTCAAAATGGGGTTGTTGTGTTTCCCCAGGATGTCCTTCCTGGGCTGTGCTTACAAACTTTGTTGTGTCTATTTAGAGTCACAACTGAGTGTTCTTCATGCTCAGGAACCAAGGGCTTTAATCCTACACCTCATTCAGCTCAGGATTTAGAAAGCTTTTTCTCATTGTGTAAAATAAAGATTTTAATCTTTTGTCTTTAGAGCAGTATGGTCTTGAGCATCAAAGCTGACAGATTCTGTTCCAGTGGCTGGACTTGTTGCTTTCCAGGGAGAACTGTGACAGTTAATAAAATACAGTTTATCTTCTGCATTCTCTTTCAGTCTTTTATTATGCTGTAGCAAAATAGATACTTTTTCTGCAAAAGCAGCTTTGCCAGTTCACCAGTGAAAAAAGGGTAACTTAAAAAAGAAACTACCAGCTTTGCTGGTGAAAATTGTTGGGTCTCCCCTGGAGTCACCTTGAGGAGGGGAAAAAAACTAACCAAAGGAACCCCTACCTCTGTTATTATTGGAGGGGTGTTCATCCAGGAGCAGCTGAGCAGAAATGGGAAGATGGGAGGAAAATGAAAAACCTGACTGAAGAATCCATACCTTAACACCTGGAAGGAAATGAACCCAAGAGTCAGGACAAGATCTCAATTGCTGGATAAAAAGCCTTTGAGCAGATACCAGCAATTACCGTTAGCTCAGCAGAACTGGGAAGATTCCGTGACCAAATTTAAATGAAGAGATATGAATTGCTGTTGCTGCAACAGGGAAAAGGAATTAAAAGCTGGCTCTGTGACCTGGTCTGAGTCAGGATCTCATCTGTCCAAATGTCCCTATGGAAAAATCTCACAAGAGTGCCTGTCACCTGCCTGAGATCAGAGTTCACTAAAATGACCACCCACATCAGGGGTTTGAAACAAGAAGAGTTGATAGATTTCCTGAGGAATCATCTGATTGTTAGACCTTGTTTCTAAACCAGCATTATCCTGCTTTTTATTTGTGAGATTTGGGATTTACCTTTAAGATGAAGACAGTTTGTTTCTTATTCTGGAAAAACTGGTTACAGTATGGAGCTTCAAGATCAATGTGTAATACTGTCAGAATGAGTTTGGGAGGGCAGTTTCTTACCTCTGGAAGGGGTTGGTGCCTATTTGGGAGCACAGACCACTGAAGAAGTACTGACTCTTCATTCACAATATAACTTAAGAAACAAAGCTTATTGCAGTCTCCCTTTATAAATAAGAGGAGTATGCCGGGAAACTCCATTTCCTTCGTTGTTTCGTCTCACTGGAGAGGCAAAGATGCTTCTAGAAAGCAATCCAGATTACGCAGGTTAGGCTGCTTCTCTGAATCTCTCTAGGAAATTCCTGTCTTGCTGTTTGTTGACTTCAGAGCGTGTTTGCCAGAGGGAGACTAATATGTGAAGTACGTGCTTAGGTAATTTGCTGCTGCTCAGATGACAAAGGTGACCCTATTAAGATATACTTCAAGTAAGTGCCTTGTTAGTGGGGTTTTTTGATGCTAAGGGTCATCATAATGTAGGTCAGAAAGGATCTCAGGAAGTCATTTATTACAGCCTCCTGTGAAAAGTGTGGTGAGCTTGAGGTCAGAGCAGATTGCTCAGGGCACTGCCTAGACTAGTCTTGAAAATCTGCAAGGTTGGAGACTGCACAGCCTGTCTGGGCAACCTGCCCTATAGTTTCATGGCCCCGACGGTGAAGATGCTTTGCCTTGTGTACTGTCTGAGCCCTTCTTGTTTCAGGGTATGTCTGGTGTCTTTTGCTCTTGCACAACATACTGCTGTGAAAGAGCTTGGCTCTCTGTGCTCAGTTACCCTTCTGTGGGTAGTGGAAGGCTGTATTTGGAAAGCTTTGTTTTTCTCTGCTGGATAAGCTCCATTCCCTCAGCCCTTTCCAGAGCAATTGCTCCTCTCTGACAGTCTGAGTGGCCTGCAACCAGCTCAACTGTTCTGACACACGGCTGGAGCCCCAGACACAGTGCAGTGCTCTGGAGTGCATCTGCTGTGCACTGAGGAGTGGGATCCCTGGCTCTGCTGGCTGTGTTCCTGCTGCACAGCCCAGGGTGCCCCTCCACCTGCAGCTTGTGGAGTAGCCAGGGGTTATTCCTGCCCAGGTGCAAGGCTTCACTTCTATAGCTATAGAATTTCTGAAGGTTCCTGTTGGCTTGTCCCTATGGCTTGTCAGGGAGTTCTGGATGGCAGCCCAGCCCTCAGGTTTGGAGTGTGCTGGGCTGTCCACAGGTCTCATGAAATCTGTCTGTATCACATCTTTGGCTTGTGCTTCTGCTCTCCTTTGCTTTCTGACATAATTCATGTTCCTCTTCGTATTTGCAGCCTTTTCACTCACCAGCAGAAAAAAAGATGTTCCCTGTGTGTTGCCTCACAGCAATCAAATGTTTGAGGTCTCTTTTTTAGTGTTTTGAAAATGAAAGTGAACCAGTTATCTGTTTCCAGCAGGCAGAGCAGTAAACGTGGTGTTGATTAGTCTCTCCAGGCTTTGCTTCCTGAAGACAGTGGGCAGCTGGGGAGCTTTTCCCAAGTGTAGCTTAGGTATCTTCTACACTATCCTGATCGTTCCATGGAGTTGTGCTTATGTGAGTCTGTTCTCTTCCAAAAAAGCGTTTTTGCAAGTTTATTTTGTCAAACACAAGATGTTTTTATCTTGCTGCTTCTGTGTTTGTAATGTTACTCATTTTGACAAATACTCCTATAGAATTCATTGCCTTTCCCCACTTAGTCTTTTCAGAGTGCACAAATAAGTGACTTGTGATTTTTGTTAGTGCTCTGTCACAAACTGAAGGAGTCCTTTTACAACTAGCAAAGAAACTGGGCCTGTCTCAGGTGTAAGCTCTCCAACCTGATTGCCTGCAGGTATGGGACCCACTCCCATGTTTGCCTTCCAAAATTGATTTTCTGTGTTGTTGCTCATCTGAAACATTTTTCTAGAGGATAAGGGGAAAAAAGTAAATTCTAATAAGAAATTGGTAAAATATGCTGCTGCTTTTGCTCTAAGATGCTTTGTGTGACACTAAAAGTAAGTTTGAACCACCGACACATGCTCTGTAACTTCTGTTGCAAGTCTGAATTTTTCCTAGCCCTAACATGCAGTAAGACTTAGCTTGTATTTTAATGCATGCAGGATTAGAAACATTCTTTATGATTCAGTACAAGATCTACAATTTTGCATTTCTTGAAAGTTCTGAAATTAATAGAAGGATATTTTATTCTTTAATATCAGGAAAGTACTTTTTATTTCACAATTTTCATTTCAGAGTTTTGTGTAGCATAGGTCATGATATTCTTCGTTTTGAGGATGTTCTCACATCTGCACTGGATGTCTTGGAAATAGAAGAAAGTCCAAATATATGAGATGTCTCTAGGTCTGTAAAACATACTTCCAGAAGGTCTCACTTCAGGATTTAAGAGTATGCACTGATGAGATCTTAAGGCTGTTTACAGGCAGCATAATGGGAGCAGTATGCCAAGTGAGCCCTTGATAGGCCTCACTTGGGCTTCAAACTTCCAGGGCCTTAGCTGGCTGTTAGTGCCAAAGTGATGTGATGTCTTCTCGTGATGCCAGCTTTATATGGTTTATTCAATATTGCTGTCATGGAGAACACATAAATTAATGGGAGATTGCTTACTTCTGTCATCCACTGTATTTCCAAGCAGAGATTGCAGGAGCACTCAGGGAGCAGTGCAGGGTTTCTGCAAGGGCTCTGCAGGGAGCACATCCAGCATGACACAGCCGTGGAATGATTCAGATGTTTTAGAGGTGGATAATTGTTACACATAGGAGGAAAATGGGAGGTGTTCAGCAGGTGACTTGGATTACCAGGGAGAAGAAAATCTATTCCTCCTTCTGGCAAAATGTGGGCAAAAGTTCATGACTAATATTTGTGACTCTAAACTTACATGTGAGTGTGATCTATATTTAGTATTGTTGTCTATATTCACTAGTGTAAACTTAGATTTTAGTATCTGAGATAGAAATAATTACCCTGACTACACTAAACAAAACTGTTCTTAACTGTTCACTTTTCACAAGACCATGGACTGATGGAACATGGGGGAATGGTCTTAACCTGAAGGGGAGGGCCGGTTTAGGTTTGTTATTAGAAAGAAATTCTTCCGTGTGAGGGTGGGCAGGCCCTGTCACAGGGTGCCCAGAGCAGCTGTGGCTGCCCCTGGATCCCTGGAAATGTCCAAGGCCAAGGTGGACACGGGGGCTTGGAGTAGTGGAAAGTGTCCCTGCCCATGGCAGGGGTGGAAGGGGATGGACTTCAGGGTCCCTTAACCATTCTGTTTCTTGGTTTAATTTAGGCTTATATAGAGCTCATTTCTGGTAGAGAATGGCCAGATATAGAATGAATATCCTGACATTTGTGAAGAGTAGACATTAGGAAAAGGAAATTAATAAAAATGGGTATCTAGCAAGAACTCCATGGTCTAAATATGAAGAGGCAGTGTAAGAAATCACATCATAAGTAGATCAGATAAGAGCAGGGAAGAAAATAATCACATATGATAGACCCCATATAAAATGAAGTTGTGGTATGGGTTTTAAATTTGCAAAGATAAAACTAACAAAGTATTAGTCAGAATTTTGCATAAATGTTTCTGACAAGTCTGAATTGCGCTGTTTTCTAGTGAAGTGTGATCTCTCTGTGGAATGCAGTAAGGACTCAAAGATTTTTCAATTTTTTTTGTATCTTAAAAATACAACTGTTAAATTATAATAGTCACCTCTCAGGTCCTGAATCACTGTATTTTGCAAACAGATGAAAAGATGGTTAATGGAAAAACCTAGCTGCCCCTATAGGCCCAAGAAGAGTGCTTCAGAATTGTGCAGAGCTTCCAGTCAGAATTTTTAGAAATTGCTCAGGCTTCCTCTAGAATGTAGGACACATGTTTGGAGACCTCGTTCCTGGCTCTGTGAGCCTGTGCAGCACTTTGGGTGGAAGCAGAAGCTGCTGATAGTTGAGGAGTTCTTCAGATCCAGCTGGCCGTACTGCTCCCTGCCTGGAATTCTGCAGAGGTCCAGGATGGTCCCTTGGCCTGAAGCTTCTGTTCCCCACATAGAATTACACAGGGCACGTAGGAGCAGCCATTCCCAGAATCATAGGCCAAGTCATAATTTATTTTCAGGAGTAACTAATTGAATGCTGAGGTGGAAGTCCAGGGTTTCCAATGGGTCTTTTTCATCAATTTTGTTATTACTTTACGCTCAGAAAATAAACTGTGTCAAAATATTTACTGGCATATATATGTGAATGTATGGTGAAGATTATAGTGTATGGTGAGTTAGATGAAGCATTTTGTACTGGAGGAAATGTGCAACTAGAAAGCAGTAAAAGAATCAGCATTGTTGACATTTGTTGTTGGAGCTGATACTTAACCAGCAGGTTTACATAGAGGTGAGTTGTAATTGTGTGAGTCCCTGTTTAAAGTGAAGTCTTAAAAACAAATTGGAAGGCCCGGAAGTAGTTAGATAGTACGTGTGGGCACAGGGAGTTTGTTGCAGCTGCTGTCAGTAGACGGGGGTTCGGCTGTGTGCCCCATTCCCTGCTCACCTGCCGTGTTTGCTCACAGGTACGTGCTCACCAGTTAGTTTTACCACCGTGTGACGTAGTGATCAAAGCTGTAGCCGACTACGTCCGCAACATTCAGGACACCACTGATTTGGATGCCATAGCAAAAGATGTATTTCAGCATTCGCAGGTAAAGTATAAAGCCAAATATTGTCTTGTTTTCTTTTTTTAATCAATTTTGCTGTATATTTGTGTTGAAGAATTGCACTTGATAAAATAATGATTTGATCAGTTGATAATAGGAATCTCTTGATATTTGCAGTGGCTCAGCTATCCTAATTTTATGTTCAGTGCTTTCTGAGGGTGAAAATACTGTGTTTACCCTCAGTGCTTTAAATTCTTGATAACCAGAGGGGTTTTTAGCCTAGCTGTGTGCACTGCCTTTGAGAATCAGCTGTACACGAAGCCTGAATGTTTAAACTTTACCCTTACATGGGTTGACATAACATTTCTTGTACTGGAGCAGTGCTGCAGCTTCTGAGATATGGTGTACATTAACTACTGTATAGCCCTGTGCTGACCTGCAGATGACAAACGTGGATGTGCTTCTGACAGTTTTTTTGTGGTTTTTTTTCAGTCTAGAACAGATGACAAAGTTACTCGGTTTAAGAGAGCGGTTGCTTATTACTCGGCAACTAATAAACCTATGCCATTTCATCCACCACATTACCTGGGTAAGTAATGACAGCAAGCAGGCCTTCTGTTTTAACTAAAACCTGGGGTAACTCTAAATCAGAAATGGTATTGATGACAACATCTTACAAAAATGTTTATATCTTCTACCAATTCCCATTGATCTGCTAAGATGAGGTTTCAGAAGGTTTTCATAGGATATGTTGTTCTTGTCCCAAAAGAGAACAACCTGGATTACTTTTCTTCTTGGCTATTGCAGCATCCATTCTGGGATTGGGACTCTTGAGAGAATGATGCTGTGAACAGCTGAAGTCTGGTGTCCACTCCATTCATGAGTTGCTGTTTCTAGTTATTAAAATATATTTACTATATCTCACTGGCCTTGCTGGCATGTTTTAGAAATTCCTTTATAGTCTTTGATTTTTTTGGTGTAATAACAAACCTGCTCAAATTGCAGCCATACATTGTTGCAGTGTTGCGGATTATTCTCAAGGCTTAAAAATTAAAATGTGGGATCACAGGATTTCCTACTCATGCCCCAGTCTTAACATTAAAATGTTGTTTTGGCTGAAATTTTCTAAAGAACATCAGTTACCATACTAGTACAGTGACACAGATTTTTCCTGCTCTTTTGGAGGGTGTGGGGTGTCTTGATTTACTTCCAAAGACCTACATCAAAGGGTTAAGAGGCTACTATAGGTCAAATATTCAAATGACAAAATGACAGCATTCTGTATCTGCATGATATTAGCAGTGTCTCCATTATGACACATCTTGGTTTTTTTTTTCTTGTAAGCTACCTTTGAGTCCCAGACAGAATAGGAATATGCAGCAATGAGAGATACAAAGGTCTGAAAGAAAGTGAGACGCATAAAATACACTTCACAAGCTACAAAGTATTTCAATTGAAAGGTAAAAATGAATAAAACTGACTTAGAGGCATAGGAGAAAACAGTAATGCTAACAGAACAAGAATAAATAAGCCACAGAAACAGAAGGACAAACAGGGTAACATTTGTGTCAAATACTGAGTGTTTTCATGAGTGCTTAGGTTTTTGGGTTTTTTTTTTTTCCTTCTCTTTTCCCCTCCTCCCCTGCAATACAGCAGCCAGACCGAATCAGTTTGGTATGCCTGGGATAGTGCCACCATATGTTCCTTCTCAGATGCTTAACATTCCACAGAGCTCACTACAAGCAAAATCTGTGGTAAGTACAGCTTCTGCCCTGCTCCCTGGGGGGAGGTCCGCTGTGCTCAGTAAACTGGAATCCAGGTGGGAAAGGTGTAGCCAGCTTTTTCAGTGTGGGCAGTTACTGACTGAATTTTAAATCTGAAACTAAAGTGATGCTACAGCCTCTGGTGGAACAGTTTTTGTGGATGCTCAAGATGGCTGAGTTTCAATGCGTACATTTAGAAAAGGCCACTTGATTAAAGAATGTATTTTGTTTTAAAAGCAAAGCCTTAGTTGCCTTCACTCAAGAGGGATCCCTTTATTTTAGGCCCAGCAGATGTCCAGTCAGGGTGGGGCCCAAGGCCAGGGTCCATACCCATACAGCCTCTCTGAGCCAGCCATCACCTTGGAAACAGGTGGAAAAAGTCTGTCTGAGCAGAACAATTACAGTAACATTCCTCACGAAGGAAAACACACACCATTGTATGAACGGTCTTCTCCAATAAATCCAGCCCAGAGTGGGAGCCCTAATCATGTGGATTCAGCCTATTTTCCTGCCTCTTCTACATCTTCGTCCTCTGACAATGATGAAGGCAATGGGGGTGCAGTGAAGTAAGTTTCTCATGAGGATATTCTCTTACTCAGCTTCTGTTAAAATGAATTTACTTTCAAAATAGTTTACCTGTATCCTGAAAATAAGAATCATAGAATCAATCATAGAATACCCTGAGCTGAAAGGGACCCACAAGCATCATTGCAGAAATCTGCAAATTAGTGATATGATAGACCTTAAAAAGATAGTTTTGGGTCACTATGACTGCAGACGTATGCATTGTTCGATCTCATCACCTTGTTCCTTAAGCAGGAATGCAAAACCAAAAAGTGCTGGGTGTTTTTCCTCTTCTGCCCTTATGTTTCATTGAGAGAGTGAGGTTTTGGTAAATGTCATAAACCCTTCCCTTACTTTGTATAAAAAATATTCCTGCTTCACAGTAGAATTCATTAAAATTTCAGAAGCTATAATCTACAGAACTTCACTGAACTTGTACTGTTTACACGTCCTAAATTTGGGTGTAATGTAATGTGAATGTCAGAAATTTTTTCAAGACTCTTGCAAATGGACATTTTAAATAGAAAGCATCCCTTAAAATCAGAATATCTTGCCCAAAATTCCAGTCACAGACACCAAGGATTTATTTCACTGTCTCTCAAACTGCATTTAATATGATGTTTTTCTTTCTGTTGTCCTTCAGCCATGTCAGTGGGAACAAAATAGGCTGGGAAAAGCCAGGAACCCAGTCAGAAGGTCAAACACGTGGAGAGCTGGGAGACCAAACAAAGGTATTTCCTTAAATTCACATTTTATTACTTTGTGTTAAAACTTTACAACAGACTTGTTAGGAGGATTTTCAATATTGAGCCATAGTATTTAGTGCAAACCTGTACACTTTGTTAGTTACGAAACAACTTTGGAACACAGGAGGAAGTTTTCCAAGGACATTGTAGCACATACATAAAAACTAACATGAAATAGGATGTTTAGAAAATACTAGATACAAACCAGGAACAAATCAATAACTTTGTTTGGCCCTTAGCCAGCAATCTCATTCTCAGATGTTGCTTTCTGAGCTTCCAGTAGTGCATGTTGGATTTTTAGGAAGGGGTGTGACAGTCAGAATGTCCATGGAGTCAGAGTCCATATCCTGTAACCCACAGTGGAGTAAGCACAGCTTTGACCATCAGTCTTAGTCACAGGCACTGCAGGTGCATTAGGACTCAGCTGAGGAGTTAAAAGTCCTTAATAACTGCATGGTAGGAATGTCACATAATACTTGATAAAGTAGCTCCATGGGGCCAGTTAGTGTTGCTGTTTAACTAGGCTAGATAGCCCTTGATAAAGTTTTATCATTATTAAATTTGAGATTTCAAACCATGTTCAAATCAGGAACATGATGATCTCTATTCCAAGTTTGATCTGTATTTGGAAAGACCATTCAGAGCACTTGCACTTAATATTTCGATGCCTTGATGGTGGAGCTGTACACCAACTGTTAACTCTGTCAAAAAACCCTGATCTTGAGTTAGTTACACTATGGGCAAGGAGAACATTTTCCCTGTACTTTTGGCATAGGAATTCCAGTAAACTTGGGCTTTTATGCTTAAAATATCAAGTGGATGATTTCATCCATCAGCAGTTATTATTTCTGCAGACCGTGCCTGTAACTGTGTCTGCCTGGGATTAGTCACTGTATGCAAATGCTAATTTGACCTATTACATTTTTTTTTTCTTCTCTGCTGGGCTGTGCCATGTGTGCAGCCCTGTGGGTCCCCCAGCCCTGAGCGTCCTTTCACAGAGACAGCCCCTACACTGAGCCAGAGCTGAACAAGCACTCACTAAACTTTCCAGAAGATGTATGGACAGGCTGACTTAAAAGTATACAGTTTAATGTAGTAATGCTCCTGAGCCTTACTTCCCTGTTTGTTTTTGATTGTCAAACCACTTCGTCAGCCCTTGGTAGCAGGAGAAGGCAGAAGTATCTTCTGAGCACAGAAGGGAGGATTGTGAGTACATTTTGTAAATGAACTCATTTCCTGGAGAGGTGAAACATTAATGATTGAGAAAAGAGATAGTATTTCCTTAAGAAGTTGCCCAGAGAAGCTGCCCCATCCCTGGAAGTGTCCAAGGCCAGGTTGGACAGGGCCTGGAGCAACCTGAGATAGTGGAAGGCATTCCTGGCCATGGTATGGATGGAACAAGATAGTGTCAAAGGTCCCTTCCAGTCTGTGATTCTATAAAGACTTCAAGTGAGTGAGCTGTGTGATTTTCTGAAGTGCTGAAAATCCAGCTTAGGTCAGGCAGGTAGCAGCAGTGTTGACACTCCTTTCACTTGACTTAAATGTCAAAATTCCTTGCAGTTTTCTCACAGTGTGAATTCTACATGATAAAGGTAAACTCCTCTCATTTGGCTGGATGCATATTTCTAAAGAAAATAATCACCCTTTAGCTGTGGTGTTTCCTCAGCTTAGGTGTTGGAATATTGCTGGAGCAGATGCAGGAAGAGCCTGGGTACTACAGTCAGGGAAAGCATTGCTGTTATGTGAAGGATTTTGTCTTCTTCCCTGTGTGCCCCTAGTAATTGATAGTTCTGTAAACTTCTTGTTGTGGTTCAGTATTGCTGACTTTGAGTTGTTGGGGTAGTAGAAGACAGGGAAAAAGTCTTTAACCTGACATAGATATATTTGATACTATAACACAGATTTAATAATGGTGTGATATAAAAGCATTTGTTATTAAGCCTATTTGGAAATGTTCTGGTTTACAGGTTTTAACCATTTCATCTGTATATTTTCATTTTTATAATTCAAATGAAGTCTGTATTACCAACTAAAATACAATCTTTCAGTAACATCCTCTTTGATTGTGTGATTAAAACGTCATCTGAAAAGAAGGTTGCCCTTTGATATTTTGGTAGAGCCTCTTTTTACTGCCTACACCTTTCTGTAGAAGACTTTTGGAAGTTGTGTGGGGTTTTTTATTGTTTGCATTCAGGTTTGAAATTTTCATGGGTGTGAGGAGAACCTCCTGAGCTTGTTTGGGCCTACTATTTATGTTACATTTTCTGTGGGATTTCATGCTTTGGACATTTCCATTTCAACCTTGCTTTTCAAGTCTTAGGAAGCATGTGAATTTCTTTACTCATATTGTGAAAATACTCATACATGATGTATCATCAAGTGATGAAATTTTATTCTCTAAAGTTTTTACTATTGCTATAATAATTTATAGGCTTGAAGCTAACATAAACTCTTAGGCTAAAACCAGCTTTTGGTTTTGAAGACCAGGATTTTCAGGAATGAACTGTAAATTTTTTTGTTGTGTCTGTGAGAAATCAACATAAAGGCTGGGAAGTGTATAGTATATTTTTATGCATCATATTTTCCCCATAAGTTTGTGAACTGCATTCTAGAACTGGAGTAGAATGCCACTTTAGTTTTCCAGTCAGAAAACTTCAGCATTTTCAGACAAAGAGCTTTTATGTTAAAAAAAACCCCAAACAGCCAAAAAAATCAATGGCATTTACCAGGTTTTGATTTGGGACACTATGTATTTTATATGTTATTTAATTGAACCATGTAATTTCCCCTGTTTTGAGTAGAATTGCAAGCTGAGAAGGACTATGTTTATGGAGGTCTAGATAAATTACAGACTATGGGACTCTCAGTTAACACATTGAGTTGGGAATATCTTGGAAATACTGACTTAAAAGGCCATTCGCAGGTCATTAAAAGGCCATTAGTCCACTTCTGCATTATGCAGTTAAAATTTTTAGAAAACAGTAATTTCTGCTGCTGTTAATAAGTTAAAAGTTTTATCATAATATTTATTTTCTTAGTAATTTGGTTCAACTAACGAAGAATGGCTGAAGGTTTCCTGAAAACCTTGCAGCCAGCTTTGGATAATGTATTCTGCCTCTGCCACAGTGTGATGTGAAGATGTACTATTTTCATTAGGGGTAAGGGAGGAAGTTTGCTGTTTCTCTTGGTTGATTTCCTGGTATGTTTCTGGACACATCCAAAGCACTTGATTTTGTATTTTCTGTTTTGTATGTTTTTGTTTCTGTTTTATTTATTTTGTATATTCTGTTACAGGCAGAAGGTTCCTCTAGTGCTTCTTCAGGAAGTCAGGCAGCTGATGTCAAAGGGAATCAAACCAGTAATCCACAAATCCCATGCCTGTTGTCCATGCCCACCAGAAACCACATGGATATTACCACCCCTCCATTACCTCCGGTAGCACCTGAAGTATTACGAGTGGCAGAGCACAGGCACAAGAAGGGGTTAATGTATCCCTACATCTTTCATGTCCTAACCAAGGTATGACATTTTGAAATGAGGTATTGTGAGAGAACAATTCTGTGAAAATAATTGCCCTGGCATTTCTGGCTAGAGTACTAGGTTTTTACATCCTTTTTAATGCTCTAACTTCTGGTCACTTTTTAGTCGCTTGAACCAGTTTCCCCCCATTTTCTAACCACTGATATGGTACATTGTTCCAGTAAATATGAGATGGCTGTAATTAGAAGTGTTTATTTACAAATTTATTTATTTTTTCCCAACTATTTGCAGTTATTTGTATGTATCTCTATGCATGGGTGTATATGTCTGTGTGCATGTGTTTATGCAGAGTCCCATTTCCATCTAAAAATTCCTGCATATGTGCTTTGGTGTCTGTGCCAAGTCTTCTCTATTTTCAGTGTTCAAAAGTACTGAGATTGTTTTCTCTCCCAATCTGATCCCTTCCATTACTAATAGCTGGCCCCTAAGAAACTCAACAGCTCTAAGAAATCTCTTTTGTACCAGCAGCTAGCAAAATGGCACTGTCCCCTTGTCTGTTAACTATTATTCACCTTAAAAATCCTCTTCAGGACAATAAGGACCACAGGCAGATCTGAAATCGATCAAACTGAAAGTTACTGCATTGGGGTTGAAGTTTGGATTTCCTATTTCCCATTTATTTGTTTAGTACCACAGCTCGTGTTACTGTCTTGTTCTTACACTTTTTTGTCAAAGACAAGTGAAGAAGAATCAAAAGGTCTGTGATGACCATTGATGCCAGTTCTGTTTCACACTTTGCATAGACAAATATTCTTAGCATGTTTAAATGCTACTTGATGTTTAATCATAGAATCATCTAGGTTAGAAAAGATCTTCAAGATCATTGAGTAAGATGATCTTGATCTTCAAGATCAACTGTTAACCCAGTACTGCCAAGGCCACCACTGAACCATGCCCCCACGTGCCTCATCTATGTGGCTTTTAAATCCCTTCATGGATGGGGATTCCACCACTGCCACCTGAAGCCACTTCCTTTGTCCTGTCCCATGTTCCCTGGAAGCAGAACCTGACCACCCCTGGCTCCACTCTCCTGTCATGGAGTTGTGCAGAGTGAGAAGGTCCCTCCTGAGCCTCCTTTTCTCCAGGCTGAGCCCCTTCCCCAGCTCTGTTCCCTTCTCTGGACACACTCCAGCCCTTCAAGCTCTTTCTTGTTGTGAGGGGCTCAAAACTGACCCCAGAATGTCCAGCACAGGGGACAGGCACGGCCCTGGCCCTGCTGCCGCACCAGTGCTGAACAGCCCAAGGTGCCCTGGTCCTTCTTACCCATCTGGGCTCCTGTTCAGCCACTGCCACCAGCACCCCCAGGGCCTTTCCTGCCAGCCCTTTCCAGCCCCTCTGGCTCAGGCTGGAGCTGCAGCGGGTCCCTGTGACCCTAGTGCAGAACTCTTGAACCCTGTGATGGAATTATGGGGATTCTTTAGAAATGTTCCAGGTTATGTTGCTGTTACTGAGAGAGACCTTTGAGACATAACCTTACACCTAAGGTAGTGTTGTCCAAGTTAAACCTGACAATATCCTAATGTAACCACTTCAAGGTGTCACCTTCAGAATTCATTACTGGGATAGTTTAAATAAGGGTTTTTTTGAAGAGAAAGTAGTGCAATGGAGTGTTTTCTTGTCAGTGTTAAAAATAAAGGTTGATTTTTGGGGGCAGTGCAGTCAGTCATTTTCCAAGAATATCTTAACGTGTTTGGATGTGCGGTTACAGAAAACAGCGTTGCTGTTTTGAGAGAAAATGTTGGAAGGTTCTTTCATGCTTTTTTTTCTTAAAAGGTATAAAATGCTAAGTTTTTACATACATGTAGAAACCTACCCTTATTGTAGTGATTCAAACCTAGCCTTATTGTAGTAATTCCCAGTTAGGTGGTTTTTGTCCAGGTGTGCTTATGCATTGTTTTTTACAGTGAGTCCCCAATACTGTTTCAAATCCTGCAGCAAAAAGTCAGACTGGTGTTTTTAGACAGCGTGAGTATTTTTAAAAATAACTGCCTGAAATCTAGATCAGCTTCAGATGTGCTTTGGCTCTCTATAAG